>NW_026623303.1:1654328-1747898 GCF_030028575.1 Malurus melanocephalus | reverse complement strand
AGGAGAGTATACCAGCATAAACAGGTATACACAGGATTCTGCAGCAATTCCTCTGTTACGTCTAGTGCTGAGCTACAGAATCAGTTGTCCTTTTTGACTCTTGCTTTAGATGAAAGATGGGACTATTTCCCACCTCTTCATCGCAGTCATCCTGTGTCACAAGCTCACACTGTACTAGTTCCGGGAACAAAAGGAACGGTTCTTTTCTCAAGTGTTGACAACCTGATGCTATTCACAAGCACTGCCAATTTAAATTAGGAACACAGAAAAAGTACAAGAAATTTAGGCAGCTAAACTGAATTGGAAGKATTCTTAAAAACGGCCTCTGATACCCTGAATTTGTATGCAGCTGGAGGAGATGCTAAACCAGAATTGATCAGCCAGAACACAAATATGGGCCAGCCATGTTTCACTCAATTAGGAGTTCATTAAGATTTTTGTCCGCCATCTGGGTGTCCTAACAGCAAATGCACCCAGGTGTTGCTTTTTAAATAGAATCATAATTTGCATATTGCCAAGACAACAGGATAGTTACCAGAAAGGTCACAAGCATCCTTAAAAATAGCACAAATTGACCTATTTTCTAGGGACAAAAGGCCTTGGAGGTATGATTTTATGRTACTTTACATGAAGTTATTTTTGTCTCTTGGTGTTTCAATATCAGCTGAGAATTGTCTTACGTGCTGCAGTGTGGTGGCAGTGAGTTCCCTGCCCTCATGCTGGAACAAGATAGGGAGGTCAGCAATGTTCTTTCCATTTACTTACTAAATGTTGTATATGTAGAAAACAATATGTTAGAGGGTAGGCTAGTGTGAACACCAGTGGTGAAGGTGTTCACCTCATTATTCCTGAATGATTTTGAAACCTCTTCAGAAATTATTCTGAGAACAAAATGTGCCTGTATGCTTTTTCTCAGTGTACTGAGAGATTAGATGAGTACAAAACTGTGCATTGGCTACCTGTCTCAACAAGAAAATAATCACCAGGTTCTGGCATAAACCTGCAGTAATTCTAAGATGAGATTAGTATTACTAGCAACTATTTAGGAAATATCTCAGCTGTAAGTTTTTTTTTGAGTTACAAAATAAAGGGAAAGAGAAGAACATTGGTAGTTTTTTCTCCAATCCCATTTTACCAACCCCATATTACCTCAGTGCTGATCACTAACCTCAGTTGTTTTAACTGAGGTCTGATCAGGACCCTACACAGTCTCATGCAAACCTTAATGCAACCCTCTGGATMATTTTCTCCCCTTGTTCCCTTGCTTTGTGAAAGACTGAGATTTTCAAAACTGAAAAAAAAAATGAAACCTAGAATACAAAAAGTCATTTCATAATAATTTAGAATAATTCGGGGGGGGAGTCCCATTTTGTTGATGATACCATGCAGTAGGTTTGCTTTTCAGCAGTGTGGTCCAGCATGTTGTGACTCGTTTTATTTTAGGTTTTTATTCTTTAAGGCCAACCCATGATTTAAGTGTTGAAACTGAACAAGGCAAAGTCTCTTCATTATACAAAATACCCTAGCTTTGATAAACTAACATTTCCCTCACAAGAAAAAACGCCTTTCTGTTACAATTTATTTGGATTCAAAAGTATGTATGTATTACTTCACTATAATTTTACCATTTCTAGGATTTAGGGAGGCTTTTTTCAAGCTGCTGTGAGTCAGAAAAAACCTGCTATAAACTATCACTTGGGAAAATGCATGTCTGCTGCCATGTGCAGCAAACCTAACAATTACAGTACCCTGAATAAATGGGGCACAGGCACATCTTTAAACCAAATGACACTTTTGTCTTCGGGTAGCCAAGGTGTCTGGCTCTGGCACAGGGGGTACCGTGAGGTAATGGAAAACACCAGATGGAATTAATTTTCTCAATGCAGTAAAATCAGTTATTTATAGATGTATAATTATAAAGAGACATCTTTACTCCTATTGTTTTACACACAATTCCACCTATTAAAGAGCTGCAGATTACCACAAATTATCTTTGTGAGAAAATAATTAATATTGTACATCCTGCACTGTTGCTGAATGCCAGCACTATAGAGAACCAGTCCCTTAGGATATCTCCAGGTTCCATGGCACAAACTCCCCCACAAAATTAGGTCTAAGCAGATTAATTTGCTTACTGTAAAAAGGCTATAGTTTTGTGGTGTTCCCTACAGATTTATTTAACATGTTCCTTTCTGCCACCATAACAAGGACTGATTCTATTTAATTACAGTGGAGGTTTTTTTCACACTGCATTGATCACATCCCTTTAGGATCATTTGTAGATTTGCAGCTTCATGGGRAGAACAGTAAATTATCTCCTGAGTGAGGAAACTGTACTCTTCCCCTGTTCTACAAATGTCTGAGAGGCCACTGTCAGAGGTATACAATTTTAGTGATATATTCAGGTATATAATCCTAGTTTCCATTACATTCCCTCCTCTCTCCCTAATTCCCTTCTGAAGTCATAATACCCCACAGAAGCAGGGCCTGCTGAGATCTACATTCTCRATGAGTCCTCTACCTTTGATCAGATTCATCTCAGATATCCACCCATTCTGAGTGCAGATCCTTTCCATATGCATGGAAAGTAAGCAGACCTGCTCCAAACAGCTCGGAATCAAAAGCAGAAGGCAAATGGGCTAACCCAGTCCCCAGCACTGGGCTCAGTAGAGCAACAGCTGAACAAGGACCCAGGAGTGTCTGATCTCAAATGCTTCTGTTTCCAGTTAGGTAAGCACAGAAACCATGCAGCCAATGCAATCAATTGGTTTTGAAAACTTAAAGATGGTTTTGCTGAATTTGCACACTGCTTATCTAACAAGCAGAGGTGATATTGTGCTTGGGTTTTTTTCAGCTGAATTACAGCAATTACCTAAATGAATAACTCATCTTCTGGTCAAGCTGCCTGCGAACAGTTAGGGGGTGGGGGGTTGGGAAATTATACCACATTAAGCTTTTAGATCAACTTAATCATATAGCTTATGTTTTAGACATTGTTTTAATAGATTATGATTGTGAAAAAWGTTTATTTCAGACTCCTAAACTATCAATACATAGACACTGATAATGAATGACTTCTATTGAATATCCCACCTCTTRCTAATGTTATGGACCAGAAATGTGAGAGATATGTAAAATGTTTCTACTTTTGCTGTAGAAACCATCTAACAAAATGAAAAACTAATTTAGCTTCGGTGCAGACTAGACATACTCAGTTTCACAAAATGTCTACATTTGTTCTATTATTTATTCTGTTCTAGTCAAATTAATATCAGCTCTAGGTAAGTTCTAAACACCAACTAATTCTCATTTTGACTTAGATTTTATGAGTCACTTTACACTTTGTTGGCAGAACCATTAAGACCATTAAGCTTATGTTGCCACAAACAATATTTAACATCCCTTTATCAGGCACTTTGATTTTTGTTCCACTTCAATAATTGCTTTTAAGAGACTGACAAAATACATTCCCCACACTAAAAGATACTAAGTTAATAGTGTTTATTGAACTATTCTAAACCAGATGGTTTGGAGCATCCAGAGCAACCAAACCAAACCCTCAATGTTCCTGAACAACATACAAAACACAAACCACTGAATCTTAGCTTTCTCCTTTTGTTTTTTCAGAAGCGTTCACACAACCACATCTACACTTTTCTTCAGTCCAAGCGTAAAAAACTTAAATCAAATTTGTGGTAGCTTTCCAGTTTCAAAGTAAAATTGGAATTCAACAGTGCTTTATGGAATGGCTATATACGCTTTTTCATGCATCTCACTTCCTTCCTCAAACTATCATTTTCTAAGTATATTTGTTAAATAATTTTAACTCTATGTTCTATCTGACTTTTAATTACAATTAATTGTGTATTATTTAAGTAGGATTTTCTTTTACCCCTGTGATGCCACCATGATGACACTGAGATATGCACACTACACTCTGAGACTGCCCTTGTCTTCTAGATTGAGTGTTCCATACCATTCTCTGTATKAATCTATTTTTTTCCCCTAAAGATCTTTATCTCTGTAGATGCTTTGATTTACAGGTTGGCATTRTACTGTTTTACAGACTATGGGTATGATCTGTCAATAATAACTCTACTTCTWGAACTGCATTTTAGGAAACAAATTTCAATCAAGCATTTAACAGGACTAGTTCAGGTTCTTAATAAATTACACTGTGAATAACAAAATCTTCTCAAATCAAGCGTCTGCCTTTTAAAATAGTACATATTTACAAGCCTATTTATATTTTCTAATGTATTTTATGGTACCTGAGCTAGCACTTCTAGAAGSACTGTCTACGACCACATCTGTGTGTTCTTTATTTCCTTCAGTGCTGACCAGGTAATAAATTGTTTTTTCCTATTGGCTTCATGATATARGTATGGAATTACATTACAAGAGTTTCTGTGTGGCCAATCCAAATTATCTGGCTGAAGCAAACACACCCTGCCACCTGAAGAGAATAAGGAATACCAAAGATTTTTATTTTAGTAACCAGCGTGGGATTTTCAAACTATTCAGCACTGGCCAAATTTTGCTCTATCGATATCAACAGCAAGAGTCTTCAGAAAGACTGGAAAGAATCCAGTTCTGAATATTTCTGAAAAATCTTACCCTAAAAATCAAGCAGTCCAAACTGTACTCAAACCTCAAGACAATAAAAACATAGATAAAYTACGGAAAAATCCAACTGAATAAAAACAAAGACATTTAAATCACTGGCCATAATTACTCTAATGATTCTGATTGCAAATTGCAAGGCATTTTTCTCTCTGTGTTCACGCAAACATACAAGATATTAAGTAACCTTCTGAAGGTAGAYTCGATAATAATACAATTACTCTGAACAAAAACAAAAATTAGTGAAGTGGGAATAGTTCACAATAAAAGTGTAGAAGTCATAATGGAAGGAGGGATCAATTACATGGAAGAATAAAGATTGTAACTCCTAAAGTGAAACTCAAAGTTAATACATGAGTCAAGCTAGAAACTTGTGACACCCTGCTGAACAAGATCAAAGATAAGTTCAGGTTAACAGCCTGAAGATTAGTGAGAAATGGTATAAATAAACCAACTTTATATAACCCTGGACCTGGGTACCTGGTAGCAGTAGCAGAAATGGTGTGGTGAACTGCAGAGATAAGAAAAATGCAAGACTGAGGACAGAACCTCAAATCTTCTTAGACATTAGGTTATGAAAAGCCTCAGAAAGACAACTAAGGCTTGTATAAAGGAGGGGTAGCCTGACTCTATGCTGAGATAAACAAGCAGGGTTTATTTGAATTTTGATAAAACTGACTGAAGATCTCCTCTACATTTGTGTTAGTTCTCTTACAAATCCTAGGGACCTCCAACTAAGTGTGCATACCTTATTTTTGGAAGATTTAAAGCTGGATTYGAGCAGCCTTTTCAAATTATAATTGATAGGCTAAAGCCAGAGAGAGCTGTGAGAGCAGCTCTTCCATCATGCTACAGTTTACATGGAATGACATCTTCATTTAATGAGAAAAATGCAACAATTTTCTTTAAACCCTCACAATATTAAACAATGRTCATTCCCTATCCATATTTTCTTCCTCATAAATCATGTCCTGTCCAAGGATCACATGGGAGCTGTTACTAACTTCATAACAACTGCTGGTTCTGCTAACAGTTCCTGGAGTGACAGCAGCACAAAAATTGGGTGTTGTGAAGCAGTTTGAGATACATGGTATATTTAGGAGAGTATAAAATATATTCACTATTTTTCTTCACTTTTTTAATTTCATATCTAAACCCTATATCCAAATATGAGAGAGACATCTCATCTGATAACTGAACTTGTGCATTCAGTTGTCATACTTCTATTCAAAAAAGGAAAACCATCAGCCCCTCTCTAATAGCATAAATACAAATACTCAAAATTCTCAAAGCTTTATGATGAATTCTTGGAGTGCTTTCTTTTGCCTAGCAATTTCCAAAGAAATTAGCAAGAAGTTTAAGAAAAGAGTTTATAAAATTGTGGGCTACACAGTATTCAGTGCATAAGCTTAATTAGGAAGTATGACAGTGACAGTAATTTTTAATTTCTGTTCACCTCTAAGYTATGGCAAAGTATTATGGAACTATGACAATGGCAGTAATTTTTCTCTTTCTGCTCCTCTCTAAAATATGTTGATTGTGGGTGTGCAAGAAAGAAAAATACAGATTTTCCTGATTTTTAAGTATGTTTGCTTGTTARTGTTAATCTGCTACAGAGATGGCCTTGTAGCCACAGAGCTAATATTTTTCCTTATCATAACCCTCTGTTTGCTTTAACTTGTCTAATTTTGTAATTCTTTCAAATCACACACACATATTCCATAGCACTTACCAAAAGCAGTTGCCTCTCCATATTCTGTCAGCTTAGCATTTCTGAGATATAGTACCAGCAAAACTTAAATAGCCTAGTAAACCTACTGGATGTTCATAAATTGGATGRAGGGAGGAAGTTCCATGAGAAGTGAAAATTGTGGCTGCTGCAAAGGAACATTGCAGCCTGGGGAGCCTGAAGAGGTTGTGGCAACCTGAAATATTTGGCATAGAGCTTAAAATAGGACAAACATGCAGAAGTATCTTGTGATCTTTGTTCTGCTTTGACGCACAGAAAATTGAGACTGAAAGGTCTCGTATCAAGTCAGCAGAGAACAGATGAAATACTGTGCCTCAAATACTGTGCATCAAACCAGATACAGCAATAAAACATAAATTTGAAAGAAAAATCAGAGGTACAGCACCCCAGTAGGAGTAAAAAAGTCCYTCTGTTACTTATTTGTGTAACTAGTTTCCTTTAAGTAACACATGGTAAAACAGTGCTGGAGAAGAGCCACAGCAGTTGGAACTATCATTTCCCAGCTCAGAACCAGAGAGCAGATGGGACTTAGATCAATGAGACTTCTCAGCCTTAAAACAACGTAAGTGGGAATCAGAGCRCATTGTTATGAGCTCTACAACAGTGTGAAGATGACCTATATTTAAGGTAACCTAACCTAGGGTGCTCTCCCTACAAWAAGGTGATATGAAAATTCTGACCTGGCAGCAACTTTTTGCATAAGGCCGCAAATTATTTAAGGCCTGCCATCAACAGTACATGAACAAGGAGTACTGAACAACTGAAAGGACTGTGGCTGATATGCCTTCTAATAGCTGCACTCATTATGCAGTTTAAGAAGCAGCAATTATGTGAATTTGTGAGGACTTAATGTCATCTTATAGTTGYTGGAGATACTTTTCACCAAGTTTTGCAATACTATTGCTATAAAAACACATCACAGATTTAAAACATTTTTAATGCACACATGAGTTCTATTATTATACCTTTTTTTCTCTTTGTGGCTTTCCTTGATAGCAGGAGTGTAACTAGATGAAAATCACAGATTTAATGTACAGCAGCAGATGTTTTATTATTTTCTTCTTCATTTTTAAAGGTTGTTTTTTTTTTATATCCCACACCAGAAGACAGAGAAGACATAAACTCTCAGCAAATTGAAATAGCAACAGCAACATCTAAAACAGCTCTTTTGAAGAAACACCTGGGTATGCAGAAAAAAAAAATCATAGTCATGGCCTATCAGCARCTCTAAAAACTTGAGCCATACTGGACCTGAAATCAGAATCTTGAGTCTGGATATGTAGAAGAGAATACTTTATTTTTGAAAATAGACTGCATCCTTTTCTATGCTGTACTTGGCTWTATTTCCTTCTAGTTAATTTACCAGTAAAGTATGTTGTGTGTATTTGATTTTTACACTTCAGGAGAAAAAAATCCTGAAGTTAATGAGCCTAACARGATCCATTACTAAAATCCTGAGAACATTAAAGTTGGCAATGTTTTTGAGTAGCTTGCTGAGGTTTTTTTCTGTAGAGCTGCTATCAATTTTCTTTCATTTTCCTAACTGTGTGTCCTCGCTTAGAAGGAGAAAGTCTGAAAAGCWTTCTGAATCATAGGCCACGTACCACCTCTGCTTTGGTGTGCAATATATCACTGAGCAGGAAATAAAATTACCTCATTTGTTATCATGTTAAATAAACTAGAGATCAGCATGACCTATTGTCTCCCAACTCAGGCAGTGCTAAAAGCAGGAATTCCCAGCATTTTTTATTCCCTGCTTTTATGCACATTGCTCTTTCTAGACCTCTGCCTTTCCTGCTTATACTTTAAATAAAGTATATTTGTTGAAACACATTTATTAGAATGTGTTGTCAATTAAATAACTTTGTCTTACAGAAAACACATACAGTTCAATCTGAAGATGCCAAGTAATTGTTGACAGCTTCTATACTTTTCTAAACTGAAAAAGTATGAATATTTTCAGTATTATAGTGTTCATTATTTATGCATTGAGTCAAAGGTATAGAACTTTATTATCAAAGCRTAGGAAGAAATCTCTGAGCTTTACATCAAAGTCCACTGAACAGAAAAGGTCCTCTTGCTGCAATGAATGTCAGGCCAGCTTTATTGAGGTAAGCAAAAGTATTGATGCGTGGAAAAACCCAGTGAGACTCGCATCTGAAACCAAAAGCGGAATGTTTTAAGAAAATGTGGTTTATATAGATCCAAGATGTAACCACCATAAACAGGATTTTTCCATCTCATAAACTCCCTACTGTGGTAAGAAATGTTTGCCTGCATTGATCCGAATTAGAATACAGGGGATGCACGCAYATTGTTTCTTTGATTCAAGTGAATTCAGCCTACATTCTCACCCTCCCTGCATGAACTGAAGAATCCTGGATACAACTGTATTATGGGAAGGCATGACAAAAATAAGGAAGACACGTTCAACTAACCATCAACTCAAAAGAATATGTAGGACAATAAGTAGCCATTATTACTGAGTATTACCTTCAAGCTTCCCACTAAATATCAGTAAGGATTATTTGTTAATATAAGGCCACAAACAGTCATAAAGCTAACTYTAGCATGAATTATTATGTGCATCCAAACTTCAGATTATTAAAAACAATGCAATACAAACTCCYAAGATCATGAATCTGTGTTACTAAGAAGTCACACAAGCTCAATGTTGACAGGCTCCTCAGAACTACAGTTCTCTTGGAGTATCATACTTTCAAGGTGGTCTCCCAGCAACTCTTACCAATTCGAAATAAAGCCCCACAAAACTGAAAATTCACAGAATAAGCATTTTTATGTCTTGCCAGACTCTTGCACAAAATGTAACACAATGTTGCTGCATGTAGCCCTGTGCACAGAAAACTGTCCAGATCTAAGTACATTATTCTGAAAGTAATAAACATTCCATATTCTTCAGGGCTTTTTCTCTTCATTCCTTTGATCATCAAGTCTCATCAATTATAACTACTTACTAAAAGGAWGTGAAATAGGAAATTTCAATTGTCTGTGAGAACGGGAATAAATACACAGATATGTAAATATTCTCCCTTCTGTTTGACAGTCTTCAGTCTTGATGAACAGATTAGCCTTCTTGCAGATTTAGTCAAAGAAAACCCAAAGCAGCATTTCTAAATTTGCTATCAATAGCCACAATACAGAGAAGTGTACAGATTAAAAGCTATATCTTTCCCTCTTTATTTTAACGTTATCAGGTTTAGACCTATTTCATTTGCTGAGACTAATACTAATCCCTTTGTTTTATTTCACTATTTTAACGTGATGTATCATAAATACAGTTACATGAGTGATGCCTGAACTAGCATAATCTAAAACACTTGTAGATGGAATAGGAGCAAGTCAAAGTTAATTGAGAAGAGATTTCTTATAAATACTCATGAAGTCATAGAATAAAGTACTCTCAAGTGATTTATCATTCCAACCAGTGTTTCTTCAAAATGAGCTTTCAGCATAGAATAGCCCCAACTGAATAAAAAAATAGCTAAATGTAAAGTCATAAAGCTTATAAATATGTGAAATAATTTGATATCTCTTTAGTTGAAATTACAGTCTCTGCTTTGATTTTGCATTAAACCAGTTCAGCTTTTAAAGGATAATGCCTTAAATTCACCTAAGTTACATGAAGAACAAGATTGGTGGAACATTAAGTGTTCACCAGAGCCTCAAGTAGACTTTGTTTCATTCTTCATTCCCTCCAGATGTACTAAATCCACTGAACTTATTCCATTTATGCTGTATGAAATCAGCAAAGTAGATCATGCCTAGAATGGACTCTGTTTTCATTAACCTTTCTAATCAGAYGTCTCATAAAAAGAGAACAGCAAAGGTTGGACCTTACATGCAGCACTGTCACTTAGTGGCACATGCGTGTTTCATCAAAAGCTACAGCAAATTAGGACTTCACTCAGAGCAATTCTATTGGGAAGCTTTTACACCACAGTGCCAATAAACTGTGTAAGCCACTAATATGAAAAATACATCTTCTGCATCAGACACAGTGACACAAAACTTCAGCTGTCAGTAAGGGAGATGCGAATCCTAGAACATTTTTATATTAAACTCCTTGAAATTTAAGACAAGTCTCCTTTTAATAAAGGTGAAAAAAGTGGAAAGAGAGCAACGTAACTACCTTAAATAAAAAAAAACAAAACCAGAATACTAAGAACTAACTCTGGCTGCAGACATCAAAAGATCTTGATTCTGACAAGACTCTTGCGGACAGAGCAGCAGATGGAATTTAGTATCATTTAATGCATGATGAACAAGTCTGGAAAGGAAAATTCCAACCCTAAACCAGCATCTGAKTCCTCAGAAAGTTCTGGAAGTGTAGAAAGCTCACTGAAAACATGACAAACTATCAAATGTAAACAAGTTTACTGGTTAAGCAAAACAGGAGTAAACATTTAGAAATCAGTCTATACTGACAATCATCAATTAACATTGCACCTGCGAGAAGCAATTTAGAAATCCTGCACAGGACAGACAACCATAACCCCATAATGCAAGACTGAATACATCAACACCTAATCCCTGCACCTGGCTTGAGAAGACAGGTCTTTGGAACAATTGGCAACACTTACACAAGAAAATTATTTGTTTCTCATAAGAGGAATTGGACAACTGTCAGGTTTAATACCATGAAGAGAAAGTACWTTTGTATACCCCTCAAATTTAGTTTTGCCCAGATGAACAGCAGACTTAGGTAAGCTGAGAGGGCCACCAAGTAGATCACTAAATACACAACCCTTTTAGTGTATGTTTAAGCAAAAGTAAACAGTTCCTGGCTAGATGGGGGTTAAATCTGACTATTTATGTGTAAATATATGCATGTTGAGAACATGCAAGCACATACAGTCTAATGAAGTAACTTTGGAGTTGGTTGATTTCACTGTTTTTGCATTACAAGACACAGATACCAAGAATAAAAGACTAAAGGCCTTTTTAACGGATTTGTGTTTTAGGATTTTTTAGTTTAATGAAGTTTGCACATGGCAAGAAAATGTTTCTGTGTGATAGCAAAAGTGATTACATCCATGAAACAAAGGCTTTAAAGGTACAGGGAGTATGTTAACAAAAAACCCTCAGGATACAACTTTTGGTAGCATACTCATATTTTATTTCAAGAAATCCRCAAATAAATTGCAGCACTTTTTGTCAGGAATCCTGTTTCAAAAAATGGTGAGGGTCCTCTTTAAATATGATCATTGAAGACATTTAATTTTAGCCATCACTTGCTTTAATTCCACTTCCAAGACAATACATTAGAGATGACAACTGGAATCATCTCATATGAAGTCAGAAATCAGCCACTCAGGAAATCACAAACTGATATTTATTGTCAGTTTAAGTCCTTAGAACATCTGCTTTCATCCCTGTAAAAGAAGTTTTCATTAGCTTGAAGTCATGCACACACAAAACAGGCAACTACCCTAAGGCTGAGCTACATAAACCTACATTATACTAACCCTTGGGTCAGAGGCATTTCTTAATAAATTATTTGTCCAGGACAGGATTTTCTTTTCCCATACTATTAGCATGGACTCCATTCCTGAGGACCAGCGATATTAGAATAAACAGTTCCAGTAACTATCACAAGGTTTCCTTAAGATTTTTTTTCTATTTTTTATTAAATCTATAGAAAGTTCTGACAGTTACCACACAGGTTTTTCACCAGTCTAAATCATTTCGTTTTCCAGAAAGGAGTAAATTAAACTCCTTTAGATATAAAAGGCAATGCATCCACTATCATCTGATAATCCTTTTCATATTACATACCTGGAGACCAAATAATTTACAACAAACTCTTTACTTAAGAATTTGTAACGTCCACAAACATTTATATGTCTAAAAAGTACAAAGGGATTTAAGAAAAATGAAAAATATTTATATGAAAGTAATATTAAGATTCAGATATAATGACAGTTCAATAAAGTTGGTTTAGCAGTTTTATGAATGTGTTCCTCCTAAGCATAATCCAAAGAAGAGTTTCAACCTCACCTCTGGGTTTGCAAGAGAACTTTTTTACCCCTCTGTGTTGGCCACTTAAGACACTGCCAGACTTAAGAGGGCAAAGCATAAAAGGGGAGTAATTCTATTATAGTATAGTATATTATACTGTTTTCTTATTAACTAAAATGATCTGAACATACCATTTGTTCAAGAGATATTACAGTTTACTTGAAAGTTGTCAATTATCGAAGTTTAAGATTTAAAACTATTGGCAATTGTCACTAGGTAAGAGCACACTTACCTTCCAGTAGAACACATTATTTATTCCTAAGAAGTCCTGAGCACTGCTTCACATTTAGGTGTGATTATCCATGACTTGAACATGTCATGCATGAAGTTGTTAAGTGAGGCCTCTAAACATAAAAAAAAAAATTTGTAAAATTATAAATAACATTCAACTACAGACTTTCTCAAAGCTAAATTCTACAGAATAACTATTAGGTTATTAGGTGTTCTGAAAGTAATTTTCTGCGAAGTTGCATTAGTCGTTTACATGAAGTTATCAAATCAAAACCTAGAGCAAAAGGTAATCAATGGTTTAATCTATCAAAAAGGTGCTTTTCACTAGCCCAATTAAACTACATAGAACATACTTTTAACGTAGTTTAATATATTTTTTATCAGAAACAACTGAAAGTTTATTGGATTGCTTTTAATGCTGACACTACCGAAGCTACAAATGCGCAGATGTGACTGAATCTCTGTCAGACAATTCAGTTACCTTGTATCACCTCACATACATATTCAATATGTATATTGAATATCAAACTTGCTATAAATGATACAGAGTTCAACCAAAAGACATCAAAAGACACTGCAAGAGATGTACAAGGCTGCATAGAAACTCAAATCAGAAACTCTTCTTTGTTTGAATAGTTTTTGTTATGAGCCTAAGTTCTAAAAGCCTACAGCCTAAACACTGTAGGTTGTAACYGCAACTTTCTTGATATGGCCTATAAAATACCTAAATTATAGGTGTTATATAAATTAATGYAGTCATTCAGATGACTGCATTAAGGTCTATGCAGTGCCATACCTGCRATTCAAAGAACACCTGAGTGCAAATGTACAGGGCAGCACCTCCATATACACCCGTCTTAAAAAAAAAAAAAAAATCTGAATTCAAAGCCTTCATTWCCGAAGCCCGAAGCCTTTTCTTACCAGCCCCAGGCTGTAAGAGGAGTCATGAGCTCGGTGCGCCCCTCACCCAYAGGGGCCCAAAGGCCTGAGCACAGATCGCCAGCGCTTCCCCCTGCCCAGGCCTGCTGCGCTCGGCCTCCTGTCCATCGGGGGCATGTGAAGCATTCGCCGCTACCTCGGGACACACTGCGAAGAGAGAGAGGCATCAGCCGGGCAGCTAGGGGCCTGTGGAGGGGAATGGAGAGAGGGGCTACTTGTGCCTCACGACAGGATGCAGGGCGGAGGGGAGGGCTCCGCACTGGGTTTTAGTGAGGGAGAGTTGCTCTATCCCCCTGTGTTGACTCCCCGGAGCACCGCGAAGCTCCGGGAGGGCAAGATGTGAAGGGAAAGCGACATAAGCCCCGCCACAAAACCCCAGGCCCACAGTCCGTCCGTGCTGAGCACGAGTGACTCCCCCTGAGAGCTTCACCAACCTTACCCCGCCCACGGCCAGCGTACAGAGAGAACGCTGCGGGCCTCACCGGACACTAAATAGSGCCCCGAGCTCTCGCGAGACCTCGCGCGGCTCCCGCCGCCGCTGCGCATTGGTGAGACCAACGTGCGTGACCCCGCGTGGGCGGGGCCCTGGGGCGGCCGGACGGGGTGGGTGGGGCGGTGGGAACGCCGGACGGGGCGCTGGGACGGGCTGGGTGGGGCGCAGGGACGGCTGGACGGCGCTAAGGCAGAGGCTCTTGAGTTGGCCTAGAGCCAGGGCACGGCTGGAGCTGACGGGTGATCCGGCTTCTCAGCCGCGCTCCCCGCGGCGCTCATTCAGCGGTGCCCCCAACGGATGCTTTAAGCAAGGCTTTCGTGGGGACGTGCTCGTCATCCCTGCCCAGGCCGAGTTGGGGTGCCCGGAGGCCTTTAACACAGGGAAACAAAAGCGCCTTCGGTGCGAAGTACCAGCTGTGTAGCGGTTTTGAGGCACTAAATACCGCTGATCTCTGTCTAAACTCTCGTCTAAGCCCTGCTTAGGAAGCTTAGGAGCTGTTTGTGAGGATGGTGAGGTAAAGCCCCGAGCTTCGCTAATGCCCTGACATGGAGCATATGCAGGCCTGCTGGGCTGCGCGTCAGGGGTGACACGGTGACACCAGGCCTGTCCTGYGAGCCAGAGCACTGCTGCTGCTCTGCCCCAGATAAAATGTGCTGTGGGTGCTACTAAGAGATTCTGGAGTGAGTACAAGCAGATGAGCATAAACAGGGAATTAGTAATTTGCAGCACAGAGACTTTATATGTTGCCCAGCAAAACTAGGCAGGTAGGAATCGCAGCATATCATAGAATATACTGAGCTGGAAGGGACCCATCAGGATCTTCGAGTCCAACCCTCGGCCCTGCACAGGACACCCCAAGAATCACACCATGTGCCTGGGAGCGTTGTCCAAACTGAATTGAATGCAAGTCCCTTCTCAAAATCATGTRTATATTGCTGACAATTTGTAGCTTCTGGTCTCAGTGAGAAACAACATGTCTCGGTTCATGCTGGTTTACTGCCAGGGCAGCACCTGTAAGTGTGTGGAAAGAAAAGAATGAGTTGGCCCACTATCTGTTTGTTATCTGAACCCTGAATTTAAATTACTGGCAACAGAAATAACACAATCTGATTCAGTCTGAAACAAATAGCCACATAGTTGCAATCAGGAGACGACTCTAAAAATTGTTTCATAGCACTTCGTAGTTACCTCTCCTGTCTAATTCTTGATACTTAAAACGTTGTTGCAGATTAACCATGTGCTGGCTAAGTTAATTGTCTGTACATCAAGATTCCAAACCTGTCTCAGGACTCTATGTAAATTAGTCTCTGGAGATAAATTTGTGAGACGTGTAGTTTTAAGTTATTTCAAATGGGCTCGTCTGCAATGACTACTTTCTACAGTCAAACACCTGAGTCAGATCGGTCCTTTTTTGTAATGTAGTCAAAATGATGAAGTGGCATCCAACCTTAAAATTTTTACCACTTGTGCCAGTGGGATTTATGTCAAGTTTGGTTTCTTCTTCTCCMTTACAGAATGTAAACTGGTGCTTCTGTTACACAGAAAACCAGCAAACCACAGCAAACCAGTTGTCAGTATCCATCCCAGGTGAGAATTTTAATCATTCACATAATCCTACACCTTTTTCTTGCCCCTCACAAGCTTTCTTTTGTTTTCCCCATACAAAGCTTGCATTGTTTGTCTTCTCTCTGGCTCCATGAAACTTACTTTTATGTCTGATAGTGGCTCAATTTCAACAAAAGGAATTCAGAGGCTGCCTGACTGTCTGTCCTTTTCCAAACCCTCCCTAGAGAATAAAATAACTGTCCTTTAATAAATTACTGCAAGGGTCAGATGTGGATTTGAATCTCTTTACTTGCAGGTTGTTTCTCCCAATTTCCTGGAAAAGTGCTGTAACCACTGAATTGTTACCTAGAAGGCTGCAGGCAGATCTGCTGTTTCCATGTTTCTGGGAGGTAACTTTTATCTGAATGAACTTCTCAGCTGGGTACTGAATCTGCCTGCAATCTGGGTATGACTTGTGGGAAAGACCACAATATTGGTGGATCTGAGTACAGGTTAATTTTGAGATTAACCTGGATCACTAACCAGGAGATACAGGCCTAGTCATGAGCAGAATTTGTAGGAAATTCAAYTATCATGGGGACGTTCTGAAATTAGTTAAGTGGCAGCAGGGTCTCGGTTATTTTGTAGATTAGTGTTGAGCTTTTTAAGGAGTTGGATGAACTGAACTAACTTCTTCAAATCTCGAAGAGCTGTACTCTAATTAGCGGATGCAAGAATTAAGTCTCAAAGTTACTGGTTTGATTATTCTCTCAGAAGAAAGACTCTTGAAAACCACTTGTTTATAAACATTATGAGTTTACCACAATGCGCAATGTCCATAAATGTTTCATTCAAATTTTACCATCTTTCTCCACACTAATATAAAGGAAAACCAAGCAAGTAAAACCTTGATGTGACCATCAGTCTTTGCAGGTGGATTACAGTACTCAGTGGCATTAAATAATTGTCAGGTTTGGAACTTTAGAATATAACAGCCTTTTATTTATTTATATATATATATATATACATAAATATGTAATTTGGTTAAAACTTTGAGATGGTCAAAGTTTTATTATCAAAACTTTTATGATAATAAAAATGTAATTTAATTAATTTATGCACAGTTTAATAAAAGGAAAAGGCTATTTTAAATTCATTCTGAAAATAGATTAAATGCCACTTGCAGCTTACCTGTCTATCTGTCCTTAGGTTTTTATGCCCTCAGAATGTCTTTGAGTTAAAATTCGAGCCTTTAAAATAGAATAAAAATAATAAATAGAATCTCTGGAGAAGGGGAGGGCAAGCCAGAATTGTTATTTCTTTTCCAGAGACAGAAATAGGAATATATTTCTKTTAGAATCTTCAGGTTCCTGTTATTTTTGCTCAGTGAGTCTTCTTTTGTTTGATGAATTACTTCCATGGTTAAAATTTTTGGCTCTTTAMAGCCAATATATATGATCAGAATTTAAATAGTATTCTTCCACCTTAGATCACATTTTGTTTGCCAGTGAGCTCCCTTGCTAAATAAAATACCTGATAAAGAGGCTAATCTTCAATCTTCTACCTTCTGCAAAGGCAGGAATATTTTTATTTGAGTGGTGAGTGTAGGGAAGGTTAGCATTATTGAATTGATGAAGCAATACACTGAAGTTCTCTTATTGTCACTGTTCCAAACTCTTAACACAGTGTATTTGAAACAAAATTAAGCAGAAGGAAAAGAACAAGAGTAAGATATTATGAGATAATCACACCTCTAGGTCATTATTGAACTGACTGCAGAGGCTTTAACAGCCTCTTCAYAGAATAGCATTTAATGGCTTGCACTAGAGAACTATTAGACCCCTTGTATCTACTCAGTCAGCTTTTGGTACATCAACATTAATGTATCTGCATGTCTTATTCTGCTGTCTTTGGGCTTTCACATCTGATATCTGGCCAAAAAAAGATGAGGTCAGATGCTGTAAATATGTATTGTTTTCTTCTATAAAGTAGCAAGTTCTGAGAAAAATGAAGAAATGGTATTCTCTACTTGCCAACTAGTAAGATGTTTATATTAGCAAAAGGTAGGCAAGATTCAGGAGTCAATTTAATASAGTTTTATTTTTCATGCTTTGTCTTTAGAATCCCGACAAGTCAAACTGTCACCAAAATATGAAGTTTTACAGTATTTTCAATCAAGAGGAATAATTTCTCAGGTAATCTGAAAATGTTGGGTAGKGGTTGCTTTGATGATGACAGTCTTAAAGAAAAATAGTAATTTCAAACTTGTTTTACTGGTTGTAGACTCTCCACATTTTCTTTGGATTTCCATGAATTTTTCATGGACTATAACTCGCTCTTACCATTAGAATTTCAGGTGCAGATGGCGTGGTTTCCATAGACCTGCTATGAGCCATGTGCSACAGATTCAATCCATAGACTTTAAGTTGGCATTTGGCATTGTACTAAAGCCACCAGTCTGTTCTGCAGTGAGGGCCAAGCCTCACTGAAAATCCCAATTTCTCATTCTCATGTCAACACATTTGCCACTTTGTTGAAGATATTTTGCTATTTTTGGTAGAATATAATTGGAGATACAAAACATATTTTAAAAAGTTTGTAAAATTCTAAACCTACATTGTCAGCACTGAAAGTATTTCAGATATCTGAACTCTCCTTTAATTCTCCTCATATATTTTTCATGCTTCCAGAAAACCTGAGTACTGTTTTAACTGCCTTTTCCATTAAAATGACCTTTTAATTTGTTGGAAGTACATCCTAAATTTGATCTGTTCCAAACACTTGTTCAGCAAAACTCACTGATGTCTCTCCATTAGTGGACCCAAGTTCATTACAAGAAAAACATAAATGAACTCTCTGTGGAATTTTCCAAGATTTCTGGAGAGGAAATGCAATATCCTCTTTGCAGCACAGAATGAGTAGATTTCCAGTCTCAGATTTGCTACCAACTTTCCTGTRTAACTTTGGACAACTCACTAAAGTTCTGCTGCCTATTATCTTGCTTTGTAAAAGAAGCTAATATTACCTTGCCACACAATAATTTGACAAGTTTGAGTGACTACTTGCAAAGTACTCTGAAAAAGTCACATGGAAACTGTTACTGAAGTCCACAGCTCTGCTAGCCAAAAAGGATATTTACAATAGATCCATGTTTCAGGTAGTGAAATCAAAATGTTCAAGTATWTAGCCAGATGAGACCAAGTCAGTTCTAAAATTAAATGCAGGAGGTATTTTTTGACCTTTAAACAGAAATTATATAAGCACTCTTAGGTTATAAATAGTCCTTTGTTTTCCTTCTCTTTGTCTAACACTCAGAAAAAACACAGGGTTAGTTGTTTGTTGTAAAGAGATAGGGCAATGCTTTAGAGTGGAAACAATTGTGCACTGTTCTTTATTTATACAATTCCTATAAAGTTTGTAACTGGCATTTGTTGCATTGCTTAGCACATTTTTATGTTCAAATGGCTACAGAAATAAAGTTTCTATTCCGGAAAATGACAACAGAAGAAGAAAATAAAAACATATATCAGTCCATGTCAAGCATGAAAGTTTCTTTCCTCTTTCCTATTTTGATATGTCTGAAGAGGAGAAAAGCCAGTGCTAGACTGTTGTCAAACTGACATGTAAACACTTTAATATTATTCCCTATTTTTATTATTAATCTTCAGAAGTATATCATAAATGGGTCCACCTTTAAATGAAAGTATTCATATTAACATTAAGGAATATGATACTGAATTCTTCACAGAATGATGTATGTACATATTTACAAGCATTTCCTTGGACAACTAATAAGTCCAATAAGTCTTAATTAGTAGCAATTTAATTTTGTGTCCAAAAAAAAAAAGTTTAACAAACAGAAACAACAGAAAACCTAGCCTGAAGTCAAGTAATTGGCATTTGAGAAAAGCAAAATTATGAAAATAAGACTTTTTTATCTTTTGTTTTCACACTTTCTATGATTTCTTTGGGGTTTGTATTATGGAAATAATGTTATTGACATTAAAACATATATGAGGCAAATGGCTTTATGAGATACTGCATTTTGTTTCATTTAAATTTTTGATCACCTTTCAAACCCATTCATTTGCTTTATAACTTTTCACAGAGAGCAATTATGATTTTCCACAGCAAATTGGAATAAGTGGGCTGCAGCAAAGAATACATGATTAGGCTTCTTGAATAAAGATATCAGACTTTAAAAAACAGGTACAGTGCAGTACTGTCCAGTCTCTTAGAAATGCACTGAAGACTGATCAGATCTTGATTGCTTCAGTCTTGACATGTGGGCTTACCTCCCATTTTCCCCGGTTTTGTTGAGAAAACCTGTGATACTTTGTGTAATCCAGTCCTCTGAGTTTAAGCAAATTAAACACTTGGGATCAAATTCACACATAATTGTAAGACCTTGAACTTAATAGAATTATACCAAAGATTTTTTTTTCTCAGTGATGTTATGTGATGGCTCTTTTGTATAGWGATTTGTAGATTTATGATGCAGTTTAGTGGCCCTGAGGATTTTATTCCATTATSTCCAAAAATCTTTCTCCATCCTGTATTTTGAATGTCTGCAATAATWTAATGTAACTAATCCGACTTACTGAGGAAAGGAAGTTCTGTCTCTGTGACAACTCCATTTTGATTTTCTTTGCTGAAACTGTCAACTAACGCCGAATTTGATACCGTTTTTATAAAGTGGGTGCTTTTCCACAATAAGCTGGATTGAGGCCACTTACCTAACAGTATTCTCAGGGTAGGAATTTATCTTTAGATGTGATTGCTGAYGCCAGATTTTTACTAGTAATCATACACCTTCTTTTTAAATAATAGTTAAAAAAAAATATAGACTTCATAATGTTTCCTGTAAATAAAGCCTGTGGACCCAGGCTCTTTAGGCAGAAATTATTTTATTCTAGCATCATGAAATGAAATGCGTAGCCARGCATGTCTCTGCCACACTTCAGGTGCTCTAGGGAGCAGAGGTGTCTGTAGAAATGTCAGTAGTTTTCTCTCTTCATTTGAATGATTTCCTCAGCATAGCAGTGCAACAATAAATGGGCCTTAAGCTCCTGCTAAGGAAAAAAAAAAAAAAAAAAAAAAAAAAAAAAAAAAAAAAAAAAAAAAAAAAAAAAAAAAAGCAACATCTGCTAAGGAAAGGGGAATTCTAAGATGAGGATTGCCTGAACTGAACTCTGTTCTTGCTTCTCTCAGAGATTTGCTATGTGACCTCAAGTTAGTTATTTAACAACCTTGTGCCTATTATCACGTGTGTAAATTTAATACACTCACACTGCTCTACCTTGGAGAAAGACATGGGCCTCGATTTGCTTGTGTTTGCAGAGAAACTGAGATTATTACATTAACCCTGTGGTACAAATGCCACATGTTGTGAACTTGTGAGTGAGCACTTGCACACGTKGTGTAGACCCAATCCCAAAACAGCATTTGTGCAGATAAATGTTAATCTGCATGAACGACAATACAAAGCACCAACTGTGGGCAGTAAATTACATTCCAGACTACTGTTGTGGGTTTTGCAAGACCCTGGGCTCCTGTGTACCTCTAATTAGGTGGAGAGAGCATGTCCAAAAGCACAGTGCCGCCGTCACTGCCACAGATCCACGTCCTCCTGCCCGCACTCTGCCTTCCTGTCCTTCACCCTACTGCCTGGTGGTATGGTTTCGTACGCGCTGAGGCCGTTTCGCAGCCTCATGGCCACTGCAGGCCCGGAGATTGAGGCAGATCGGCCCCTCTCAGATCGCCCGTCCGGAGGGGCGGCGGGCGCAGCCCCCCCGCGCCCCCTCGGCCCCGCAGCGCATTGGCTGCGGCGGCGGCCGCCCCGCCGGGCCCGCCGGGGTGCCCCGTGCCGGGCACTGCCTCTGACCTTCCCYTGCCTGCCCCGGCGCTGTCAGAGCGGATCAGCGGGCGCGGCGCTGCGATGGAGCGGCGAGCGGCAACGGCAGCCGCCAGGAGAGGAGGAMGAGGAGGAGGAGGAGGAAGGGAGAGATTAGCGCGGTGCCGGCTGGCGCAGAGGCGCGGCTGAGCCGGGAGCCCGSGGCCCTGCGGACCGTGCGAGAGCAGAGGCGGAAGGAGCGGAGATGCGGCCGCTCTCCCCGCGCTGCTGAAGATCCCGGTCACTCGCCGGAGAAGGGAGGCCGGGAAGGTCCGTCCTTCTCGCTGCTCTGCGGGCGCAAAGGGTGCCTGTGCAGTCCCCTCCTCTTGCTTTTATCCCAGCCCCGGAGCAGGAGCCGCCGCCGCCCCCTATCCCTTCCTGCGCTCTTCCCACCATGAGCGGGGCTGTTTTCACCTTATAAAGATGGCGGTGTGGGATCGCTGCAAYCTTTAGACTAATGACTGTCAGAAACATCGCCTCCATCTGTAATATGGTGAGTGCTGGCGGGGGGCGGGAGGCRCGGCAGCCCCTGGGGGCCGGCTGGGGGGGCTGCCCCCGGGGCGCAGCCCGAACGCGCGACTCCGTCCCTTGCCCCGGCGGCGGAGGAACCGGGCAGGCTGCGCCGGGAAGTGCCTGGGATAGAATTGGCCGACGAAGAGTGACGATGTCCCGAAGAGTTTTCCCGGAGCAGCCCGGGCGTGGGCCGGGGAGGGACGGAGATGGAGAATCGGTGCGCGGCCCCCCGKAGCTGGTCTGGCCCCGGCCGAGGCGCGTTGCAGACGAAGCCGTGGCCTGCCCTTCCTCCTCCTGCCCTTCCTCCTACCCTAATAATCCTGCGAAAGGACCAAAATTGGGTTCTGAATCCACATTATCTCAGTGACCCTGTTTAACCCTCTCAGGCAGGCGCCCTGTGATCTCATAGGGCCGGGAGCTCCCCTGATTACACAGAAAAGGAGGATGTTTAGATGCCTAATAACACTCTTGGATCTCGATGCTAGGTACCTGTTCTAGGGAGTCTTGGCTTTGGAGCTAACAGGGCTTAASTTGCACCGCATGCTGCTCAAAGAGAACTGCTGTTTGTAAAGTACTCTTGAATCACTTAGCTTTCTCTAAACCAGACTAGACAATTAAGACAGAATAAGGAAACATTAATATTTTTGTTTGTTATGTTCACTTGGCTACTTTTCTCTCCATGGAACAGTTGAAAGAATGCTTTCTGCATGGTGTTTGGGTTTAATTTTAGTTCTAACAAACTTGAAGCACCTAATTCAGTTTAGGTTTTTGAAACTTCTTGGTAGGAGGAGGAAAAGTTCAAACTTTGTCAAAGGTTTATTAGTACAGTGAGGCAGTAGCAAACTTGCCAAAGAAATAGTTGCACGCTAAGCACCCCCATGCTAAGCAAACAGTAGAGAATCCTATATCTRTACATTTGGGTTTTTTAGTCTGTATTTTTCACCCTTATTTCCAGGTTCTTCAAGAGCAGCTACACACAGTTGCCAGCTTCCCTCCATGTGGTGCCCCAGCATGCCTTGTGCTGCTGATGCCACACATACCATTCATCTGCCCTGGAGAATGGAGCCTGTCTCTAGGGTAAGGCAACAGGCACAGCCCCAGAGGCCTGGCTCCTGTGGGGTCAGGGTGAGGGAGTGCAGATTGCAAGCCTGCTCCCCTTCCACATGTCCACACTTCCACTTAAGTGGGATTGCTCTTTTGTTTCAAACGAGATGCCAGGGAAATCCCGTGCATAGTTTTTATTTAAACCTCAGTCATCCCTTTGACATGCCTACTCTGAAATGCAGAGAGGGTGAGTTAGTTCTGGGATTAAAAGAATTCATACAAAATACAGATTTGAGGTATAATAACCTGGCTGCTTGCCTATCTTCATCAATAGTGACCCCTTTTCTGAAATTTTCATTATTCTTAATGATTTCCAGTCCAAAGAGCCAGGAATGCTGCAAAGAGAGATTTAGGAAACAGTGCAGGATTGAGGAGAAAACCTGGATGAACTTACCTTCTCTCTGAGGCAGGCTYCAGTTTTTACTGCTGATAAATGGTGGATGTGATGCCCTGCAAACTGTATCAAAGAGCACCACATGAAGGGGAGCTGCAGGTTCATAGGTGGATATAAGACCTTGGCATAACGTATTAGGAGCTCTGATTTTTTCGTGTACTTCAGACTTGTATGCAGTAGACTTCTCCCAAAGACTGAACAGGTTCACAGCAGAACTGATGAGGTTGTTGTAATGGTGTGCTGTTCATCTGTTGTTTTCAGTATRTCTTGCAAAAGCAGCATCTCAGAGAAGGAGAGACTGAAGGGAGGAAGGAGAGCCTCAAGCAGAAAAGGCATACAAGAACTCACTTCATAATTCAAGGCAATTCTRGCTCATGGTACTGTGACAGAAGGCAAAGTTGATAACGATGATAATGATGTTTTTAGGCTGCCTGTTCCTTGAGGTCTCTGTACTTAGGTTTTAGAGATGTTATGTTGTGTTGGTCACATTTAATATTTTCTGGATAACCCACAGGGAACAGGGACTGGAAGTGCTTTTAGGCAAAAAGAAAGTGGAGTTTTCAGACAGCTGCAGGAATTTGAGGCTGTAGGAGAATTTATAAAAATTCTTGCATGTGTTGGAGCACTTATGGCTCCTCCAAAATGTGTCCACTCTGCTGGAGTGGTGGACTTGAACTCAGTGATCTGCAGAAGGAGCTATGACAACCTTCCAGAAGGTTRGAGGTATAGAAGTAAAACTTTATCCTTTATAAAACCTAAATATTTGCAGTGCTAATTTGATTTAGGACATCTGTAGAAATCTATCAGACAAAGATGCTGATTACAAGACTTKGTTCCCATGCTATAATATAGTACTTGACAATTTGTGGATTAAGAAATAGCTGTGTAATTCTTAGGTAATATAATATATTTTTCTATATAATGCTGCRTAATAGTAGGTTTCTAAGTTTTTTGACCTAGCTGATCTCAGGAATAAAAGAAAAAATGTTCTGGTCTTCTTTTTTTTTCCCATTCTACTTGAGAGTGTCCACAGACGATTTTGGGGTTTTTTTTTTKRAAAAAAAAGCCCCAAAAATCCAAACAATGATGTCTGGTTTATTTTCAGGGGTGGGGTGGGGAGTAGGAGAAGAGAGACWGAGGTAGCAATTGTCCCTTCCTGAATTCAACTTAGATTATGTTTTCAATGGTAGTCCTTTCTTGACAAAGTATTTTGTGTGTGCTTGTCCAAGTGCTGTCATGTTCTGAAGGGAAAAAAATGGCTGAAATTTTGCTGAATTAATTTAGCTCAAGAGCTACATTAGCTCGGCTAGCCAGCATTTTTGGATGTCTGTTTGCTATTAAGTTGCCTGATATTTGGTATCTTGGGTTGTAATTTTGATCTCTTAAAGATGATAGAGATGGTTAGTCTTTACAGGAAGGATCAAAACAAGTGTAGCAAAGCAAGAAAGACAGGGACAGTATTTAACTTGCTTGCAAAACATATTTAGTACTGTATATTCACTGGATGAGCTCTCACGTGCTGAGACAGGCACAGTAGGAGCTAGCCAGTAAGAAAAAAATATTTGGCGGGGGAAGTTTCCACTTGGCACATTTACTTGTAGTAAATATTTAAATGCACAATTTTCTAGAATTAAACAAAATTCCTCTATTGTCTTTTACTAGTTTTGGCCCCTAAGTTATAACAATAACAACAGTTCTAGTTATTATTCACTGATTTTCCTAATGARAACTGAGAGCTAAAACTTCTTCTGAAGGGGTGGAGAGGATAAAAGCAACTGTGTCTGAAAGAATTGGTGGGCATGAGGGCCACATTCACTAAAAAGGGAGGTCTAATCCCTGAGATGTTCAATTTAACTTTCCTTCAGGCACCTCATTCACTCTGTCTGCACACCATGTTCACCACTGAAGGACRTATACAATAGGCAATTGTCATCTTTTATGTAGGACAGGTACAATAGATGTGCAGAAGCATATCTGAAAAAAMCTCTATTTGAGGGAATACCAACAGCCAGTGTCTTGTAACACTTGTAGGCTGTCGRCACCAACTAGGCATGTGATGTAGCCCCTACAATGCTGTAATTCTCTTTGGTTATTGTTTCTGTTAAATAATCCAGTGACTCAAGTACCAAATGCTGGTTCAAAGGTAGATGGGCATGCTGGTATTTCATGCTTACCAGAATCCTCTGCAGTACATTCTCTGTTGATGAGCTTTAGGTAYTGCCTTGAGTTCTGAGTTAAGCTCATGCTACAGCTGTGTCCTAAGGATATYACTGTTATGTGCAGTGAAGGACATCTAACCATTTCAGAAAGTATTGACTTATATTCATAGTGATCTAGCTAACAAGCTCTCTAGACCATATTTCTCTCTTCTAGAATTCTTTTGAGAACAGGTATTAATTCTCCCCTTTTATAATTTTGTAATAGTATTTCAAATATTCCTATTAGCACTTCATAGTATTCTGACAATTTAATAAACAGAATACTCTAAACACACTCAGCTTTCTCTTATACAAGGTGTCTGGAGATACTTCACAATTACTCCTCCAATTAGTTGTTTGGAAAAGAAGTTCCAATTATTTGGATTAATTTTGTATTTTTTTTGGTGTTTCATTTTATTCTTTCTTCTCACAGTCTCATAGTTATGAGTTTTATAAAAATAGTTGGTTTTCTGCTTAAAAACATTCACATAATTCATGAAGAATTATATGAATAGATGTGAATTTCAGCTTTCTCTTTAAAACAAACAAGGAGATGCTTTATAACTACCTTAGAAACTGGTTGTAGAGAAAAAACATACAAGCCTAGGAGTCTTTACATTCAGGAAACAAATAAGAATAAATGTTGGATTTTTTAATTTATTTGTTTTTAACAGCWTGATTTTAGAGACTCATTGCAGGATTTGTTTGAATATTGGACGTTGGGAGAATGAAGAGACAAACTACAAACAGATTTGGAAGATGCTTGATACTGAAAAATTACATTTTTTTCTGCAAAAATAGTAAATCCTGTTTCATACAATAAGAATATTCCTGAGTTGCAGAATTGATCATATGACTTTTGACTGGATTTATTCATTTGGACAGCCTGCAGTGTGTATTTCTTCATGTCTTTTACATCTTATCATAAATAGAGATAAAGGCAATGCCAGACAATAAAACAGTAATCTGAAGGCCTATTTAGGTTGATAAAGGAAAATAAATTTTTACATGTGATAAGATCAATTAGATAGTTCAAGCAATACAGTTTTAGAGGCATATGCTCAAAAGTGCACAATTTCAGTATGACATATAAAATATACTTCTACAAAAAATGTAGAAGTACAAAGAATACAAAACCTAATTATTGTAATAACTTTCTGAAGTAATGAGAAACTTGAGAGTATGGCTGATAAATGGGTAACGGACTAACAGACAGAAAGTGTGCACTCCATCAAAAGAGAAACAGAAGTCCACAAAATCTATTTTTTTATTGGATAGAGAAGTATGTTCAAAATTAGAAACATCCTAATATATAATTTCCAAAGTATAACCTGGAATAATGCCTGAGGCTTGTCTTGCATGAATACTTTTTAATGGCTAAAGTGGTTATTATGTACTTACTAGCTATTTAGAAGGTTAGCACAAAAGGACAATTTATGAGCACAATATGTGGTTTAGTGTKTGTTTCTTTTAGATGCATGCAGTCTTCAGCTTCATGTTGCTGAATTAAGAGTAAACCAATGGTTATGCTAAACACCTCAATAAAGAAACCTCCTAATTACAACTCAGCAAGGCTGARTGAATCTGAAATGTGGAAGAGATGATATTAAAAACAGACTCTGGACCCTCATTAACTGTGTGTGGTGGGCAAGTGCCACACAAGAGTTGAGGTTCTGATGGATTTGAAGATCCACAGTCTGTGGAGCGTAAGTCTGGCCAATCAGAGAAGCAGTCACCCAATTCTCTTCTGCTGATCTTCCTTTAGCTTCTGCTAAATTCTCTTCTSCTGATCTTCCTTTAGCTTCTTTAGAAACTGTCCCTGGCCAGCTGTCAGGTAGATAGACTTACATCCATTTATGTACATTATGTACTAAACATTACAGTGTATCAGTGCTTCTKGGGAGGAAGCATCTCCACAGTCAGGACTCAACTCCAAGTATGTCCTTGTCTATGCTCAACCTTTGCAGAAAAGGCTGTTGTACTGAGGGTTTCACACCAGCCATTACTGGATATTGTGTGTTTCAGTTATTTAATTTGATTTTTTAATTTCACATTTAATGGCTTTGTAACAGCTGTACCTAAAGTATCCTAGGACAATAAAGTCTCAAACTGTCTACTGAATATGATAAATCTTTGTTATTTCTGATATATGCCAGCCAAAGTTGGAGATTTCCAAAGATGGGAATCTTTGAATTACATCACATTTCCCAGTGTCCTACTGAATCTACATTTCTGTGATTTAAGCTTAGTACTTCACATCCTGTCCATTGTTGAGACCGAGAACAGACTAGTTCCCTTCTGTAACAAACTTTGCACCTGAAAATATTGTCATGCCCTTTTCTGCCTTATGCAACAGACAACCCTTCTTTACAGGTCAGTTTTCTCTAGAGTTGAGTCTTTCGTTTTGACTGGAACAATCTTTAAGATCCTTTCCAGTTATCTTTATCTTCCTTGAGACCAGGCAGCCAAACCTGGATGTAAGGTCCTGTCTGAAATCTTACCATGTCAAGTTAAACAGGAACGTTACTTTAAGAACTTTGTAAACTGCCGTCTGTAAGAGTTCATTATGGTGACAACATTTCTACTTGTGTTTTTGGGGATTTTAAAAAAATAATACTGCATACCTGTGGTTTATTCATCTTACACTACACTAAGACGTCCTTTTTTTTAAAAAAAAAAAAAAAAGACTACTATCTCAGTTAGCTGTTTCCTGTTCTGTACGTGGTGATTCTTCTCTTCATGTGCGGAATCTTGCACTTATCTGAGTTCTGTAGAGAATTTCTCTAAAAGAAAAACATTGTAAAAAAAAATTTAAACCTGTCCTGCAACATAACTGCAGCCCTCGTTACTCATCTTGTATGGGGATTCAAGGAAGATATTCCTACTTATGTCCAGGTATTCCACCTGGTGCAGCTGTGATGAAGTTTAGAAGGTGCYTTGCTTTTAGAATGCTCTGAGTCACCACATATGCAGTGTAGGTGGCCTAGACAAAAATGTTATTGAAGAAATTAATAGTCTGTAAGCAAATCTCAACCTCTTTTTGACTCATGAGACCATCTTGATGCTATGCATTTTGAAAAAGGAAACTGGCCAAAACCAAGTGTTTTGCTACTTCTTCCAGCAAAAGCCTGAGTGTCACTAATCCAAGAACAATTAAGCTGGGGATACAGACAGACTCATGAAAGAATATTGAGTTGCARTTCTGTAAAAGCTCTCTAATCCTGGAAATTTTAAAGGTCAATATTTTCTTAAAATTACTTATGGATATAGACACTGAACTTGCAACACTTCACTATAGCCTCACTTCCAATGCTTGGTTACTTTGTGCTTTGAGGCAACTAAGTTTATCAACTATGTGAGACTGTGTACCTTAAAAAGTTTTAAGGTTTTAAGTGGCTCAGGATTTCAGGTCTCTCAATTTTTATCTGTTTCTTGGTAATCACTCAGTAAAGAGCTGAAGTTATTTGTGGTATATGTGATATGTAGATCTCTAAATAGAGATTGTTTAGTGTAGCCAGAAAAAAAAAAAAAAAAGGGTTAGACCTCTACTTTCATGCTCTTATAATTTGTCTTAATGATGAGAAGACTCTTCAGAAAAATGGCACAAAAAATATTTCTTTAGATACATTTTGGTATCATCTTTCCTACAAAAATTTGAATACACAGTGTTTTTTTGGTCAGCCAAGGTCTTTTTGTAGTTTACTATGATCCCCTATGTGTTTTCATGGCATCCTCTCTTTCATGTTTTTTCTTGTGGCAA
Organism: Malurus melanocephalus; assembly: GCF_030028575.1. Lineage (NCBI taxonomy): Eukaryota > Metazoa > Chordata > Aves > Passeriformes > Maluridae > Malurus > Malurus melanocephalus. Next base: position 1,718,416 of record NW_026623303.1, on the reverse strand, counting down.
CAAAGACCTAAAATTTCTTTGCTGGAGGAACAAAAACATTTCTTTGCAGAGCAAAGAGAGAGCTAATCTGGTTAAATCCAACCATCTAGTGGGACTTACACTTTAAAAATTACAAAAATGCTTCAGGTTTGCATTTAATGTCAATGAGTTTTTAAGAAGGCTGATTCAGCTAWTTCAGTTAATCACAGTATCTCTCTGAAAGTTGGGATTGTTCCTGATGATAGCCAGTGTCCAGCACTGAGGACAAGTGATGTATCTATTGAAAGTAGCTGCACATATGCTGCATGCTGTGATATTTCTAGCTCTTCTCTTACTCTTATTTCTTTATGTTGCATCTGGGAGCTAATTTTGGGTTTTATTTACAGTTGTCTTCTATGGTTTGAGTTATCCATCACTGTCATTTGTTGGCTATGAGACCTTCCACTCTGTCTTCTTTTTTTCCTTCCCTCCCATATGCTGTGCCTTCCAAAATCCTGAATCTCAGGCTGCCTAGCCCTGAAGTAATTTCTATTTTTACTCTAATTTCTCCTCTACCAGCCCAAGCATCACCATTAGTTTGTCTTAAGTTTTCAGTTTCTCCCTTCAGGAAACAAGTCTGTTTCTATCGTGTTGCTCYCACTTTCCCTGAATACTAAGAAAAAAGAAATCTAGTCTATAGATGAGTATGGTCTGAAACCTTTTGTCATGGACCAGCTGTCTTCTTTCATTGACCTCTTGCTTATTATATATTTGTTAAATTTCTGTTTTAAATATTCAAATTTTTGGGGTTTTTCCCCTATATTTATTAGATTTTCCTGTGAACAAGATATTTCTTCTTATTCTTTGTACAGATGTATTTTTCTGTACAAAGAAAAATTTAATTAATTTTATGCTTTTCATACTGTATTTCTGTTTATTTAGTGATGCCCACTTAATAGGTGGCTTATGAGAAGTCCTAATTTATTTACTATATCCATTTACTTTAAACACATGAATATTTTTAGAAAGTTAGTGCCATTTTTTAGAGCTCTGTCACAGTACAAAGTTTAGTTGATTTGCTGTCTTCTGTTGACACTCTTTCATGTTATCTCTTGTCCATTTCTCATCCTCCATAGCATAATTTCATTTAGATTACTTTACTGCATGTGATTTAATGAACTAATCTTATGTAAATTCTTTTCCCCTTGAAGGTGTGGTTTATTTTTGCCTGCTAAAGTGTAAAGGAACAGCAGGGTTTTTTTTACTTAATCTGTTTCATGTGATGCAAAACACAAATGAAACTCTTAGCAACATATCAGAAATTTCAGCTGAAAACTGGCAGCCTTCTCCTTTAGAAGGTCTAGGGCAAGATAACAAGTGGAAAAAATATAGGTCATGTGGGCAGAATGGTTTTAGAGTGATGCTGGGGTAGAAACCTTGGCCTGAGCTGGCCTATGCTTGGCTGTGTCTCTAGCTGTATGTCTTAGCCATTTTACAAGGGCTGAATACTGATTGTTGAATTCAGTTGTAAAACCCCTGAGAAATCAAGCTTCACCAACATCATAGAATACATAGTAGGAGTTTCCACATTGACCTAGTTCTCATTCTTGTAAGATCTGGCTACCACAGTCACTTCACTGCATTTCCTTCATTAGTGTATTCTTTTAAGAAGGAGCCAATCTCCTTTACTGTCTCTATACTTGGATATGAATTTCTTTAATACTCCCAAATCACACTTGATTGACTTATACGCCTCTCCTCATTTCAGGCTTTATAGCTACACTGCTGCTCCTGCTTATTTTTATGGAACTATGGTAGATTCAGCTGTGGTAGGATATTTCTCCTAGCTGAAGCATTTATAAAACCATAGGGAACGGTTGCATTACAATGTCTGAGCAGGCTTTCACTGTAGAAGTAACCAAACTCACTTGGTGGGAGTGAGAACAAACACMAACATGCTGAAAACCATGTTAAATAGCCATGGTTGACTTTTGCTGTAGATTAACCTGTGTTTCTATGTTTGATATCGTTGATTTAAACTGGATACTGACTCACCWGTAACACATCTCTAATAACATATTTTTTCCGTTTTAAGCCTGGCTTGGGTGTACAATTTCTGGTATACTTTRGCTGAAAAATTTCCTTCTTGTGTCCTTATGTCAGCAGCTTTTTGAGGAAACTTCGTATGCAAAATAAGTAACATATGTGTAATGTGACATGGTTTGAGTTTTAGTAAGTAGCTTGTCTACATTTTTTTATCCATATAAGAAATATATCATTCTTTGAAGCATTTGGTCTCTGTGCTTCTTACCTGTGTTCCTAGACTTCCTTTTCAGTGGATTTGATAGTATAATTTTGGACACCTYAGAATAACCCAGACTGGAATTGCCTTTGACACAAGAAGGCACAACTCCTAATGAAGTCTGAGCGACTTTTGTGCATTTACCCAAAGATTGAATTTAGCCAGTTCTGTTGGGTTTCTGACACACGGTACTTCATTTTATAATTGCAACAGCCAAGGCCTGGTTTTGGAGAAGTAAAGCTCTATGATGAGATGTTACTAAGCATATGCTTTTTTTTCAGCAGCAAGTATTTGGATATTTCCAGGCAATGGAAATATGAAGATATATGAAGATTGGTTAGTTCACATGAATTTGTTTGGTTCTGAGTGATAAATTTGTTTGGTAAATCCTGATTCTTGCTCTCTCTCACAATATTTAYGAGAAAATTTAAACATGAAGAGAGGATTTGTCCAACCATCTGGCATCCTCTGAAGTGAGAAGCCTTGACCCTGGAGGAACGGCAAATGAGTAATGTAGGAGCAACACTTAGCAGAGCACTTGCATTGTATTTGTCTAACAGCATACACTTAACTGTAGTTGAAAGAGTAGGAGGTTACTTTTAGTATTTTTCATGAACTGTAGTGGGAGAATTTATTTCAGTGTGGAGAACACTTCCTACAAAACTGGAAAAACACCCATTTCATTCTTATGTTAAGGAACTTATTGTAATGTTAAAAGTGTCATCAAAGAAAACCTTTGCTTTGATCTGAATGCTATACAATGAGTATTAATATGAAGATATTTTTCCTCAGAAGCTGCATAAATCTTCTGTAGTCATGTTTCTCTTGTATCAGACAAGGTTTTAAGGGTAACAGTGCCTGTTTGCTTCATTGCTAATATTGGACAGGCACATGTCTATCAGTTTCCTCACTCTTAGAATATTGGATGCTTTGCTGAATATGTGCATCTTTGGCAAGGCTGACTTTCCAAGCAATGACACCAATCTTCATATGAGACTTACATAATTGTCACACTGTCATCTCTGTTGCGTGGTAGCCAATAACTGCTTTGTATCGATCARTCTTTTCTTCCAAGTTTCTCACTGAGGTTTAGCAGATTCTGGTGAGAACACACATCCCTTAGGAAGCTTTTCATGAAGCCTTATGCTTATGAAGTACTTCAGCCTCAAAGGGACAGTCTGGGAAGCATGCACTTGGTCTGAGCAATGATCTCTGTATGTGAGAGAAAGGGAGAGAATGGAAAAAGAGCTGAGAAGGGGGATGTGAAATATGAAACCTTTGGAGCTTTTCTGGAACCTGCCAACTTAAAGGAGATGTTTCACTTTCAAGGCTTGTAAATTCTCAAAGAGCACCTGTGCTGAGTTTCATGCCATTAATTCTGTTGACTAAAATAATCTTCTTTGAATGAGTTGATGTGAAATAATAACTAATTTGGTAAGCAGTGGTGATGGTAGGTGCAGCGAGGAATTACAAATCAGGCCTTGGGGAGAAGATGGGGAAGGGACATCAGAATCTAGTTACCAGTTTAAATCTAGTTACCAGTTACTTTGAAAATTTTAGCTGATGAAGTCTGAGCAAATGCCTACCTTGACTTCAAGGTTTTCGGCACTCTCTCTCACAATGTCCCCATAGGCAAATTCAGGAAATGTGGACTGGATGACTAGACAGTGAGGTGGATTGAGAATGGCTGATCCCAGATAGTTACTATGAGTGACACAGGGTCTAGTTGGAAGCCTGACATTAGTGGTGTCCCCCAATACTGGGTATTGTTTAACTTATTCATCARTGGCTTGAATGAAGGGGCAGAGACATCCTCAGCAAGTTTGCCAATGACACAAAGCCAGGAGGTGTGGACAATACCCTAGTGAGCTGTGCAGCGCTTCAGAAGGGCCTCGACAGGCTGGAGAGATGGGCAGAAAGGAAATTCTGTGAAGGAAAGTGCAGAGTCCTGCACCTGGGGAGAAATAACCCYATGTACCAATGCAGGCTGGGGATTGGCCTGCTGGGAAGCAGCTCTGCAGAGAAGGACCTGGGGGTCCTTGGTGAACAACAAGCTGTCCATGAGCCAGCAGTGCCCTTGAGGTYGAGAATGCCACTGGGATCCAGGAGTTCATTGGGRAGGGCATTGCCAGCTCGTTGAGGGAGGTGATCCTGCCCCTCTGCTCAGCCCTGGTGAGGCACATCTGGAGTGCTGTGTCCAGTTCTGGGCTCCTCMGGACAAGARGGACATGGAGCTCCTGGAGYRKGTCCAGTGAAGAGTAACAAAGATGATAAAGGGACTGGAGCATCGCTCTTATGAGGAAAAGCTGAGGGAGCTGGGCTGGTTCAGCCTCAAGGGACAGCTGAGGGGGGAACWCATCAATATCTATAAGATCTGAAGTGAGGGTGTCAGGGGGTGGAGCCAAGGGTATAATGTGTATTGGAGTGATGACATTTGCTTTGGCAGTGATCTACCTTGCTTGCTTGGTAATTTAGGCTTGTTTAAAAATGGATATTTTAATATAGGAAAATGACAGTAACATACTAAATGAGTGTTGTACTTATAGACCAGTAGTTACCTATATTAGAGTGGAGATACAGCTGAACACAACTTGCCACACCAGGGCAGTGACTAAGAGATGTAACTGTGCTTGGATTTATGTGCTCTTTGGCGTTAGATAGGACAAAATGACAGGTATATTACATTCGCTTTTAGTGTTTGTGATGTTGTTACTAGAACTGGGTGCCAATCTGAAGCCCAAGTATTGTTACGGGCCGATCATTAATTAAGAGTGATCCAGAGGAGTTTCAGTAATGCTTAGAAAACCTGCCTTACATCTAGGAAGTGGTTTTTAGGGCTSTGCTTAAGATCAACTAGTATCTTTATGAGGCAGGAGACTAATAGGATCCAGATGTCCATGTACACAGTAAAAATAAGGGGGTGTGGGAAGAACCASTGTTCTGACCTGTTCATTTCTAATCAGTCATTACTCGGGGGTCCATGCCAGGCCAGTTCCCCTACCCAGATTTGCAAATATTTTTATTGGCTTATGAGACTGTCGTGTGTGCCTATTAGTGAGACTTAGCATAGCTAATCATAGCTGAAAGGAAAGAACTGTTTTCTGTCTTGACACTGCCTATAATTTTATTTTAGAATCTTTTTAATTTTCTTGATTTGGTTGGGTTTTGATTTGTTTTTTGCTTTTTTTTTTTTGTATAGGGCACCAATGCCTCTGCTCTGGAAAAAGACATTGGCCCAGAGCAGTTTCCAATCAATGAACACTACTTTGGATTGGTCAATGTAAGTACCATTTTCAATAGTCAACCCATATACGATACTGTGGCTTTGATGTTACTTAAAATTTGCTTTGTTTCTTGGTTTTGCTTGTTTTGTTTTGTTTTGCTCTCTCCCCTACTCTTAAAAATCTTATTCTAATGTGAGATTGTCTTTTTTTTTTTTTTCATGCTGCTCAGGTTGCAATTTTAGGCAAAGTGTGTTGCAAAATGGTATCAGATGTTTGAAGATAGCTTCACACAGCCCCAGAGAGAACAGTGTATTGTTCTATGAATATTTCCAGGAATTAGAATACACACTCCACTAAAGTTAAATGTCTATTTTAGCTGTGAAATGGGAGGGAGGTAGTGATGAAAGTATGTACAAGTTTAGGTACAGCATTCTGCATTGGGGAGTCATAGGAGGAGCTTTTTCATTTGACCTAGGAGAAAATGAGTGAGAAGAGTGTTTAATCACTTGTTTATTCCCATAGAAATGATACAGATACAGACATTTTTTTCCATTGAAAACATCAGTCATTCTGCTTCTGAGCAGTAAGATAGAGCCCAGGTGTGGAAATAAGCTYAATTAAATCCACTACAATAAATATTTCTCTTACAAGTGGAAATCTTTACTTTGTATCCWAGTTAATATAGAGCACCATATTTTTTTCTGTCACAGTGGGTTTGGAAATATATTTCTACTGCAGCTGCATAGCAGAATGGCTGGTTTGTGACAGYGGCAGAAGTCAGAATTTGAATGAACAGCTAGTTTTGTTGTGATGCCYAGGGATTAAACTTGTTTTTAATTTTACATGGCAGTTTGGGAACACCTGCTACTGTAACTCCGTGCTGCAGGCATTGTATTTTTGCCGGCCATTTCGAGAAAATGTATTATCATACAAGGCCCAACAGAAAAAGAAGGAAAACCTCCTGACTTGCCTGGCAGATCTTTTCCACAGTATTGCTACTCAGAAGAAAAAAGTTGGAGTTATTCCACCAAAGAAGTTCATATCAAGGTTACGAAAAGAGAATGGTAAGTGTAAAACTGGAACCTCTAAGGTATTCATGCATTAATCAAAAAAGTATAAATAAATATTGAGCAATGTAATCATATTAATCAAAAATACRGGTTAGATTTGTAAATTGCTTTTAGTACTTTGTGACATATATCATTATTTTAGTGTCTGTGTACACAGTATTATGCTTGAAATAACCACATGAGATTTCCTATGCTCCAGAGGTGTGTGAATTAATGATGTTTTCACAGCATGGTGGGGCAGACCTCATTTTAGAGTGAGATAGTGCTGGGAATAGGGTGACACCTCTGTAATTTTTTAATCCTTTCTTTGTGAAGTATGGCAAAGAAAAACATTGAGGGCAGCTGGCAGTATAGAAACTGTGTGACCTAGGAAGGTTACAGGCACCACCAACTCCAGAACACTCTGCAGGATGAGTAACTGGGTATGTGTGTGGTGGTCAATCGGCTGCACATCAGCTGCKGCTCTGGTTCTCGGAAGTGGTAGACACAGTGTTACTTTGTGAAGCATAACACCCTTTTCTTCCCATTAAGTTGGCAACAGCATGTACCTAATATTTTAGTAGCTCTGTCTAAAGGATATGAGGAACATCTTGAGATGAAGAAGCCTGTCATAGTTCCATTTTGGCCTGGATTCATATCAGTGTGGGTGGTATGCTTAGAAACAGGGAGGCTTTGACTGTAGAGAAAAAGTATGAGTCAAACACCTGGRAGAAATTGCTTCCTGGTGACATATAAATGGGCAGACTGTTCATTTCAGAGCAGACATTTCAAACAGTGAAAAAGTTAACTCTGAGTCATCTAGTGATAAAGGCCCCCACACTGCTGGGGATCACTTTTAAAGACTGGATCTTATGTTTTCAGCTTTTTAAAATTAGAGCCAGACTCAGTGTGTATTACCCTTCTTATATGTCCAGGCTAGACACTATAAAGCCAAAGGTTCTRTACAATATTTTCTGAGAAAACCTACATGACCTTTTTCGGGAGCAGGGGGATAAAAATACGCATTTCTGGGAACACAGATTCTTTTTTCRTTGACATGGTGGGCAAGTTAAGCCTTTACTGGAGAAGTCTGTACTGAATCACCACTGGGATGTTTTCCCCTATTCCTGTAAGCATTTCATATTGAGCAGGATAAGTCTCTTCTCATCAGACTTGTGTGTGAAAAATGAGCTTTGTTAGATGGTTTTACTATTACTGCTTGTGGTGAGTTAACCTTGACTGGCTGCCAGGTGCCCACCAAGCCTGTCTCTCACTCCTTGTCCCAGCAGGACAGTGGGAGAAGGTAAGACAAAAAAACCTCATGAGTTGAGATCAAAGCAGTTTAATTAAATATTTTCTGAAAAAAAGCAAAAATCACAAGCAAWAGCAAAGAAAACCAAAGGAGATTTATTCTCTACCTCCCATCAGCAAATGATTTCCAGTTACTCCCTGGGAAGTAGGACCTTGTCATGTGTGGGAGTTTCTTTGGAAGAAATATATCTTAATAATGAAGGCCCACCATCTTTCTCTTAGAATTTAATGATGAACATGAAGTTACATGGCATAGAATATTACTTTGGCCAGTTTGTGTCAGTTGCCTCAGGTCTGTCCCCTTCCTAACCTCTTTCACACCCAGCCTACCAGCCTTTGGGCAACAGGAGGGTTGGAGGGACAACCTTGATGCTATTTGAGTGCTGCTCAGCATCAGCTGAAACACTGGTATTACTTCATCAACCCCATTTTATCTCCACCTACAAAACACAGCACCCCTTGGGTTACTGTGAGGAAAGGTCACTTCATCCTGGCTGGACACAGCACACAAGTGTGTGTCAGCAAGCAGTGCCTTTGGCTTTCCCAGCCATGGGGCTCTGTCAAAACTCTGTGGTGTTTCTTAGTGTCTGAGGGACTTGGAATGTGTGGATGGATGGAAGTCAGTGCTGACAAAAGTTAGGCAGCAAATGTCTAGTGTGAGGAAATAATTTAGGATGAGTCATGCTCTTGCTTTCTTCATTGACTGTCATGGCAGCCTACACAACCAGCTCCAGTGAGTGTAACTTTCTAGACAGCTAAACTTAGGTGAGATGAAGCTTTCCACCAAAATTGCTTCACTGAAGCCAGGGTGAATGTTCTTCTTTGGCATGATTCTAAATAAAATGCTGAGCAAGGGCCATTACAAGTATTTGGGGAAATAATTAATTTTCTTTCTTGGCGGAAAGGATATTCAGCTATACCAATATTTACTCTCTCTTCACAGATCTCTTTGACAACTACATGCAGCAGGATGCCCATGAGTTTTTAAATTACCTGCTCAACACCATTGCAGACATTCTGCAGGAGGAGAAGAAACAGGAAAAGCAAAATGGGAAACTGAAAAATGGCAACATGAACGAAGCTGAAGAGAACAATAAACAAGAGCTCACCTGGGTGCATGAGATTTTTCAGGGAACACTGACWAACGAAACTAGATGTTTGAACTGTGAAACCGTAAGCATTGGGATAGATTTTTTCATTATTGTTGCCCATTAATAGATAGATACATTTTATGTATATGAATATATGAATCTTTTCAGACATCTGAGAATTGTGGATATTCCTGTAGAATTTACTTCTTGAAGTGAGTATATTCTTTTCTAAAAATTTATTTTTCTAAGCATTACTTGGCTAGTCTATGCCAGGTTTTGCTGTGCTAATACATAYCTACAGTTAAAATCCTTGCTAGTGAATCTATACCTTTCCTTATCACTGCAACTTTGAGAGAAGGTATTCATATTCAATGAATAAGTGAAATGTTAAGATGAATTTTTGTTAATTCAATCTTACAAGTGTGASTGATATCCAAAGTGTTCATTATTAACAAACTATGTATTTTCTTTTATCTACCTAATATTTTCTAGAGGATGATGTCAGTTTGAAATCTCTTATATTTAAATTATGAGTAAAAATTAGTTTTAGTTGAGAAACCTGATTGCAAGTTTCCTGTTGATTACTGTCATTTTCAAACACATGTTCCTACTGAGAGAGCAAAGAAATATTTTTTTTAGAATTGTTCCTGCAAGTTTGCATGAAAGAGTAACACAGACAGGAAAAAATCTGCTTTGGTGACAGCAGTGACACTGACCGTCTGCAAAGGTTGGAATTAACATCACTTAACCTTTGCTTGATAGAGCAAAGTTGATAAGCATCAAGTTCATCAAAACTTGAACTAGTTTTCTCAAGTCCTGTTGCARATGATGGAGATTGTGAAGGAGCTTTTGCAGGGAACTCCATCTGTATCCAAGCTTTGTCATGAAACTGAAATTTTTTAGCACTATCCGGTGTTTTGCCTGAAACAGCTTGTCCTGTCCATGGTGTTTCTAAGCTGTTGCAAKTGCTGGTGCAGCAATGCTGAGAACTGGGCAAACAAATTGATCTGGTCTAAGAATAATGTACTTTCACTCAGATCAGTGCTGCTACTACAACTTTAGATTAGATGCATTAAGATGGGAGAAGATACACAGAGAAGGTATCTTCAGGAAGCAAACTGACTTAAATACTTTGAGACAACTGAAGTTAGGTGAGATAAACTCTACCCAAGTTCTACCAGATGTGTAAAAGAACATAGTSTGATATTTCTAATCATAAAGAATAGCTCTGTATTCCTAGAAAATAAATGTGGCTTTTCTAGGGACTTGGTCAGAGGAGGGTGGTGAGGCAATGAGAAGAAGAGATACMGTGATAGTCAACATGAATAATGCAAGTTGGAGCAAGTTTGGAACAAGCTTGTATAAATGAACACGAGACAGATACTGAAAATGAATTATTCAATCTATTTCAATTATAAAACCTCAGGTCATAGCAAATTAAGTGAAAGRTTAGAATTCTTTTTAATTGACAAACTTCTCTAAGTGGTTGTGGCCTAATTCTAAATCAATATCTAGTGTTTACTCAGAGATACTGTAGTGAAGTGGGGATGTGTCCTTGGGTAACAGCACAGTTGCACAATTCCCTACTTGTAATTCAAAGTGATGAAGCTTTATGGAAAAATGTAACTTGTCTGTAGCTTCCTCGAAATGCAGAAATACTGTACACTACTCAGGATATTTTTTCCTTTTTTTCCCTTGGATTTTTGTAACTTGAAATCTTAGGAAAATAGTAGAGCAGATTAAAAGATTCTTTTGCTAAAGTATTCATGAGTAGTGCATGAAGAATCATTCAGATTTCAGCAGCTCTTATTCTCACTTACAAAGAGTGCAGTCTGAATCTGATTTTCCAGCTACCTTTAGTTTTATTCTAGCTCTAAGGAGCTCATCTGCCCTTCCAGTAAATATTTGATGTGCAGGAATCAATAACAGAATTCCTAGCTTCCCTGAGGTATTCTGATAAAGCATTGTGTTCACCAAGGACTTTTTCAAGTATTTAACCTCTCATGATACTCAGYGTGTCTGACAGAACTCTAGTTTCAGCTGCAGAGACACAATGTTCTCTGAAGCTTTGATGCTTTATCTTTCAAATTTTAGCTGTAAGTTTATACTGCAGTTGCTTGCTGCCAGTTTTGTGGTTTCCTGTCGTCTGTGAATCAAATCACATCTCAGGGAGGATTTTTGTTTGAAGAACTGCTGTTCATTTCAGCTGGGTGTTCATTATGCCTCTGTACATCTTTGATAATATCAAAATTCATCCAGCTAAAGGTGTTTCTCTGCATTCAGATCTGATATGGGTTGCATTCATCAGGCTTGTAGATTCCTGACATAACACAAACATGAGCTCAAGGTAGTACATAGCTATCACATCCACAGAATTATGAAAATCTGAGCTTGAGGCTTCTGCTAGAACAATGGATTCATCCCCTCACAGAGGTTCTGGATTTGGACTTCACTATCCTCCCATCTAATTTAGTTATTCTGGGGAAATTCAGTCCTAAGAGGCAAAAYATAGGGTGTTCATGCAACATTTTATTAAAAAGAGGGTTGTTAATGAAAATGACCAAATTCATATGCAGTTAGTAATTCTGCAKTCTTTTGACTCAGTTTAATTATTACAAGGATTATCCATTAGATCATCTTTTTTTAACATTACTTCACCTTCAARATTAAACACTCCTAATGAAAATAATTTTCAAAGCAAATATCAGTATCTGTTGTTCTGAAAATACTTGGACTTACATTTTTTAAATAAAACCCCCTTATTATACTTTTTCTTCTCTTGTTCTGTCCAAAAAAAGACTGGCAATACCAAAATGATTTTGCAAAATATTACCTCTGAACCATTTTTACCTTTAATATTTTAGTTTTTTAATCGAAAGTATTGACTAGGAACAATATCCAATGAGGAAATGTAGCTATGTCAACTAGAAATATAAACCCAGCCTTCTGAATACTTGCTAGAGAGAAAGRGTAGTTAAATGGGACATTTCATGACAGACACATATTTGGAAATTATCTTCATTGCATGCTTAATAGTGGAAATAATTATGTAAGAATAAAATGTGGATAGATAGAATAACATGTTACAAAAAGGATAAACAAATTTCTGGTAAAATAAAGAAGTAGACTGTTGCATAACAGGAAACATACGTAATGCACCTATCACAGTTACTATAGGGGATGATGGCCCACCTTTACTGAACAGCAGGCTGTCATTACTGCCCATGGTTGATGGGACTGGTTGAGGAACAGACAGAAGTTAAATTATATGGAAGATGGATTGGTAGAATTACTAATAAATATATTCACACTGAACTAGAAAAAAAAAATCAAAAATATTGAAATTAATTATTTTTGTGTTAGAGCAATTTCTACAGAAATAAATATCTTTAGCATTTGCTAAAGATATAAACAGCATTTAGATGTATGGCATCTTTGTTTTACRTGTATGTTTTCTGCAACAGGTTAGTAGCAAAGATGAAGATTTTCTTGACCTTTCTGTTGATGTGGAGCAGAATACATCGATTACACACTGTCTRAGGTAAATAAATGCATCTCTTTGGCAGATAGTTCTGTCTGACTGCTAAATTTTTCAAGGCTAGTAGGTATAGAAAAGTAGAATAACATTTGGTTTTGAACTTAACCTAAGCAGGAGAAAAAGACTTCAAACTGTTTTTTTTTCTCTAATGGCAAAATATACAGTAGTGTGCTTTACTCACTTTCTCTTTCAATGTATGTGTTTGAAAGAGGAAAATAATTAATCTTTCAGAGAAAATAATTGATTGCCTTGTCATCTGGAAGAATTGCTGCAGAATGATAATTCGCTTCAAAGAGATTTAAACGTGCTTATCTTTAAGCTTTTATACAAGTGCTTTGTTGATTAGGACTTCGTTGAAAGTTAAGTGTGTGTTGTGCAGAATGAGTGTCAGAGTCCCTGGAGGACAAAAGATTTCAAAAGTCTATTTTTCTATCAGAAATTTCTTATTCTATGTCTCACCCTRAAATTATGTGAAATCTTTTATTCTGAGTTTCAGTTCTGTTCCTACTATACTCTTAACTGTTAAAAACTTTAGAAATCTCTGCTTTAGAGATCAAAAAAAAAATTCAGTCTTGTGTGGGTGATTATTCTGTGAGATTTAAAATATACAGAGTTTTGACATTGATACATTGAACCACTACTTGTATTTAAGACGATATGTCGTTGTCCTAAGGTAATGATTATCAATTGGTCAAACGCCTTCAAACTCCAAAATTGCTMTCAAGGTTGAAATTGCATTTATCAGTTATTCTGGAATGCCTAGGAGGGATTTCTTGGCATCTCATCCCAAGGTGMTAGTTACAGAAGTAGAAAGACTGTGAGGTACTAACTATTTTCAGAGTCAGAAAGTGGTGATTTCTCTGTGAATACCACAACTGTGCTAAGTAACTTCTGTTACATTTTAAAGTGCTGGTCCAGTAACGTTTTTCCTTCTCAGCTTCTGTTCAGTCTCCCATAGGATACTTTGGCAATCCTTAGCCCTCAAGTAGCACACACTGCACTAACTAGTCTCACTATAAAAAGTGAGCAAACTGAAGAGAAGCTCTGGAAAGCAGTGCATTCTCTTTTTCTCCTGTAGTCTTTTTACCTGTTTATAGTAATCAATAGTTGTATCAGTATTGTACAACAGGCTGTTGTTTGCGCATTTTTGAGCTCCTYATTGTAGCCACTGCCCTGAACTTGWCAGTATTACTTGCCTTTCCCAWTGGTGTTCAGTCAGCTTGAAATCCCACCGAGCTGCAGTGATGCTGCACTGCCTTTTGAGGTCCTTTCTAATCTGAGCTTGTTTGGTTCTATGTTAGTGGAGACTGAGCTCTGACTTTTTTACAGCTGAGTCTGGTGAACTTTTCAGACACTGCTGCACTATATAATTTACCATCTGTCCTTCAGCTTTCTCCAGCTTTTTATTTAATTTCTTGGTCTTTTGTCTTCTTGGAAATGTTTTGTTGGAAAAGGCCTTTTTATGTAAAGACAGAGTACTTCAGTAAGCATACCACTACTACTGGACAGACAGTGGCTGCAGCTTAAGATGTGGAAGAACTACAACTGCACTATTGTGACTAACAGGTGGAGTTGAAAGTGACTTCAAAGAGGTTACCCCCTATTTCCTTGTCAGACAGGATGCTTCTCCAATCTGTTCCAGAAGATGTTTTTAGCAGTAATATCTCAATTGTCTATCCCAGTCCCTCCTTTTCTTACTACTACTAAGATTTTTCCTGCTGTGWAATATGAATCTTTGCTATTTAAGTTCAAGCCTATTTCTGCTTGTCCTGTGTACTCTAGACATAAACCAGAGGTTACACCCTAACAGTAGCATTTAATATACAGGAAGAATGTAATCACTTTATTTTTAATTTAAACAGCCTAAGGTCATTCAACTTTTTCTTCTCAGGCTATCATCTATATCTCTGCACATGTTTGGTACTCTTCAGACTTTGCTCCAATAGAATCTCTCTCTTCAAAGTGCAGCTATATAGAAAAAGGCATAATATTCCAGCAGAGATCTATACAATCCTGAGAAAAACAGATGCCCTGAATTTCTTTAAGCATTCCAGTGTAGTRTCGGCCTTAACTCCAACAGCATGACATGCATTTTGAAATACACCCATTGCTCCTTTTGGAAATAAAGGAAAGCAAAATCCCAATTTTTCTTTTCTTGGGGTGGGAGGTACAGGGTGCTATTTACTATTGAACAGGAGAATCATCACCTGTCATTTATTCTGATTGTTTTTTTACATTAGCAGCACAATATAGTAMATATCCATTATTTTTATTTCTGCTAGAAGTTGCAAAGTTTACCAGTCAGTTTGATCCTGACTTAACCTGCTTTTATATTACACTAAGGACTCTCTCATCCCTTAAAACAGAATATTCATGTTATTTATGCATACAAACAATAGAAARTATCTTTCACACTGTAGCATGGAGGCTGTAGAGACAGACCGTGGAAGCACAAGGTCAATGATTAGTTAGTACATCTTGAGCAGGTGTATTTAAAAATTTCTTTCTCTTGCCAAAGTAACATACAGAGTGCAGATTAGACTATTAATAGGAAAGACAAGACATATCCTGAAACTAGCTTTGCAGGTCTAGAGAAGAGTTCTGCAAGACTGTTGCTCTTGCACATGCATACTTCGTGAATTCCTGTCAATGAACTGTTGTTTTTAACTRTTTAACATCTGTTATAAGTGCTGTGCTGAAAATTCTCAATTACTGAAAGAGCTACCGAAGTTACAATTATTTTAATTCTTAACCATTCTTTCAGTGAAATTTTTTTTTCTAATATTGCTAATAGTAGATACCATACTGCTACTACTAAATAAATAAATGCTACTGCTAATAAATAATGCTACTAGTAAATATTAACAGCATCAGAATAACTAGCACATTTTAAAAGGAATTCAGAAACTCTTTTGAGTTTTTAATTAATTTTCATGGGGGACTTGGCATAGAACAAAACAATATAACAGACTCCTACCATCTGTGCATGCTTTTTCATGTTAGAAAAATATTATTTCCATTGCTTCACTTTGAGGCAGGAAGAGCACTAATAAATTCCCCAAATTTGTTTGCTTTTTTTTTTTTAAATTTTAGGCTTTGAAAATAATCTTTAGACTCTTTCTATAACAACAGACCGAAGACTTTCACAAGCAACTTCTATTGAATTTTGCATCTTTATGTTCTCTACTCATACAACTCATCTCTAATGTTTTCTAAAGTTTCAGCTCTTCAGTTATGATTCCCTGAAAGGCTAACATGTTTTTCAGGGAAATTGGCTGAATTCAGTTAATTTTGTGTTTAAATTCAAATGTGAAATCAGATATCTGAGATCAGTGCTTACCAGTGAGGTAAATCCTTACCAGTGATAATGCTTTATTTTTATTTTAGATAAAAGAATATACTTATGATTGAAGTTTAGGTGTAACTTATCTTTAAAAAGATTGGGTTTTTTTCCTAAATTTCAGCACTTTTTCATAAGTGTTAAGACCATATAAAGAAAATAAATCAGTGAAGGTATTCTCAGTTATTAAAAATATTATGCAGTCATATAAAGTGCTTCTTTGTTAACCTTAAATTTGTATGAAGTTATGTAATTAACTTCTAATATCAATGGCCTAGCAAACTATATAGTCTTCATCTCTCCCATCTACCCCTGGCGTGATGATGTCAGGCAGAAATAATCATCCAGAATCCCCGCTTTGTGTTGTAAGACAATTCTGGTACTGCCTACTGTGAGAGCAGGATGAAGTTGCAGTTTGTGTGGCTTCAGCCTCCATGCATGTGAACTGCARTGGTAGAATGGGATTTATTTGGGTCTGAATGGGTCTGAATTTACCTGGAGTTCAGAAGGCTGTCAGGTACAAGGTAGGGGCAATCAATGAGACAGTTCTATACCTTCTGATATATCTGTTTAAGACCCAAGGTCGCAAGAAAATACATGTGTTTAAAATGGAAGATAGGTGCTTATATTTGCAGTTCTCAAAACACCCGTTCAGCTGCAATGTAACACTAGAGGAGACTAAAAAAATTACTAGTTAGGGKTTTTTTTTTTCAGTTATGTGATTTTAGGTACCTAAAATTCTGCTCCAAAGCATATCAGCACAGTGACTTCCAACAAATCTTTTCTGTGAACTGAGAGATGCTATCAAACCATGCTATAGGAACCTATGCTTCCTCTGTCTTTGTCACTTCAAAAGCTCAATCCAGAAATATCTCCAAGTGTATTTACTTGATCAGGATTGACAACATTTTCTATACCAGCTGCCTCTTTCCTTTTTTAGAAAATAAAAAGGTATAATCCAAAAGCTTCTGGATGACTTTTCAAAGTTTAGGGGATGCAGGAAAATGAGTTCAATTTCTTTTTTATGTGTAAGAGGATTCAAACCTATCTTATGAAAGAACACCATAAAATGTGAGCTATTTCAGGAGGACAGAAGTGCACTTGAAGTTGCTTCACTTYGCAAATAATTTTAAAAGAAACTCGATGGATTGTGTGACTATACCCAAGTCTGGGCAGCCCCTTTGTGTGTGAGAGACCAGATATGGGTCCCATTTTGAGATACCTGACCCTCCAYTTGAATTATAGAAGCTCCTAATAAAACTTGTCATAGCAACCAAATACCTTAAGTCCATTTGCAGACCACAGTACAGTTGCTTCAGATGCTTTAGAAAACTGAACTGGGTGAAGTTTTCATCCTGTGTGACTTTTGGGTTCCAGTTCATCAGCCCAAGTGGGGCAAATGTGTTCATATCCATTCATAACTAATGATTGTACTTATTTACAGAGACTTCAGTAACACAGAGACACTATGTAGTGAACAGAAATACTACTGTGAAACTTGCTGCAGTAAACAAGAGGCACAGAAGAGGTAAGCAAAGAGCAGGCTGTTTCACCATGTCCATCCTGGGTTCTGACAAACTCCCTCCTTGATATTTATTTTGTTTAGATATCTAGAAGCCTTAACTCCCAAATGCATTCTCTGCATGAACCAGAGAACCTGCAGACAGATTTAAAGGCATGTGTCTTAGTCTAGAAGCTACTGCTGGTTGATTACTGTCGCTTACAAAGTGCTTCTGTAATGCAAACATTTACTCATTAAGGGAAGAGAGAATGGCTTTGGACTGGTCAGGTGCTTATCATATGCATTCTTAATAATTTCACAGGATGAGAGTAAAAAAACTGCCAATGATTCTTGCCTTACACCTCAAGAGATTCAAGTACATGGAGCAATTGCACAGGTACACTAAGCTGTCTTACCGTGTAGTGTTTCCTCTGGAGTTGCGTCTCTTCAACACATCTGGCGATGCCGTCAACCTGGATCGGATGTACGACCTGGTAGCTGTTGTTGTTCACTGTGGCAGGTAATGGACTTTCATGTGTGTTACAGGCTGTTGCCAGACATTTGACAAGGGCAGGGGCATCCCTGACAAAATGTGTGGAAGAGTGGGAGGCAGGTATTAAACCCTGCTGCTGCACTGACTTGCATGTGCCTTGGGCTGAACCTTTTAGCCAACTTCCCTCTTAAATTGGTACTTGTTTAAGAAATAGTGTCTCAGGTCTCCAAAAATCACCAGTTTGGTTTCGATTGATGAAACTACCTCCTTCTTCATGAAACCACTTAAAAACWTTGGGAGCCAGGACTCTGTGAGGGCCAGAGGCTGTCAGCATGTAGGCTCCCCACCTGATCACCTTGGTCAGTTTTCCCCTCTATACTTAGTTCATTAAATTTTAAAAATAGTTGATGCCTACTTGTTAGGTGTTCTGTAGGTTAATTTGCAAATGGCCTTGGCAGATGAAAACAAGATCTTTAATTTTCAGTTGATGAGCTTTAAAACAACTTAATGCAAAGGTGAAAGGACTAAGTGTCTAGTGTACCACCAGATGTTGGCTTACTATGTTTTTCATGACATTTAGTTGTAATTTCATAAACAAACATGTCTTRTCAAAATGGACTCAATAGTATTTTCTAATATTTTGTGGTTTGGATTTTTGTTTTGCTTTCTAGTGGACCAAATCGGGGGCATTACATTACTATCGTAAAAAGTCATGGATTTTGGCTCTTGTTTGATGATGACATTGTAGAGGTCAGTATGCTGAAAGTCATAAGCACAACTTGGTATTTACATTTGCTTCTCTACTTGGCATTAAAATTTTTATCCAAAACTGGGTAGAGATTACCACATTACTTTGCAACTGCAGCTGCAAAGCCACACTTTGTAATGTAACACTTAGTTCATCTCTGTTAGGAAGAAAGATTGYAAACAAAACTATAAATGCTGTAGTTTGCTCTGTCAATGTCAGGGGAGTTTTTATTTTATAGCAACATCAAATGACTTTAAGAGTTTAATTTTCTAAGAGTTTCTGTATCTATARAATCAATTTATTTAATTTAAACCTTATCACTTAACGAAATTGAACTAAGTAAAGCTAACATTGCTGTGGAATTTTCAATTTTGAAAAATAGGGAAGTTACAAGAAAGTCTGAGTTCTGTTGTTGGTCTGGGATTGCTTAAATGTGGATTAGTGTCTCTCCCACAATTATTATAGATTCTGTCTAAGCATTCTGAAATTCATTAAGCAAACCCTTTATGYCATTGTGGCACTGGCAAAACTCAAGTCTTGAATCTGATTTCCCAAGAGTTAAGGAAAGCAAGCACTGGATGCTGGGTAGGGCATGTCTTGAAGAAGGTTTCTGGAAATCTGAGAAAGATGGGATCATGTGGTCACATTTATGTCTTTTAACCATGTTCACAACTGCATTCCAAGGAATCTCTCTGTTATTAGAAAAAGCCTAATTCATTAGGATCAGTGATAGAAACATGTCTATGACTTGCATGAGAGAGAAGAGCAAGGCTCAGCCCYGAACATTATCCTTTCACTGTTTAAATTGCAAACAGAATTTGCAAATTGCTACCTCAAAACAAATAATTGGATTTGTCTTTTCTGTTCATACAGTTGTTTAATCTGTGTTTGGTATTTGTTTTGTCYAACATCATATTAAAAACAAATATTTATTTTGCAGAAAATAGATGCTCAAGCAATTGAAGAATTCTATGGTCTGACCTCTGATATATCGAAAAATTCAGAATCTGGCTATATTTTGTTCTATCAGTCAAGAGAGTGACTTGGCAAACTGTGATAATTGCGCACAACAATGCTGCAGGCAAAAGAAGGTGATGGCTCCCCTGAACTGTCACACAGACCACATCTCGGATGGTTGAACAACAATACACTCTGTCTCCTATTAAATGGTCTWTGTGATGATGACTATAACCGTCCATTTTTGACATTCAGAACTTTGTTTGGGGGGGATTGTAGTTTTTTAAGTCTGATTGAAGAGCTAATTGGCGTCAGATTTWAGTGGAATTTATATGGACTAATATTTACAAATAATAAGATTTGGATGTCAACTGTAAAACCAAATACACCTAGAGTAGTATTTTTTATGGAAGCATTCGTTACATTTAGGGCAAAATKACTTAAATCTTTCTAAATGGTTTTGGAGTGTGTTGATTCACAAAGCATTCCTTTAAATACATCCTGACATATACTTCCCCTTTTAAGTGTAAGGAAAAGAATCCATTTCATGATGATTTGAGCTGTGGTTGTATAGGGGATTTTTTTGTATRTTACTCTGCTGCATAAAAGATGTTCTTCCAAAATAATTTTAGTGTTGGTTGTTAAAAATTTTCAGTGCATGACCACAGACCTAGAGGGATATAAATTACATAGAGGGATATAAATTACACTGGAACTAAGTAATTCTGTATTTTCAGTCACTTTGTCATGAGAYAGTAGAGATGAGGTGAAATTTCAGAATTTACAGAGCACTGGTATAAAGGGAGTAAGATGACACATATGATACAGAGATAAATTACATTTATAGAAATTGATCTTTTTGTTAAAATGATGTCACAGATTGTTTACTTTGATTGAATTCGCAAAGATTGCAACACTGGTCCCATGTAACATATCCAGCAGGGCTGAAATTACCCARTCCATTTAAATAAGCCTTGTTTGTAGACACACACAGCTTGGTCCTGCAATTTTCTAAATATCTGTGTGTCCCATTTTAATTTCTCAAGACAGAGTCCATTTCTTAGAAACATGTTACATAGCAACCACTAGTTTACACACTATCATGTATATATCATCCCTAACATTTTGGTCATATTTGAAAGCATTTTGTTACCACAGAAACAGATAGGGATCTGGAGTGCTTGATTTAAAAAACATAAAAAGGCTCACYAAGAAAGGCTTAGTTTGTGATTTTCCTGGGTGAATTTGGCTGGCGCTTCTCATGCACTGGCTAATAAAATTTCTGAATTCACCTGAATACCTTTAATTTGGCAAAGAATAAATGCAGAAGAAAGTATCAATAGGGTATGAGAAGAGATCGATAGTGGCTTGAGTCAGTGGTAATACTGAGTTTGATACCTTGCTCAGTTTGACACTTTCACTCCATTATACAATTCTTGAACTTCAGTAGCCAAAGTCCTATTCCAATGACATCAAGAGCAAAACCACTCTTCTTGTCTTTATGGGGACTGATAGTTGGTTTAGTATTTACTAGGAAATATTCTCATCTCACAAAATTTATTTCTACCTGTTATAGTTTATTCACTCATTATGTATTTATTAGACAATGTTGCTTTTGGTCCTTTTCTTTAAGAAGCCTGCCTGACACTTTATGGCCGACACTCCATTTCAAGAAATGGCTTTTGAACTGCAGCTACACCTCATATTTTAGTCTTCTGTAGAAGAGAGAATAATGTTTGTCATTGTACTCTACTGTGAATGTGAAATACYTTTTGTGAAATTATGGTGAAAATGAAGTACTAGCTTCTACTGTAACATCCTTTGAAGTTCAGTTGGATTTATCAATGGCCACTTTGTAAACTAAGGCAATGTAGCACTTTATACTGAATGAGAAACAGAAGTTGACTTTTCTGCTAAGTTTATTTGTGAATTATCATATTATTATAGTGGTGGAAGAAAACAGACATAGAATGTAACCTTAGAGCATTTACTTAAGTGAATGACAGAAGTGGTCTGCAGAGATCACTCACATGAATGAAGGCTGGTATGCAGGCTCAAGACAAGCATAATTAGGATGCAGTTCTGGTTCTTTTATTGATGTCCGAATGAAATGTTCCATCTCTAATATAGAAGATAGACATCTTACAGGAGACCTCAACTCTCACTGGGACCCAGKAGCTTTACCACTGAAAAGCTAAACCTGCAAATCCCTCTTTAATTGATCTATTTGTAAGCATTCAGAATTWCTGTATAAAAATATAATAATTACTGGCCTTTTAAAATGGGTAAGGTTTTCTCACTGTGAATGAAATCACTTTCCAGATCAGCATTATCTAGTGCTGGTTAATGTCTGTATTTTGCAGTTTACTGCTGAACATTCTTTCAAGATTCTTTAGTTTTAAAAGAGCAGCAAAACAATACTTAAGGTGTTTGAAATTTTCAGGGTTCATGTTTATATGAAAAGTAACTTTTAAAACTAATTTTTAAATCAGTTCAATTTTAGGAAGCATGTTCTTTATTTCAATTGACTTATGCGAAAACTGGTTTTTAAAAGGTTRATAGTATTGATTAATACTTGAATGCTAAAGTACAGGATAATAATTTCTGGTTTTCTCCACTACAAGACAGCTCTAGATTGTAAAACATACAAATCATTGCAGTAAGTTATTGAGAGTAAAATTACTAGCATTAACCTTTTCATAAAATATGAAATAACATTTTAAATTCATGCTAGCCCATGAAAAGATCAGAGCACTAGTATCAGCTTAACATAAGTACGACATCAGCTCTGAAAAATTGTGAAATACACACTTTATACTAACACTAGCTAAATTAGGGGACATTTTCTCTTGATAAAAAAAATCAAAAAAACTGCAGTCACAATTCTAGAAATTGGATCCAGTGTCTAGTGTGCTGAATGTCTTGATTGCAGTCCAAAAGCTGTCCATCACAGCTATATGAATAATGCCAGTCTAGGCAGAGRAATCTTTGTCAAATTAAACACATTTGCACAAGTTTTGCAGGATTGGGATCCCTATAGGAACAATCATGGTGTAAAGTATTTTAGTTGATTAAATAAAGCATAATCCCTTTTCTCTTATGCTTATGCATAGATTTCCAGTCCCTTATGAAAGAATGGAAAAATACCTAAGACAATAAAAGCTTTTCAGGTAGCAGCTAGAATACAAAATGCTAGCACAGGTGTCTGATAGTATTCTGTGCTTCCCTAAAATGACTGAATTTTATGGTGTTCATGTTCCGGGTATATTGGGTCTTAGAACAATTGAAGTTTTCTGGTTGTTTCCCAWGCTGTTGCTGAGATTTATAAATCCTATTACTATGTTCCCTACTCAGAAAAAAGAACATCTTTTTTCTTGTGCTGTGTTTCCAGAGCACTGCAGTGCTGTTGAATCAGTTATCTTAGAGGATGAGCTCAGAACTCTTTTTTTTTTGTTTCCAGAATAGTCTGTCGGGATTTTATGTAATTTCTAATTTGGGGACATAGCAGAGGGARGCAGAAGAGCAGAGTGATGGAAAAGCCATGCCAGTGAAGCAGAACACCTTTTTGAAATTAAGTCCCAAAATTACTCCTGTCAATTCTACTTTAATAATTTATTTACCTCAGAGTACTAGATAATGAAGGAAGAGTTGTGTCCCTTTAGCAATTTGAGTAAAGGAAACAGTAGGAGTTTCCCTCATACCAGGTTTAATAAAAATATTAAAGACCTAATAAAATTAAGTGGAAATTCACCTTACATGATGGGTCCTGAAGTGCTACACAACCTGTCTTTTATCTGCAGACATTACATTTCAGTCACTCATCTATTCCAGCATCATGTACTTGGCACCTGAGCTGCCAGCTTGCAGCTGGCAGTGATTTGATGCCTCTCGACAGCAGACCCTTCTTATTTTATCTTTTTGCTGCTTGTGGCTGATAGTTGTGAGCAGTGTCTTACAGCYGAATGAATACTAGAAATTTTAACAAGTTTTGGCTGTGTATCTGTTCTTTGCTAGTATCTTTTAGAAGGGTTTGTTTTAATTTATTGTTCTTTTGTTGGTCTGTTACTGTATTTGTATAATAACTTAAGTGGTTAATATTATTTGTTTTGCTTTAATTTTTATGTACTTTTGTTTTTTTAAATGTAATCAACCCAAGCACTTTAAGCAACAATGTCAATCTTGTGAAATTCCAATCAGCTTAGCATTTTGCCCTTTGTCTTACTGCTTTTGCAGCCGTTTGCTTGTGATCCGATGTCTCCAGTAACAACTCAATTTCCATTTTTAGGCCTGTAGTCCTATTTTGGTTGTAAATTGGGAAAGCCCAAGCATTTTCATACATATTTGCTCATATGAAAAAAGGATGCAGCATTTACTGAGTGTCTGCTACCACATCAGTGTGTACCTGAGGAGCTGCACTCACAGTGCACATCTCACAGCCTCTTTTGCACTCTGCCTGCTCAYCCATCTGAGGATGGCTGTAATAGTTTAATCTGTGACAAAGTTATCAATGACTAGAATTTAGATAAGTTCTAAATCTTACAGGAGAATTCTTTTTTCCTGAACACAGAGTCGGCTGTCAGTCAGCTGATAAKACAGGTCTCTACCATTTTATCAGTGCTCTGTTTAGTCTCAAATGTGAATAATCTGATGAGCCACATTTATTCTAGGCCACTGTGTGAGTGCTGGCAAGGAGAGCAAATTTTTGCATCTTTCTTCTCTACACCTGCGCCAATGTAAAGCAGAGAGACAGTGGAGTAAGAGAAGTGCTGATGTAAAACTCTGTGGTGTCCATATTAGAAAGTCACTGACTTTCAGTGTTGTTAATGCAATGGTTATTCCTARTGTTTTAGATGCTGTATTTTCTTTGATCAATGAAAAGACCAGGACTTTTTCCTGTTGCATCAGTTCTGATACTGAGATGTTTCTTCTCAATTTAATATGGCCCTTACTGTATAAATAGTCTTTGGCAAGCCTCCACAGACATGCATTTAATTTCTTTCCAGTTAATATGCATTACTTCAAAGAGATTGCTTRAACCTGTCTACAAGATTTATTTAGATAACACACTTTAGCATACAGGGTCAAATAAAACCTATCAGGAGGCATGTGCCCACCTGATGGGACTGTCTGGCTAAACCCACACTGTTTCACATACTAATGATTCTTTACCCTCTAGGAGATTTCCTTGCTGGCTTTGCCTGAATGATTTAATATGAAACTGCAAATAACTCCCTTTATTCATGGTTTCCAAGTTGCTATARTTCTTTAATGAATTCTGCTTCATTTGGTTATCAAGACTGGGACTGTTGTACTATGTAAAATGAATTAGCTTGTGTGTGCCATTCACAGCAGTCAATTYAACAGCCTAATGCTTCTGATAGAGGGTGTTGCAGGTGGCAACTCCACTGTGTGTAAGMATATGAATGAGTAAGTAACTTTTCTGTAATAGCACAATAGGACTAAGATGCAGCTTCCTACCCCCCATCCTTTAGGTAATGGTGACCCTTCTCTTAGGGTTCCAAAGTGGCAGGAATAAGCCCTTTGTGAAAACATCTTGCAAAACATGTTGCTTGCTGCAGTAGATAATGAATATTTGCAACCTCTCTGGCACCGCTCCCCAAAATCTCATTAATAGGTGTACATTCCTTGAAGAGGCTGAGCTTAAACCTCAGCTTTGTTTTTGCAATGATGTTCATGTTTGAAATGTCAAATGTCCCATGCCAGGCTGTGTCYACATACTAAATTGTTTCTTCTCTCAACTCTCTAACAGCAAGAGCAACATCAGGGCAGCCATGTTACAGGTTCCAGTGCTTTTCCTGGAGACAATTTTCTCGTCTTGTGGCTTTCATTAAAAAAGACCTAACAAGCTCTGGAACCTATCATGATGCTTTAGGAGTAAAGCCACCACACCCTGTAGAAATATGAGTGTAGGGTAGGAGAAAGAAGAAAGAGAAGAGGATGAAATATGGAAAAGGTTGGGGTTTTTGGGAGACTTTGAATATGTGTATCTGTTTGTAAATATATAGTCCCTCTCTACCTGTCAAAATGATGCAATCATAATAAAACTACTTAAAATTTTGTGCTAGGTTTTAAAATGGAATAAGAGATAGTCAAATGATGAAGCACACAATTGGGGACACRTGAAAATACTGGATTTCTAGTAGAACATACAATACTCGGTGTATGTGTGCAGAAAAATATCTGCTCTTTTTAATCGTCATGTACATGTAATTGAACCCTGCGCCACCTGCAGAACTGTAAGATAAAAATCATGTTGGTTATTAAGGTTGTAACATAAGAAAACAGTATTTTCTCCTGTTAACATGTTTATATTTTACATAAAATAAACTCCCTAGCTGATCTTGCTTCCATTCAATTTGYTTTGATTTCAGCTGGAGCCCTACTAAGGCTGAAGATTGACATTGGTTGTTTCACAGCTTCTGAGTGTCAGATTACCTGTGTGCTTTCAGGTGACTTCTGTTGCTTGATTTTTATTTCCTTTTTTGGGATCATCGTGTTTTAAGTGACTTCAGGGAATGTTTCATCACGTGGGCTGACTTCCTCTGAAGGGATTTAAAGGCACAAGTTTTGCATGTAGTTTGTATATTGTCTTGGTGAAATATACGTACAGCTGTATGGCTGAGCTGTACCCAGTTAAAGCACACCACTGACCCTGTCAGTGCTTCTGAGCTTCAGTGTTTCAGCTAAAACTGAACAGAATCAAAATCAGCCAGAACTGAACTACCTTTTGCTTCAGGCAACAATGAGCCYTTTTAGCCTGGGATTTTACCTGTGACTACTGGAGTGGGAAAGGATTTTGCTGATGAGGGCTAAGATTTTTTCAGAGTTGAAAGRTTGCTGTAGTCAGCTGATTTCCTAAAGTTATTCATCAACAAACACAATTTACATTCTCAAAAGTGAGATAAATAAAAGACTGGGGTTTCTTGATCCTGTCTAAATGGATTCTCTATTCCTTCAGGATCATTTAGGGAACCAAAATCAAACACAGCTGTCAAACTGCATGTAATATTTACAGCTAATATTTACAGCTGTAAGGTTTCTGACACATCAGGACTAGGCTGGAAACCATTTCACATCTTATGGACATATTTCCTCTCAAATTAAAAATATTTGATGTACCTTCAAATTTATTCCTGGGTTATTAGGACATAAGCATTTGACTGCAGGATGGAGACAGAAGTTTAAAAACAGGAGAAGACTGAAACAAATAATCCCAAATCCTCTCTTTTAAGAAATAGAATTTTGAAGAAATAGAATTTATGGTGTACAAGTAAACCAAGAAAAAGTTTCCAGCAGCAGGACACACAATCACTGTACATGGGCTTCACTAAAATTTCTGTCACTTCAGAAATGCACTTTCCTAGAAGCTGTATTATGTTTACCTACATCTCTGTTCCTTAGTCCTTTGTATGATTTAGACTCATCATTTTACATTAGATGGTGTTATGTTCTGTGCACCAGATAAACCGAGAAATGTTAAAAATAATATAATTTCATCTCAAAAGAAAACTCAATTGTGGTAGTACAAAATTGTAAGGTTACTCATTTAAGTGTACTCACCAGATTTCAAACAATGTTTAGTAGACATGACATGGAAAAGCACCTTTCTGGAGATTTTCACTTCCTTGAATGCTTGTGTGGAGCTTTAAAATCCAGTAAAAATTCTGAAAAAAGTAAAATAGGACAGCCATGATATATGTATATACACACACAGAATCGACCATTTTAATTATCTGTTCTGAAAAAAAATGTTTCTCTTATGAATTTTTTCACAAATACTTCAAGATCACTTCATCATCTTGTTGAATTTCACTCACCCTCACGGCACAGTGCACAAACACTTCACCTGGTGCTAATAGTGCGTTTCATCTCACCATGAATATGAAAACAGCAGAGGAGGCAATGCCCTGGAGGGTGCAGGTTGTCCCAGGATGCATGGAGAGACCTACCTGGATCAAACAGAAGTCAAGAGATGAAGGCTGATAGACACTTTTTACCAAGTCACTGCAAGGGGGGTGTAAAGAGGTCAGTGCTGAATGAAACTTGGAATAAGACAGAGTGAAACAACCTTTGGATTTCGTTTGACACGCGTGAGAAAAAATATACAAGTCATGTACAGAACAGAATAGCAAAAACGTTGAAACAGAAGATACAGATATCACTCAATATTGCAAACTAGACATCACAAATGCTTAGAGAGCAAATCAGTTACTTCACTACAGCCACAAAGATTCAGGGAGGTTTGAGGTTTGCAGCTTTACAGTGGGGTTAATAATAACAGAATCTGGAATAAAGTTTCTTACAGCATCCTCATAAAAATTCTGGTGTGCAGAGCTGTATTTCCTGTGCAGYTGTAAGACATGGTAATGTGTGGAATGCTATGAACACTGGAGAAGAACTACAGGTATAGTTATCTCTGTTCTTTCAAAACAAGGTTCAGGAGCACAAATAAAATCTTAATTTTTATTTATTCACTAATCATGTAATTCTCACTGTTATTTATGAGGTATTTTTCATCCTCAAGGTAGTTCACCTGATAATCTAATAATTTTCTAACTCTTAATTTGGTGAAAATGGTTGAAATTGGGTAACRTGTACCAAAATCTGTCTGCATTTTAGATAACTTCAACTTGAGCTGAATCTGGCCACCCCTCAGCTAGAAGAGTTGAACTTGTAGGAACATTTTCACCAGCTCCTCAGCAGCTACCTTGATGAGCCATACAGTCCTGGATGCAGTTCAAAGTGCAGATCTTGGAGTACATTGTTCCAGAATAACCTGATCCCTTGGTGTCTCTGAAAGAGCTCATCTTGCCTGGAATGCACTGGGGCAGCCAAGGCAAACTTAGGAGGTTTGTCATTACAGCATTTTACTTTCCAAGGAATGGATTTGATTTCTTTTGCCCCTTAGTAATTGTTAATTATTATTCACTAGCAGAAAATACTAGGTAAAACAAGGATGTTGTGATTTATTTATAGTTTATTTCTCTTTCTTCATTCTGGATATTTTGAGTTACATTTTCAGATGAACAAAAGTATTCTGAGGTGAGATGACAGGGTGTTTTAATTCTGCAAGATGAGCAGCTCAGGCAGAGACCATGTTGGMTAAGACAGCAGCACAGCACTCTCTTGCCCATCAGAATATGGGCTTGAGGACAGCATAAAGCCCAAAAGATAAGCAAAATTCTCCCCCCTAACCTTTAACCTTCCCCCTTCCCTTTACAACTATGATATTTTTAAATGCTCAAACACAGGTTGCTAATTCTACTGTTGACATTTATGGGATATTTCTGGGCATACTACATGTCTATCCTGTCATGTTGTTTCAGCCAACATTGAAGTAACCAAACTTTTGCTTTAGCATGCTTCAGAGTAGTATTCAGTATTTATATTAAATTGTGTTTCTRCTGTAACTTAGAGAACACAGTGCATGAAATCTAAAATTTATTTTATGGCAATTATTTTATGGTTATGTTACACATTCGTACTTACTTATTGTTCCCAAATGCAGTTACAGAGGCTGAGGAAAGACCATCAGTTTATCCTAAAGTGTCAGTGCAGAGCACAGCCTGTGCCCAGCCAGTGTTTGTGTGGTAACAGCAGTGAGGAAAGGCTCACTGTTTGGTGCCTCTGTTTAGTTGTCATGACACTTGTGAAAGAAATGTACCTGGACAATGTGTTTCCTTAATAGAGTGAACTTCTTGCTCTCTTGTGCAGCCAATGCCCATCTCCAGATTCTGAGCTGAAAACAAACCACTTCATTTGCCGTGCTCTGCATACAATTGAACTTTATTTATCCAAAGATATTKTACTCAAAATCCTGTTACATGAAAATGAGCCGTATCTCCCAGGTAAAACATTTTTTATCACAAAACTGTGTTAAATTTGAATTCACTATACCATTTCTTAATGCAAAAAGACCCCAAGACACAGATCCTCCTCCAGTGGCAGTCCTCTAATGACATTCTATGCCCTTTATGTGGGTGTGTTGTTTTTTTCCCATTAGCCATTCTGCTGGGTTTCTTTATTTTTCCTGTTACTCCTGTGATTTTGGACAGTAAATCTACTGTCCAAAACTCATTGAATGAAAGAGTGTGTGGCTTCTCTTTCTCCAAGGGATTGTGATATCAGTCCAATAACTTTGGTGAATTTTGCAACGATTCATTAGCCAATATTAGTGAGCACATTCAAAGGACTCATCGTTTGAGAGAGGATGTTCAGGAAAGYAGCAAGGGCTATGAATTGGATGGGCAGGTCTGTGCTTTCCATTCTCATCCCTGTCAAGAACTAATTTTACATGGGATAAATAATGCAACCTCTCTCTTCCTCTATCTCTCAACTAGAAAATGAGTAAAGCAGCATTTATGCAGATTATGGAGTTTAGATCAAAGAAGTAGAAGCTGCAGCCTCAATTACTCATATATGCAAAATAATTAGGTTATCACAATATTTTTTTTCCTTTCCTTAATTGCGGAACTCCTTTCAAGGAGGGAGATTTGCAGACATGAAGAGTAGTTGASTGCTATTTGACAGAAGGTATTTACCAAGACATCAAACAGCTGTCCAGAGGTGGCAGGAATGAATTCAGTGATACAATTGTGCTCCAAGTTCAGTATTAAAAGGTCAGTACTATTGAATTTTATTTCCAAGCAACATACCCCCTCATAACACAAAGTCAGTATGAAAAAAGCATGTCCAGAGTGATCTAACAAGGGAGTTTCTGCATGTTCCTTTTACATCACTGTCTCTTACTATGACTATATCTAGAGATTTCAAAGGAAAGGTGCAAAAGTCCATTGCAGACAGCTTGTGAAATAAGTGACCCATTAAAATCACTTCCTTAGAAAGAAATGAAAGGAAAGTTTACAAGGGAATGAAACTTTCTATCCAAGCTTACTCAGTTTATAGTTGCTTTTTTTGCAGATAGGRATTAAGCTAATGGGTTATGCACTGTGTACTGCCTCATTCTTCACATATTTGCTTAGCCAAATTTCCCCCTAAAARTATTTTGTCATTCATATTAATTTTCCATGTATGCCTTAGATAAAAATATGTTATCATATTATTTACAGCATTACTTATTATTACTAATCTTGGACCCTKCGAATGATTTTAGAATGACTACATCAATATCTACAAAACTAACAATGATATGATAATACCAAAAAAAACCAACAACAACAACAAAAAAAACCAGACAAAAAAGCCAACAAACAAAAATAAACTGTAAAAAAAACCTGCCCTTCAATGGCTTTCTAAAGTTAAATAGCAAAATGGCAAGGATTTTTATGGAAAAATTTTCTTCCAGAACTCTTCCCTTAAATGATTTTACTCTTGGATTTTGTACTTTTTATTTCAATCTTATTTTTCATATCTGCAAACCAGTTAAGTCATGGCATGTTCTGGGAAGGGAGAGGTTAATATCCATGAAGAGGAGTAAGAAATGCTGTGTTCCCTTTATAAAGGGCAATTCGTCGCCCACATGGGCATTTGGAGCTCGTACGGATCAGGTTTCCAAATAACCCACGTTTTGAGTCTGGAACAAACAATATGCAATTTGCAAGAGTGAACCATCCTCAGCTGTCACTGYGATGGACCAGGGTTTAAAAAGCTGCTGCTCATTTCCAATGTCCATTTTCACCARACYCTTGTAACTSGGCACTGAACAAAGAAAAGGCAAAAGCTATAAGATCATTTCTAGAGGAAAATTTTCATTTAGTTAAATGTTAATTTTATAATGCTGTCCAGCTACAGCAGAATAATTTGCTTTTTCTTCCTCCCCACACTCAGCACACACACAGCCAGGAAGGGACCCTACCAAACCCTCTCAACTTCTTTAAACGACCAAGCAAACCCATGTCACTGGGTGGCTTTTCTACATAACAAAGAGACACTTCACAGARCAATGAAGTGAAGTCAAGAACATTACACCACAAGGTCACTCTCCCTTGGTTTCAGCCATATCAACTGTGTGAAACAAAAACGTTTTGTGATTCTTAGTCCTTTCACTTGGCAACWTTTACCAAGTGTTGCTTTACTCTTTGGTTTCTACTTAACCTTCTACTAATCACCTCATCATTCCCAAACTTAGGGAAATCCAAAGAATTGTTAAATCCAGACCTAAAACCAGTTCCAAGCTTTATTAGTTTGATGTATAAACATAAATAATGGTTCCTTTTAGAAGCAGCACACCCACCTAACCCCACTGTTAGGACTGTTCTGGCTTTTACGAGCCATATGGTTCAAATCCATTTACAAGGGGTGAAGGCTGGACAGCTTGTGCCCCTTCTTCTATAGAGAGATACAGCAGATTAGATAACTAATCTAAGTGTGTGACACARGAACTTGTAAGTAGCAAGGATTTCTTCTGAACAGTTAAGACATCACACCCTCTTACCTGCTTAGTACACAGTTTTACAGACCAAGAACATAGTGAACTCAGGTTGGAAATCTGAAAGAGTGATAGGAGAWGAGATGGAAGACTGCCTCAGGCATGAGCTTCAGGGCATGGGCATCCTCGTGTTCCTTGRGGATCTGCAATGCTAATAAGAACATCAAATATCATACCACTGTTACTTTTTAAAAATTATTATTCTTAATACCATGCGTGCCCACCCAGTTGTTTTGCAGCAGAAACTTCTCTTCCCCTTGCTGTTTCCTCTGGACTGTAGCACAGTTGTTAATTCAAATACAGAAGTTACAGTAGGAGAAAACTATGATTTTATTTCTCAAATAAGGTTTATTTCCTTAGCTGCAGATGAATTCTGACACTGAAATAATTCACACTAGAACTGTATTTTCCTTCTTCAGTGAAAAAAACTGCTTTTCTTTCCCCAAAATCCTACCTGCCATCCTTCCATTACAGGAATTTAATAAAAAGCCAAACAAAGCAACCCCACTGTATCTCAAAAAACCCTCCARCTGCCAGTGGACAAAATGGACCTAGGCACTGATGAACACAGTCTGATGAAAGATGAGCTCAAAACAGAGCACCTCATCCACGTAACCCCCAACTGGCACAAATTGTCATCACTACGTTCATGCAATATTTGATACACAGGAACAGATGGGAAAGAAATCCTGCCTTTTGCATGCTCAATGTGCTTTGGGGCATTCACTAAAGCCAATGTGAGAAATTTGTATTGTGTGGTGCTGGAAAGCTGTCTAGGAAAGCCAGTAGCCAGGTGTCTGTTAATTGAAAGTACATAATCATGCACTCAACTAGGTGCATGTTACTGCACTTGAAAATATRGTGTGAGGATCTTGAACCTTGGAGCCTGTGATGAACTTCCTGCCCTTAAAAGCTCTCTGACAGTTTTATCTGTGCTTGCTAGGACAATTTCCAAAAAAACTGAGTCAGAAAAAAAAAGAAAATAAAAAAAACAGAGCCAAGTTTCTGGAGGAGATATCTGTTCCAGGAGAATGGTTCATCTTGGAGCAGGGTTTGGAGGCCAGTATTTTTTTTCTCCTCACTTAGTACCTGGCTGTAATCTGAGGACTTGMATAAGAACAACTTGTAGACAAGGACCTTGAATAAAAACAACTTCTGGGCTGTTTGATCAAGAGTCTCTTTGACAGAGGGCTCTCTTTGGTATTGGGAACAAAGAGAATTTAGAACAGGCATGTGCTAAACCATAAAAAAATATTCAAAACCAGTCTCATGCTACATTTCTTTTGATAAAAGGGCCCACATCCCAATAATATTTTGCTGCCCAAGCAAAATTTTGTCACTGATCAGCGTGTATTTTGTCTCTGTGGAATTYCTAATCTCTGATACCAGAGAAAACAGAAATTAAATTGAAAGTTGTATCTATTCTTTAATTATTTTATGATTCTTGTAACATAAATCACTGCATTTCATCTGCCTAAAATCTCCTACAAAGATCTTTTTCTACGATTTGCTATAGCTACACATCAAGAAGCAAAAGTTTTTTTATTTACGGTGTACATAAGTTATAAACCTACATTTTACAGATTCTGACCTAATATGTAGTCATTATTTACTTAATTAACTATTTTTTCCCTTCAAAAAGTCTGCTATGCMTTTTGGAACAGGAGAGAACAAGTCTGTAAAGCCTTTTACAGGTGCTCATCCAGGTAAAGTCCTTGATTGGAGTAGCACAACACATCAGGGACCTGCAGGCAATAAAGCCCAGAGCTCCTGATTCCTACATCTCCCTGGATTTCTCAGGGTCCCCTTGGCACCCATCCACACCCCAGACCATTTGTCTTTCTACCCATGCTGAGGATCTGGACCTGGTCAGTGCTGGAGATGGGAAAATGGAAGAGATGTTCATTTGGTTTTACACATCAGTTTATTCCAATGACAATAACAATAAATTTAGGGTACTAGCCAAAAGATGTTTTACTCAAGCACTATGTTTCSATATAGCTGTTTATCTAAACGTGAGAATGTTATAATTGGTTAATAAGCATTTATAGTTTGAAAAAAATCGAGGAGTTCAGATTATATATTTTTTCTAACTGTAGAATTCGTGGATTTTAACATCAGTTAATTTCTTGCTCCTCATGGCTCTGTCCATATATTCAAATTCAGTCTGTGCTMAGTGCTGCGCCTCATGAATTAAATTGCTCATAATTCTTCATTTATTCAAGTGAGAACCTTATAATCTAATGGGAGCCATTAAATTAAAGAGCCCAGTCCCATTGTACCTCAGCTGGCAGACTCRTCATAAAGGAAATATATCAAATAACGGGATTAAACAATTAGGTAAGATTGCATGTAGATTGCACCATTTGAAGCCTATTTTAAAAGGTTGGACAATTTATGACCCTAATATTCCATTCTAAACCTCTAAATTCAGAAGTGTCTGACMCTGAATGCAGCCACAAATTCCTATTTGAAAATTGCTATGGAAGATTTCCATCAAGGCATTTCATCTCTGCTGTCTAGGTCTTAGAGTAAGGAAGAAGGCACTAGAAAACATGAGATTTTCCCTCAATATTAACTTGTGTTGAGTCCAGCTTTTTTAGTTTGAGTCTTTTGCTCTGGGGCTTCCCAGAAGCTCGTTGACTCTGGCGTGTCCAAAAACAAAGTCATCTTTGACAAAAATACATGTAGGAAACTAAGGGGCCAAGTCTGTGCTGAAACAGGCTGTACAGGTACACTGACAGCTGTGAAAATTGTAGCTCTGTGGTTTCCTCACAACAACCCATACAAAGTGAAACGACATTCCATCTTATCCCTGACTTCATGATTCGATAAGAGTATCTGCGCTGTGTACCCAGTGCAGGCACTGGATTTTTTTCTGTTTGTAACAGAGAGTGAGACTGGCTTCCAAAATGCACTTGGGGGTAGAGTCAMATCTCATCCCTAAAGCATGTCTGCACCTCCCACAGCAGCAGGCATTCTACACAGGCACTTCTGATTCATACGGCAGTGCACTGGAGTTGTAGTCGGCATATGCACTCATAAAGGGAAAACTATGACCACATCCATCTAGAAATAAGCACTGACTTTTTAAAATATTACATTGAATCATTGGGAGAGGCTTTGCTATCTTTCTCGGTCTCCATAAGCCAAGGAAAAAGCCCACTTGAATGCTTCATCACTCAGAATAAAATAATCCATAAGGATATGGCCTTTGGTTTGCAAAGTGTGGGCAAATGCTGACACAAGGGAAAAGGAAACAATTGCCCCCGTGGGAAGCAGAGTGTGGGTGCCATGCAGTGTGTTTTTGTGACCCACATGGTAGCTGCAGCCAGCATCAAACCAAGCAACTATTCTTCCACCCTTGAAAACAGGACAAAAAGTTAGATGGCAAAAAAAGTCATACAACTCCCTACTGCAAGAAAATACAGTTATAAAGGTCTATGTGTTTAACAGTAAGAAAATCAGGACTGAAAAAAAGTTAATTGCCTTTAAAAAAGTTAAAGATGCAATACCAATATGACTAAATATATCAGCTGCAATGAATCATTGGACTTCTTAGTTATTTGACTGACTTAATCCATTTTGTCTTGAAATRTTTTTATAAAATGCATACTGATCAATTTAATCTGGGTAAGGCATTCACTGAAAGAATGATTGAATTTGTGTCAGTRTGTGAGTGACAGTAACATATTTCTGCCAATAATAGTGAAGAATAATATTAACGAATGCATAAGAACAAAGTGCTCCTTCCTTAAGACGTAAGCCAAGACGTAAGCACTGAGAAATGGTTTGATGTCATATTGGAAGGCAAACATTATACTGACAATATCAGTGTCAAAAAGTGCGCAACAAATTCAGAGATGACAATATTTTTGAGACTAAGAAGGATTACGCCTCTGATAATTTTTCGTTGTCTTTTTCTTTTGTCTTTCATGTTACTCAGAAAGAGCTATTTGTTATTCAAAATCAGAATCAGGCTCCTGCTACAAAACCATGTTTCTTTCAGGTCTCAAACACTGGAAAGATTTTTTTCTGATCTAGGGTGTTTTATACTTGCTGGATCATCAGTGATGGTGAYTTAACTCTTGATTATTCTCTCTCTCAAGTGGCACAGGGTAAAAGTAGACATGGAGATGCCATATCAGGGAGTYTTGCTCCTGGACACCAGCCTCCTCCATGGGATAATCAAGGAGCACTGGCTGGGGTTCCTARTGTAGACTGAGGGGCTTGTGGGATACTGGATTTGTTCTAATACTATTTTTTATTAATTGAATAATCTACAAGGGTCTGTGAATATTTATATATCCAGAGAGATGGGACAGGAGACTGGAACCATGTAACTACCAGCAAAGCCTGTTTAMCTTCATGTTCAAACCAGCCTGGTGGCAAGAAACTCTTGTCCAGAAACAYGTGTTTACATAGACTGCTGTTATTAGTTATTGTTCTTACAGGTTGTGTCATGAATGCAGCACTGGAAATGGATAACTCTGTCCTTTTCTATCCCTCTGCAGAAGATGGGAGTGGACAGAATCAACAAGAGCTACACGAAATTGAAAAGCTCCTGGGGAAACAAGGTGACTCGTGGGGAGTATAGGTGGAACTGAAAAGCTTTCAAGACATGTCAAAAAAGGTCAGTTGTGAAGAATGACAACAAATTGCGGCATTTTGTAAACCAACATTTCACAACTGTAAACTTCTGCATAAATGGTAACTAGCTCATCTTCTTAACACYAACTAGCTTCTCTTCCTTCTCTTCTAAGATAGAAGCTTGAAACAAGTGAGATGAGTTGCCCAGTATGATAGATCAGTGGCACAACTAGGATCAGAAGGTAACAACTCCCATTTTCCTCTTTAAAATGAAACAGAGCATAGAATTTGTTGGGCTTTCCATCTTTGCCAAACCTAAGCACAGCCTATCCATGAGGACCACACTGCACCCACTGGAATTTGTTTCACCTACAAMTGTGATCACCTGTGGATGTCAGTATGTATTTGTCTTATATAGGACCATAAAATACATTTTGATTATTTGTTTCATCAATTTTTTTAACTTCTGTTTTGTTTAAAGATCTTTACCAAGTTCTACCGTGTTGGCATAGTTGATCTGGTCTCCCTTCTTGCACAATGACCAGTTTTCTCGCATACAGATATTTTGCAAGTACAACTCTTTAGCTGTTTCTAGGAGATATTCACTGCAGTATCTCTTAAAAATAGTTTTGTTTTATTAAGAACTCACAGTGCCACATTTCCATACCACTGCCATTACCAGGTAACAGTGTTTTTACTTTTAAAATACCATTTCCAAGTATATCATCTCACTCTGTGACTTGTAATTCTTCTGGATAAACATGTTTAAGATCTGTGATGGTCTCCCTGGYGATGGTTGCCATAGTGCTCCACAGGATTTTATTTCTGCTCATTCCTCAAAAGCAGGACTGCGGTTCTCTGTGGGAGGCCTGGAGTTGCACTAGTCTTGGATTTTATTGTCTTTGCTATTCTGCCCCCACTAGGGAATAAACTACCCAGACATGCCACTTCATTTTACCCTAATTTACTGCACAAAATGCATGTTACAAATCATTCTCCTCCTTTTCTTAGCACCTTATTGCACCTTATTACCATGACTTCTACTTAGTTTCCATCTCAAGCACAGATTACTCTCCATTAAAATTTCAGACTACATTTTCTAACATCATACAATGCCAAAATGAAATAATAAGCCAAGTTTTTAAAATTTCAGTTATGTTCAAACATACTTCAAARGAATTAAAACCAGGAAATAATTAAACTACTGTGATGCTAATGAACTCAAACGCGATRCTGCCTACAGGAGCTAACACACCTGCCTTGGGCCATTACAGCCTTACTCATTTTGATAAATACCTGCCCAAAAAAACTTTTTCTGGGTGGGGGGAAGCTTGTGCATTGAAGAGGTAGATAATTTCTACTACTTTTGCTTATGTTGAAAGGCACTTTCAACAGTGTCTTGTCTAAAAATCTGAAGGATAATCCCATAAAATAGAGACAGAATCTGGTCCACTTCAATATCAAAATCAGGTGTCCAGACTGTGATTTCTAAAGGGCATATATATAATACATTAATCACAATGAAGCTTCTCCTCACAGTAGATAGAGCAGTCATTTCAAATGAGTAAGCACAGATATACACACATATGTTTTATATAAAATGGTAGTTACTGTCTCTCTTCTGCAGGACTTACATCTTCTGAGTGATTGAGGAACAGAGAAGAGCAGATGAACTCTCTACAGCCCAATTTAATTTTTGAGATTTATGTGACCTGYGGATAAATTGGCATAAAACATGAAGGAAAAGTACAGGCTACAACTGAAGGTTAGCAAAAAGGAAAAAGCTCTCAGAGAAGAATGAGCACAAGGCAGTGGCACAAACTGCCACACAGTTGTTCAGGCAGTTGGCATTATAACACTCCTAAGCAACTACTTTGTGGTCCTAGATGTAGCCCTAAGAAAAACAGGTTACATGAGTAACAATGCTTTCTCACACAGGATCTCACATTATGGACCCATCCTTCTCTAGGATCTGCAGCACGATGGAGATGATGGAAAAGCCACAGTGACATCCACCTGATTGGGGCTGCCTGCAAAATGGCTTTCTCCAGCCCATGAAAATTTAAATTGGAAACATTGTCCTATTCCTTRACAAATAACTTTTGAAGATTTTCTAGCTTGTAAAGCAGTCACAAAAGCACAAAAGGTGTTTTTGGGAAGACAAGAAACTTATCTTAGCGCTGGTATCCATAGTACCATACTGCTCACCTCCCTGGACTTGCTCAGACACAGCAGCAGACAAAGGGTCCAGCCTTTACCCATTCCTGTTTCTTATGGTAGAGGGACCTGTCTACCTAAATAGAGACTGACTGCAGAAGCTGCAGCAATTTTAAATTTAGGTCATCTTTATCCAGTGCAATACTTCTCTTTTCTGAACATTAACAAAGTTGTATGTGCTGAATAGAAAAGGAGGTAGAAGTCTCCTGCCTGGAGCGAGCATAAGGGATGGCGTGTCCTGTTAGGCTGTTAGAGGTCACCAGAGGTAGYTGTTGATAAAAAGCTGCTCCAGGTTCTGTTCTTCTTCATGGTCAGGATCACAGATTCCATCTGTGAACCCCTGATGGTCACATATAATYGGGAAAAAATTGAACCAGGCATCAAGAAGATCATGTTGGTCAATCCGAACATGCCTACATGGCACAGAGCTGTGCCCAGGAGGAAAAGCAGCYGAGTTAAAAATTCCATCAGCATGCTGCTCAGCCTGGGAGAATACACCTTGTTGAATAACAGGTCAAACTGGGATCTCCATATATATCCCTGGTGCTCTAGTAGGARCATTCCCTTGTGCTTCACCAAGGCAGAATTCAAACTAAAGGCAAAACACAGTGATKATCAGTCAATAAGAAAACAGCATCATGCTTTCTTAAGGATGTCAGTCAATGTACATCTACTTCAGGAAAAAATAGAAACTCTCCCATAATGACCTGGATATTTTGGTTCACATTTCTAGCTCAGTCCAAACTTGCATCATTCAATACTGAACTTTCCAGAGACTCAAAAGCCTGCCTTATAAACACATCATAGCAGATTAACTGTTGGACCAAATATATTATGTGTGTCTCCTAGAAACACCCAATAAAAATTATAAATACTTCAAAGAGGTTTTAAGTGCTGATTATAAAAAAGTGGACCAAGGGCACTGGAAAGAGCTAGATATGGCACAGGCAGGGAACAGCCAAGTTTCCTCACATACTTTTGTCTCCAAGGCCTGACCTACAGCAGCCATTTTTCTCAAGGACTGGTTCCTTTCCTTTCACCATGGCAGGTGTCTGCATGTRACAGGCAACTGTCCCCAAAACATTGTCCCTAAAACACCTGCCATCAAAAAGGAGCAGGAAGGTGGCATGGCCTGGATAAATGAAATACATACACATGTGCATGTACATACCTACCTGTGCACACACACTGGGCCAGCCTCAGGGCTTTTAATAGCTGAGAGAGCAAGAAACTTGGTGGAACAGGCACAGACAGTGGAAAGACCACCAAGTGACAAAATCAGGTGTGTGGTATGAAGGCAGGTGTCAGTTAAGAGCARAAAGTAATGGGACATCCAGGGCCTCTCAAGAGGACAGACACATTCAGACACTTCATGGAATAAATGAAAATCTGTGGTATCAGATGGCAACGCAAACTACAAGATATAACAGCACTGTGGTGCCAGCTGGGGATTGCTGTAAAAAAGACTGCACACACGAGTGGCAGGTTGCTCAGGTGGAGCTGCTCTCCAAAGGATCAATAGGAGGGTGAAAACAAGGTTGAGTAGCCTTGCCTCAAAATCAGGGAAGCAGCAAACAAAAAGTCTAAAATTTTTAGTAGTTACAGAAAAGCCAGGGAGAGTGAGGACTTCTTTGTAAAAAATCTCCTCTTCTTGGTATTCCATTTCTCTTGCTTTTGTTAATGCAGTTGAGCATACTTTGAAGTTGAAATAATTTCCTTCATCCAGCTTTCCTCTCTCCCTGACCTTGCTCTTAGCCCAACTGAATTAACAATTTGTATTATTAAAAACATATTTGTCTGAGTCAATGCTCTTTTATACAATGTGTTAAGAAGAAATATTACACAGTGTTATACTAGTTTCAAATTTAAGAGATTTTACCTTTCCRACTATGCAGATTTTCCCTGTTGAGAAGACCAGTTTTCTATGATTACAGGGATATCTTCAGTGCATAATTGCCATCAAATTTCATTCATTCCTCTTTCAGGAAAAGACCTTGATCTTCCCCATTCTCCTCTTATTTCAGTGAGTATTTTTTAAATGCAAACAGTACTTGATTGTTTTTCAAACTATTTACATTCTTCCCTTTCAAACCTTTTGTCCTTGTCCAATAGGATTTCTACATACTCACAATTCCTGGGATAGTTCCTCTGTATCTGCCTATTCCAGACTGAATTGCCTTTTGGGGATTTTATGAACTTCTGCACATATTCCTAGCAATAGTGGCTTCACTGTCTCTGCTTACTGATCTTATCATAAACCATTTACCGTTTCCATTTTATCCTTCATTAGMGGATAAATTAGAGCCTTCTTCAAACCCATTCTTTCACATTCCTTCCCTAGGTTGTATAAAGGAGAGGTCTTTAATCTCCCCTTTCCTCTAATTGAAGCTGTCCTTCCCAGCATGTTTCCACTGCAATGCTCTGGTTTTCATTAAGCAATGACAGCAATACTCCAGTTGCTGTTKCTTTCTCTTTAATGTGGTTTTGCAAGAAAAATAACAACTTCTTGTCTTTACACAGAACATGGAAAGAAAGTTTAATTTATTAGCCTCATAAAAGAGAGCATTGCTGTGCTGATGCCACATGAGAGCTAGAGTAAGGAAAAATAATCTTCTAAGTTCCAAACAAGGAATATATTACCAAGAGTTGCTGCCTGATTAGGCACTGAAACATTAATGCCTTCCACTGTAAGTGGAATGACTGTAGGTCAACCCTGCTAGGTAAAAAAAACATGAAAAGGTAGAGTCAGGAAAAAAATGAGGAAAGGTTCTTTGAGTCATATAATTATTTTACCCAGGGGCAGAGTGCACTTAAACAGTCACAAAATGCTTGTCCAGTTCTGCATAGATGGAGGAGCTGAGACAGTCAGGTTCCAGCAGCAACCCAGTGTAAATTGAGGGGAGATGTTAATCATTCAGACTTTCTTCTCCACTGGAAATGCACTGACTAGCAGCCATGGACATCTGATCAAATTAAAATAAGACAAGTAGTGGTTGTTTCCATAAGCAGGAGGTCTTAGCCTACAGCAATCAACAGGGCTCTCTTATTATCCACCAGACAGAGTGGACAAAGCTAAGAGTTTCTCAGACAGCCCTCACAAGCAGTGAGCAAGATAATAGAGCAAGTTCCTGGTCTGACTGGTCCCAAATGTGCAAGATTGCCAGTGSTTTTGTGCTGTTCGCTTTCTTAGGATCACACTTGCAGTCTGCTACATTTGCTCTCAGACAAGTGATGAAAATGAACAGACACACTCAATATGTTCTGTAAATCTCGTACAGCTGTTGGAGTGGGATAATACCTGCTTTTCTCATAGTTTGTTTTGAGTTGAAGAGAAAAAAACAAGCAGTTATTRTTTCTGAGTGGGAAGGAAGGAGAACGCAAATTGAGGAATGAAAAGCAATTAAAAGCTTCTCAATAAATTTTCTGCTGTTTGTTCTTGSTTTCTTCCAGGATGAGATTTCAAAGCCAGAGCTTAAAGATCAGCTTGAATTGGAAGTACAAGATGTGTCTATATTCAGTTTMATCAAGCTCAGGGTTGCAGTGGGATATGATACAAAACCAGCTGTTTCTGCMCCACATGATTCAAAGTGACTGCAAAAGCTTCAGGGTACCTGGAGGTGTTTCCCAGCCCAACACAGGTGAAAGCAGGGAATTTCTGACTGCTAAGGCATGTCATGGAACCCAGATTAGAGGTCCTTCAAATAACAAGGGCTCTCAGGCAGGTAAAGGATTAACTGTCTTGCCAGGTATTAT
The DNA here is from genome assembly GCF_030028575.1 of Malurus melanocephalus. Classification (NCBI taxonomy): domain Eukaryota; kingdom Metazoa; phylum Chordata; class Aves; order Passeriformes; family Maluridae; genus Malurus; species Malurus melanocephalus. The sequence goes on along the minus strand of NW_026623303.1, from coordinate 1,675,935 downwards.
TCCTGTTACCAATTTCCTTCTTTATAGGTCTGTAAACATTTGGACTTCTTCAGTTGTAAAATGTGTTGAGTGAGCAACTTCCACACCTGCCAACCAAAAAGAGGTCTGCCAACTCTAATGGCCAGTGAGAGCCCATTTCTCCACAAAGGCCCTTCTTCTCAGTGTATGGGCTCAGACAAGGGGTGTTTGTCTGGGATAACACCCAGAAATTCAGAACTTCTGTACTCTAAGGAGGTTCTGATATTGTAAGTTAATTCTTGATGTCCATCAAATTTTGAAACAAAGTATGTTTGTCATATATTGAAAGTATTTTAAGAATTTTCTTTTGAACTGTGAATATTATTTATATTAATTATTTTTTTCTCATTATTTATCTGAATGTCAGCTTTCTACCTTGACTTTAAAAGATTGAAACTTTTAAATATTTAGACAATTATTAGAAAGAGTGTCAGGTCTAAATGTTAAACACAAATGTTGCATTTGGGAAATCAAGAAAGGAAAATTTCACCATTATTGGAATACCTCACTGACTTCTTTTAGAGTGATAGTTCACATAAACAGGCATTAAACAGACAAAGAAAACCAAAATGAGAACAAAAACAGAAATTTAAAAAAAAAAACCAAAAACCAAAAACTAAACTAAACTAAAAAAACAAACAACTCCCCCACAACCCTCCCAACAAACAAACAAACAAANAAAAACAGAAATTTAAAAAAAAAAACCAAAAACCAAAAAAAAAACAAAAACCAAAAACTAAACTAAAAAAACAAACAACTCCCCCACAACCCTCCCAACAAACAAACAAACAAACCAAACAAACAAAAAAAACACCAAAAAAAAACCCCACAAAACAACCACCAAAAAAAGCCTAATTGTGAAGTAGCATTTTCTGATTGCTAGATGCAGTGGCAGAAGCTTTTTATTCCACTTCAAAAAGAGTGGTGATGATGTGCTTCTGAGTAGGTCCCCTTGAAACACAATTTGGAACCAAGGACATTAACAAAGAAGGCTTTTACAGAAAGAGTGCTGGTCCGAAGAGGGTTTCAAGATTCTGATCTTGCTACTCCAATTCTTTATTCAGCTTTTTCTGAGTTTTTTTCCACATTTGGCTGGCATCTCTTGCCTGGGTTTTTTCATGGTCATGTCCATTGACTTTTCTGAAAGAAAACTATGTAGAGCAAGTAGAGCAAGACCCCCAATTCCTTTCTTTAAAAGAAGTRGCCACTGTAGAAAAGCTCAAATGTAGTGTTGGTCACCAAATTTTTTAAATAAAATTCTTCACTGTTCACTGTGCACTGCCAAGTAACAGGTTTAAGTCATGCTGGATGGTAAGTGCTGCACAAGGATTAATCTAGTTACAAAACCTGATCGTTCTGGTTCATGTATGGGAATTTCTTAAAGGAAAGACCACTTTGTTTTTTGTTCCCAGTCACCACTGCTTTATCATGATGTTTCCATATCACTGTTTTAGACACTGAAGAATTTCTGTGGACTTTAAAAGTGGCTTTGTAATGCACTGTGATTAAAAAAAGTGTTTGGTCAAAAGATCTAGTTTCTTATAAGCTATTGTTATGAATTTATTCTGAAGACATTCATGAACATTTTTCTTGATTGATATAATTTAAAAGTATTATAAATTGTGAAATGAGGAAATTTAAACAAATGAGCCTATATTAGTCAACCCCTAGCTTTTAAGTACAGACCAGATTTCAAATACCTGMGTAATGAAGCCAATGGCAGTTTACTCAGGAACTTCAGTTTTGACTGCTACATTCTTAAGCCTTAAATTTTGCTCAAGCCTAAGTAGCCATTCCACGTTCACAAAAATGTGCCATAATATCATCTCTTCTGCTTAGTGAAACCTGCACAAATTGCTGCACTTTCTAACCACAGCAGAGAATCCCTGAGGCTGGGATRTGACTCTCTCCCATCCTCTTCCCATGAGAAATGCACTGGATTGGAACATTTCCCTGAGACAAAGTCTGCTGTGTTCTGCCATTGTTGGTAGTTGGGCTATGCAGTCTGCGTGGAGATATCAGCTTTACCTTCTGTTCTATTATTTCCTACTGGGSTAATTTTCCTTCCCAGCCTGGGCTGTACTAGAGAGATGTCAGCCAGGAAAAGAAAATCTCTTACTAGGTTTTTGCAAATACACAAATTAAATAATAACATAATGAATAGTGCAAATTTTAGCTTGAGTCAATGAGCAAACAATGCAGYTCAGGAAGCAGGCAGAGAGCAATGGGGGTGGTTAACAGCTTGGCAGTGGTTGTTTCCTCTGCCTTGACCAAGGAAATGTCCTTTTCCAGGAAACAACTGAAATGCCAGTGCAGGTGGGGTGGGAGGGGTTCATTGAGAAGACTCCAAACCAGACTGATTTCACTTAAGTTTCTGCACCTCAAGGGCGATGAAATGATAGTTAATTGAAASTTTAGATTAGTGCATACCACATACGGCGTGTTACAGGATACCTGGCATGATTTCAGTGCTAAACCACAGCTCTTGTCATTTGACAAATTATTTGAATTTGGACTTTCAATCACTCTTTAATTTTTCAAATTGTCACCAATGGTTTGTTACATTGCGAAAGTGTCTGTGACTGATGGCAGGATAAGGTCAGAGTGTCTCAAGATTTTTTTATTTGGAGGAATGCACTTACTGATACAAGTCGCCTTGAGCACCACTCTTAGTCTTATCATTAAMAACTTTTTCTTTTCAGTGTCATATAGCATACCTTTGGTTCCTTCAGACAGTGGTTAGAGATGTTTAACAGCTTCTATTGTCATCATGATTATTCATTTTGTCCAGGGGCTTTGACATTAGAGTCCTGACCTTTGTTCATGGGGGAAAAAAACTCAACAAACTTCCCCACCCCCCCCCCCCCCCCCCCCCCCCACCCCCCCCCCCCCCCCCCCCCCCCCCCCCCCCCCCCCCCCCCCCCCCCCCCCCCCCCCCCCCCCCCCCCCCCCCCCCCCCCCCCAAAAAAAAAAAAAAATCACAAGAGTTTAGTTCTATGCAGGTCATACCTTTGGATCCTGCTCTCCATGACTATCACTTGAGTGCATAAAAACATACCCCAGGCTTTGGTGAACAAATATACCACACTTAACATTCTTYCTTTCAACTTTGTTTCCCTTGCAGAATACAGAAACTATCCTCATTTTTACACCAGGAAATGTAGTMCATAGCTGGGCTCTCATGAAAAGCTTCCAGATGCCTGGTCATCTGGTCACCTGTGAAGAGGTCATTAATCAGAGGACCCAAAYGGCAGGGTCACAAGGTGTAGTGCAAAAACGGGTTGTATATCATACACACCACATCTTCCAGCCTCATTACTTCTCTTACAGCCAAAGATGTCGCATATTAGGCTCATTTATAGACACTCATCAGCCTCCATATGAAAAGTGCATCTTCCACATCACATTACAAATTCACAAATAACTTCATATGTGTCTTTGTTCTTACTGTACCATATGTTTGATTTTGAACTATAACACCCATCCTGTCAAGCTATTTTTGGGCTATATCTGACRTGTGCTGAAGTGAGAAGCATCCTCTGTTTATTCAATCTTACCCAGATCCTTATACCCCATTTGTCACAAGTCATAAAACACAGTCTGAAACGTGAAAATTTTATAACAGRGATGTCATGGTTTGGTATCATCTTCAAAATCCACTTTTAGCTATTCCTCATCTTCCCTTTGCTACTCAGAGTAACCATTTCAGGGCTGTGCTTGATTCTTGACAACCTGCTCTGGGTTTTGCTCTCTCTCAGTCTAATCAATTTATCACCTCTCCTGTACTTACTATTTCTTTTCCACACAAGAATCTTAACATCATTCATATATTTTTACTGAAATTTTCTCTGAAGCTGGACTCTTTCTCTGTCATAGGATCAGCAAAGTAATCTGGATAAAACAAATATTCAAATTAAAATGAAAAATCTATCTAGCAGAAGAAAATATTACTGTCACAAAATGACACGGAGGAAGTGCCTATATAATGGATGGCAATGCATAAGAAACAGACACCACTTCTCTATTAAAGTAGTCTGATGTTATTTTCAGTGTTCTAGAGCAAATTTTCCTTATTTAAATGGAGAAGAATGGCTAACATGTGGTGTATGTTTTTCTTTAGGAAACATGTACTACCAGGAAATAGAAACACAAGATCCAAGATGATTTTCCCTCTAGTTATATATACATATATTGAAATCAAAAATAACCCAGGTAACACAACATCACACACAGAGAAAGGCTGGATTTTAGCTATTTATATTTATATTATTACTAATTGGCATGGTGATGATGAATGCATTCCCTCGGGGAAGTTGGCAGAAACTGAATATTCCATTTATTCTCCTTTCTCTGACAATGAACAAGGAAAAAGAAACATAGAAGCACACACCAGAAAAACACACAAAGAAAATTAGATCAGGAAGGTTGGTTTATTTGCAGTACAATAATTTGATTAAGGACAATTAAATTTTAATGCCCATTTAARTGAAGTAATGTGGTCCACCGACTCTCATCAGAATGAGTGATAACCAATGCCAAAGTATCATTTGTCACTACATTTTCACTTKTGAGAAGCCAGAGAAACTGGGTATCTAATCCTTACATTAAATAGCTGTTTAAAAGGCAATCTCTGATTAGGTAAAACCTGCATGTGTTTATTTTTGCTCTCTAAGGGGCTCTGCTGGTTTTAACAGGACTGCTCACATCCATCARGTTGTGATTGCAGGAATCAGCCCTGTCCCCAGACCAAAGACCAGACCCCTGCAGCAGAACGTGATGTACCAACCAATTTACAGCTTCTTATCATCATTGCACAAGTTTAATTGTACTTCCCCAAGGATGATGGTCCAATGCCAAGCTTTCCTTGGTACATCCCCTGGAAAGAAGAAAGGGAAAAGTGGAGGCACAGCCAGGATATAAAGAGCTTGGGAGACACAGTTTGGCCAGTTCTCCTGCTCATGGGGCTTTGGCTGGGTAGGAGAGCCCCTTCCCCTACTGGGTGATGGGGTTGATCTACTCCACTGCTGCCCCATGTATCTTGGCCCCCTTCCAATGCAATCTGGGTTCAGCCCCATGGGGCTGAGGTGGTTTTGCTGCAGCTCCCACCTTTCTAATGCCAAAGACAGCCGGCTGCCACATCTCCAGCATCTTCACCATGTGGGTGTCACTGACTTAAAACCTGCAGTAAAGAGCAGCCAGGCCTCTTTGGCKAGCACAAGACACTGATTCAGATGTGTCTGTGCTATTATGCATGTCCATATTATCAATCTGTGCATCCCTGTCCATTTGGACGTGTGCAGGATTAACTGTGAGTGTGTGGTGCAGCAGCAGCTTTGCTATGGCCTAGTTCTGGAGCAGCCATGCATGCRTGATCTGGTTACCAGACATATTAATCGTATCTGGAGGTGGCCATTTTATTTGCTTTTTAAATAAGASAGCTGATCACAGATGGATTATCTTTATCCTTGAGAATAATAGCTTGACCTTTCTGGACCACTATCTAAATATTTAGTCCCCTTTTTCGGCACACAGTCATTTCCTGCCCTTCAAACAAAGAGATTATTAAACACAAGCACATTTGRGATGAATGCTCAAGTAAGAATAAACTCATCATTCTCTTCAGTGAGCAAACACAGTGGAAACCTGACAAGAGCAAAAACTGTTGTAGTCTGAAATGCATTMATTACTGACTGAACATATGCTGCAATTGTCACTGCCATTTACCACTGCCTGGTGGCAAAGCAGGATCCATGACTAAGCAGTGCTGGTGATCTCAGAGTGCCCTTCTCATMGTCACAGTCTCCTTACAGCTGTCAAAATTTCAAGCTCTCCCATCATATAGGTTTGAAAACCTGGAATGCACTTGAAAACCTGGGAAGTTAAAAAGCCTAGAGATATCTGTATGACCTCTCAGTTCATACAATCCCACTCTGTCCACTGGGTGTCCCTTCCACAGCCCTCTTTGATTACCACATTAGTAAATGTAGAATAGCAAATGTAAAAGAGTAATAATGTAACCCATTGAAGTAAAACACCATTTCAAAAATATTCTTTCAATGGCACCTTAGGTCCAGATCTATTTGGACTGAACAGMTGTGAAAAGATTTGTTTGCTTCTGCAGCTGTGAACCCCTTGAAAATGCATCATTTAATAAGAAACTTTCTCATTTTAATCTAAGACAGATGGTGTGCTGAACGGGACTGTGCCAGTTTTGCCTAATGACATGAGTAAAATGGTAATTATTTTCCACTGTTCTTTTCCACTGTTTCAGTGTATTTGAAGCTGTTACTGTGTTTGCTGGTTCTCTTTAGTGTATGATACAAAATCCCTCAGCAGTAGAGGGTAATTTAGGCTGGACAGGACAGTGCAAAAATCTAAGACACTTTGGGAATCTGGAAATGAAAGAAATGTTCCATTTCTTTTGGCAAAAGTTTGGGAGGGGAAAAAACCCAGACATTTTCAGAGGAAATTGGATACTGCTTCTCAATCTGTTCTTTAGTAAGCAAAGACTGAAAAATTGTTTGCTTTCACAAAGGTCATTGTTGTTCAGATCAGGAAGCAGGGCACTAGCAGAAGAGCTTCAAAAGCAAAGAGAAGCTAAAGTCAAATTACTCGAAGCAAAAGCAGAGCAAACTTGGAGTCTGGAAAACTTCAGGCAAAACCACATAAAAACAAAAAAGAGAAAAACAATATGATGCACAGCGATGCAACTAAGACAAAAAATACTCTTGTGAATAATCACTTATAGCTGGGGGAAGACARGATGATACGAAATACACTGTACAGTTCACTCTTAGAATGGTAAAAGTGGGATCAGTTATCTTGAGATTTCTTCCATTTCATAAAATTTGAGTCAAGTTAGAAGATTTTCATAACCCTTGTATGCTGRCAAGGAGGTAACATCCCAGTTCGAGTATCAAGAGACTGAGATTTGTTTCCTAGAGGTGTATTGGACAAGTGAAGGACATGTGAAAGATAACAAGTGAGGAGGAGTCTGCTTCTCCACAGCAGGGTTAGAGAGTGAGGAAAGGAGCACATTATGCCTTGTGCTGACTCCTTAGGCACTGAGGCAGGCTGACAAGGAGAGTGCAGATGGGGAAGGTGGGAGGTTTGCAGACATGTGAGTGTARATGTGGATATGGGGGAAAGGTGAGAAAGCTGCAAAGGATCAAGATGAAGAGGGCAGAGATGAAATTCTGAAGAAGGAAGGAACCTGGTTCTGTTGATTTCCTTGGCGTGACTGTACTGACAAAAGATATTTCTCTGTCCCCAAATAACCTTTCTACCTTATCCCTAACCTGTGTCCAGAAGGCTGTTCTTACCTTTCAAAATGCCAATTTCAGAAGATCTTAAGTGTGGTCTTTTTTTAAAATACCTGTTTCCAGTGGTAAGTGTTGTATAATTAAAGGATTTTTTTTCCCCTGAATAAATGCATCAGTGTTATGTATCTTTCTGTTGATCATCCACAGCTTTGTGTATGTGAGAAACCACAGACATCTTCCTTTGAGAGGGAAAACCAATCAAGTTTGTATTAGCTGGAGTAAAGAAAAAAAGGAAGGGAAGGGAAAGGGAAAAGAAAAGAAAAGAAAAGAAAAGAAAAGAAAAGAAAAGAAAAGAAAAGAAAAGAAAAGAAAAGAAAAGAAAAGAAAAGAAAAGAAAAGAAAAGAAAAGAAAAGAAAAGAAAAGAAAAGAAAAGAAAAGAAAAGAAAAGAAAAGAAAAGAAAAAAGAAAAGAAAAGTAGTTTGCCAATGATTAGGCAAAAAATCTGATTAGATTTCAACTTAAAGCACACACATGCAGGCAACTCTTCAAACACAGAGGACTCCTGCTCTTACAGAAATCACTCTGTAGAGCAGGGAGAGCAGCTTGCCTGGATGGCTCATGGACCATCATCACCCATGGTGTCTTCTAAAGCAATGCCAAGAACTGGAAATCCATCACACTGAATCCCAGAYTGCTTGCAGAAGTTGGCAGCCATCACCCCTGTTGTGTCCACTTTTCCCTCTTAGGTTGCTCAGCCACACACATCCCGTGTCAAATCTCTGTGGGGATGGATGCTGCAGCCTGTTAAAGAAAAATTCAGGAGAAGTTAGCAAAATGCATCTCACCACAGATAAGGGGGCTATGCTGAGCAGTAGAAACGTTCTGCTTCCTCACAGAAATGCAGGCACAGTCACAGAGCTCTTTCCAAAGTGGTTCATACAGTCAGACCATGTAGACCAAGAAGGAGGTTATTTTTACTGGCCAAATATCATACCCTCTGTCATCACCTTCATATCCTTCTGTCACCTTTCTTCTCCTACACTTGCTCTTAAAATTGTACTGACAGCTGAAGTTACCTTTAGAAGTTACAGTGAAGTTAGAATCMTGACATCGATTCATATATGAGCAATGTTGTCCACCTATTCAAAATAAATCAGAAATCTACATATCTTAAGACAAATGTTTCTTAGAAAATACAACGTACCAATTTTTCTAACATCAAAAAAAAACCCCAACTCATTGTTTCTGTTTCTAGTATAATTTGTCACCTTTTTTTCAGCTATCATCATGTAACAGCACACTTTCTGGTATAGCATCATTTTGTATGCAAATATTCTATGTCAACATCCCCTGAAAGCAGCATTTTTCAATTTCAGCATGAATGTTAATTCAAAGTTATCACAATGTCATATCCACAGATGACGGAAGATCCAACAAAAATTAGAGTACCATGCAATTCAGCTCTGCTTTCTTACTTAAACTACCATCCTATTACAATCACAAAGCAAAAATGGTCTAAATAATAACAGAATTTTAAAAGCTGAACAATTTCTGAAGCAGAGTAATTTATCAAGATGTTAATCTAGAGAAGACACTAAATTTGAGAAAAATGTGTAGCAAACACTACAAAAGTTGGGGTTTTTTCAGAGCCTTGCAAAAACTTAGACTAGAACAACTTTCAAAAACTGTGGGATGTGCACGAAGGAATCTATTCTCTTGAATAAATATATCCTGATAAATATTTCTACAAGAATGTGGAATCAGACAAAACACAATGCAGAGGGTTTTCATCATTATTAGAGTGATGTTAATCTTTCCAGGAAAGTAAAATGCCATTTGAGTACGGTATCATTACTTTATGTATGGAGTAGGGGGTTAATATTAACTGACTGCAGCTGAAGCCAAACTAGAGCAAATGGGGCTACCATGGTATTTCCAAACAAAGAAGACAGCTTTACCAGTTTAAAGATGAAAATCATGTCATGAAACCTGGCTACAGCCTCAGCTTTGCCATTGAAATCAGTCATGGCCACAAGAAAGATATTTAATTCCTTTGTGCTAGAATTCATTCCGAGAGCTGACAGTGCACTTCTAGCCTCCCTTCTGGGATCCTTGGTGGTTTGGTACTAGACCTAAGAGGTCTTACAATAAAGTATTTTGCTTGATGAATTCAGGTTTTACTGACAAATTGGTACTATTCTTTTTCCTTCATCCAGATTTGTTCATAAATTTCTGTACTATAAATTATAAGCTCTCTTCTGCTTTCTCTCTTCTCTTTAAATTAGTAAAAAACTAATTTTAGTGACATTGCCTTTGGTGGAAATAAGATTAGAAACTTTCATAGAAATTGCTGGCAATATTTTGGAAACATTGGAAACTACCAYGAAAAGTCATTCTTGGAGGGCATAGGAAGCAGAAGGTGTTACTCATTTTAAAAGTCATACAATTTGTAAGCTGTGTGGTTAGTTCCAGCAGCAAGAAGAGAGATTCTTTAATAGACCTAATGGATGCTGTCAGATTCTGTGTTTAAATATTTAATGTGATTTAACTGCCTAAGCATATCCCATTCCAGGCTGTCTGGGTTCCAAGGCACATGAAATCTGATCAGACACCGACTGCATATAACAGTGGTTTCCTAATAGAGCAGTCAATATGTGACACAAATGTCAGCTTTCTCTCGAGGGATCTCTCTTCAGGAATACACAGCTGGTGGCATTATTGGTCAGAAAGAAGAGAAACCTTAAGTGATTTCAGGTTTTCCAATAAATGAGCACACAAACAGAGCTTGAATTTAACAGACACTGTTCACATTGTGACCACTGCTTGGGGCCCCACCTCTAAACAGCAAGGTGCTTGAACTGCTTGAGAAGTCTGGTGGTTTGGTTTACAACACAGGGAATAAAACCTCCAGTGATATAAACTGCTACTGCTGTAGGAAGATGGTAATTTACAGTATCTGTAGGTCTGTAGAACAGTTAAAATAATTTCCTAAAAATATAATTTTCAGGAACTTCAAAGGCTGGAAATTTTGACAATGCCGTTTAAAGTGCTTGAGTGGGCTTACAAGCCTTTTTTGCCCTGCCTCCTGCTCTCAATGTTGAGCAGTTTAACATCACGATGTACCACTTGAAAAGTAAGTATAAAAACTAATCACACCTGCCTGCAGCACTAGSCAGCCACATCTCCTGTCTCACCATTCTTTTCCCTGAAATTTACACGGAGACATAGGAAGACTAAATGCCTAGTATGAATATTGAAGCAATAAATTCTCCCCTCACAAAAATCACCAATATTTCAGACTCAGATGTGTCAATCGGTAAAAGAAAATTCCTCTTGCATCATGCTGAACCCCTAACAGAAACCAAACTATCCCTGATTTCAGCTTCATTGATTTTTGCTTTGTATTAAAGGAGTTGGTACTGATAGCACATACATGTCTGATTAATAGACAAAAATAGTCTGCCTGCTGGAGAATATTGGTAAGGATAGCGTTGTCACAAAGAGGAATTTTCTTAAGGATAGACCATCAAAAATCCKATAACCATCACAGTTTCCATTTGTTCCTTTCTTCTTAAAGGCTTTAGTGTTTTGCAATGTTTGCAAACCTGCAATGTTTTGTCTGATTCCTTGGGTATAAGAGTTGCTGACAGTAATGTGTACTAATCTTAAAAAATACAGGCACATTAGAGGCACTGAACTTCAGTTATTGCTTTCTGAGAGCTTCCTCTGCATTACTGCACTAATCTAGTTGTAGAAAGAAGTCTTCTCATAAAGTGAGAACAACCTCATTTCTTTGACAAACTGCATCAGCATCTCAAAACCAGTCAGTGCTCTATATTGCAAAAAAACAACAATGCACTGCTCTGGAGGACTGATAATGGCATCAGTGAGAAGAAATATATAAAATTCTCTGAGTAAATATGTTCTTATTGAAGCCAGGCTTCCTTATGAAAGGTAAACTTATTTTCTGTGCCTCACAGTATTGCCTCTTCTGTACTGGCAGAAATGAAAATCAAGGTAAGTGACCAAAATAAAGTGCAGGCGGCCTCAGACTCCACAAGTCCATTTCCTTCCCTTCTCTACCACCCATTATCTGTACAATAAYACTTTTGCCTATTTATCTTGCAAGCACTTTTTAAGAGGAACGGGCCTTACAATGCTTCACCCCTCTGGTAAAAGCTTCTGRGTGTATCTGATCACAGACTCTTTTCTTGCATATGGCAGCTTAAACCAAATATCTGCACTGCCCAAAGCACATACACAGCCCAGTGGTGGGTGCACTCACAAACTCATCAAAGGTTGCTGCAGTATATCAAACCAGTGGCTCTTCCTGCATTGTTTGAAAACCACTGCAATGGCTTCTTGACAAATGCAAAAATTTCWAAAGTCTGATCCAGTCCAATCCTCCCTCTCACCCCATCACAATTGTAAGTTGTGAAGTATTGACAGTATTTTATAGTGTAAAACTTTAGATGTTTTTGAAAGAGAGTGAAAGAGACAAAACCACACTTTTATGTTTTRGCTTGTTACTTTCATCTACTTGCTCTTCACTTTCAGCATTCAACACAAAGCACAGCATTGTGATGTTATCCAGTAACAAAAATATTCAAGAACCATCTCGATACAATCCTGGTGCAATGTGTTCTAGGATGACCCTCCTTAAGCACGGATGTTGGACAAGATGATCCAATGTCATTYCTTTCAATCTTGCCCATTCTGTAATTCTGCGAAAGGAGAGAAGAAATAAAGCTTGGAGACGTGTGTATGAAGCTGTTAGGACAAAATCAGGAATCCCTACTACCACGTAGTTGTAGAGATGATAAGAAAACAATAGTGTATCATTATAGGAAGTTCTGCTAATTGTAGTTAGACAGCAAGTAATTTCCAAGGAATTTATCATTCAAGAACTGTCAGGATATGCACAGTGCTACGTGAAGATCTAAAAGCCCTTTTTTTCCTGTGTTTTAATTAGGACAGTTGCTTTACACTTCACAGTTAATTGCAAATCACCATCAATTGTTAAAGACTGTCAGATTTCCCTGCAGCAGAAGTGCATTGTGTCAGGCAAAGGCTGTCTACATTAGAGACAGGAGTGCAAAACAGCRTGTGTGGGGCTGGCTATGTGGTCTGAGATAACCCATTTCGCTGTCTGAGTAGTTACTCGTGTGTGGCACACTTTGATCCTTGGACAGAAGGTGTAYTAGGACCACAGCCAAGAAAAAGAAGTTAAAATAACTGCAGGATGCTTATGAGCATAACACTGATTTTTCAGGTAAGCTTGTGTGAGGAAAAGACCACACAGACAGAGCAGCCCTTGAAGTGTAACAGGTTTCCTTTTTTCTCCTGCTATAAAAGAAACAAAGGCTGCTTCTAAGTCCTCAGACTCTTCTCAGCAAAGCCAGTTCTTAGTACCAGCTCTCATTTGGATCACTACWACCCTCTGACCTTTAATAGACTGTTTTCTTGATCTTTGTTCTTTGCTCATGGGTGTAGCTGCTAGGGCTGAAGACAAATGTTGATTTGAGTCAAATCTATCCCAAACTGAGGCTCTTTTCCCTGGTGCACAGGCTGATAAAGGAAAACATGAGATGCTTCTAAGAGAGACAAAATCTATTTTCTTTATTTTTCCTCAACAGCTCCCTCCGCTAAGTTTGCTAAAATTCTTTGACTTAAGTGCAAAAAGAGTGCTGGACTTTGTCTACCAYTCTGGTAGGCTCATGTTTTCCAGGCAGGATGTACTGCCTGGAAAACCTGAGCCAAGATGTCAGAATTTTACACAGAGAGTGTGGCCGAGGCCAGGGAGCTACAGAAAACTAGAAATCACTGTGATCATTGCTTCCTTTTTCCAAGTCAAAAACAAAGTTAAAAAAAAAAGAAATTTTGACAAAAATCATCTGATTTGGCTGTTTGACCTCTATACGATTGGATGGAGAATTTCACCCAGTAATAGTAGTGCATTCTCTGCAGCAAGTTGCAAGCCTCCCATATGAGCTGAAGTCTCTGCCTAAAAAGCTCCATCATSATCAGCTGAAGCACATCAGCCAAAATCCAATATCTCACATAAAAGGAAAGCCATGTTTATCTCCAAAAGACCCTGAGTAAATGTGCTCTAAAGAAGAGACAGCTTTGAAACAGAAGTATTGTTTTCCTACCTCCCCTAAACATAAACTTTCCAGCAAGAAGCCGGGACTGCAGCAATGTTGTTTCTGCTTCCTCTTATGCTGTCTCAGAACACAGGCACACATTTCCATGACCCACCATCTTTGTGCATTTGCACATGATTATACACAGTTGTACTCAGCTCTTTCAGAAAGTGCAGATTTCCATGCGGACTTGAGGAAAGACAGCCAAAATTCAAATTTGGGAGGGGAAGTCAAGGAGAAATAACCATGAATATTTCTCAGTTCAAACACTGTTGTCTTCCTAGCATTACRTCAGTTTTTAAAAGTAGTTGCATATGAACAAAAGCATCCATATCCCAGCTGGCCAGTATCTGCAGTTACTGTGCATTATTAAACATTTATGGAGGAGCAGCTTCCAAGATGCTGAGTTGAGCACAAGAGGAGCATTTTCATCTAAGGTTACCTCAGAGTCCAGATGTCACTCAGCTTGATCYGTGTCTTGGAAGCTAACTGTGGCTGCAGCATTTAGAATTCACAGAAGAACAGCACAACTTGGTCTTGACTGACTTTTAAAAAGTATACAAGGGTTTTATGTGCATGCTGCCACCTTACACGAGTTAGTGAAAGTCAAAGCTTAAAAAAACTTAAACCCACTTAATACCTCAGTTGAGAGACAAGACTGRGTTGTTCAACACTCACCCCAATTCACTCTTCAGAGGTGCCTCTTCATCTAAAGCCCAGAGACTTAGCTCTGGATATGGTTTGAAGCGCGTCTGGATGGAGGGGTGGTGGTTATRAATGTTATCTTTAGCATGGCAAGGTCGGTCTTCACAGCACCTCTCACAGCTGGAGAAGTCAGGCAGGMACCTCTGCAGGGCCATCCAGTACAGAATCCAAGCTTTAGATTCTCCTGGCTGCCTCCTGGGGAAGTTTGTTTCCCTCCCTTTACAGAAGAGAGAGCTCAGAAAGATGCACTTCCCTAGGCCACCATCCCCCCTACCATGGATGGTATTAGCACTGCCAGAGAACAATGCAGAAATAGAGAACTATTTGAGGCTTTAGAAGATTCCCTTTCTTTTCTAAATCATTTGCACTTGCTGTTTCCCAGCTCAGTGGAGGCAGCAGATCCTCTCAGAGAGACTTTGCTAATTTTGGTCACCTGAAAGTGAGAGAAGGACAATTTTACTGCAAAGTACAACTTTCAGCAATATGCTGGTCCTAATTCAGAAAACAAACACTAAAGAAATCACTACATTTCAATGAAAGTATAGCCCTGAATATATAGCTCTGCTGGCTGAATCCAGCTGGCATGCTCACTTACCTTGCTTCACGAGACAGTAGAGCCTTTCAAGGGGCTTCCATCCTATAGTTAGTCAGTAGTAACTGAAAGGTTTGTTTGAAGTAGTAACTGAAGTTTGTTTGAAYGCTGTGATGTTCAAGCTGAAAATATCTATTGCAAAAATCCCCCCTCAAAACCTTGTGCCTTACTTCATACTCATTGCACTATCACACCATTCCTCAATGCTGGTTGCTGCAGGTGGGCTAAGGATAATGTGATTTCYGTACTTTTTTTAAAGGAAGGCCAAAATAAGAGCTATCAGTGAAATCTGTATAACAACTGTTCCCCCTACCCCTCACTACTATGCAAATACTCCCAGTTTGAACTGTTCTGTGTTCCTGAGAAGCTGCCAACAAAGTTTAGCTGTCTCTTGATAGGCTCCTGAATTCTATAATAAAACAGCAAGAGCAAAATGTACTCTGGAAGATGGCCTAATGCAAAACTGTGGCACCAAATTTAAATCATAATGTTACTGCCTTTTTGGAACCTTTTCCCATTTTAATGTGCATGTCAGCGAGGATAAAAATATTGAGCAGCAAGCTTTGAACTATTTTGGTGCTCTTTTGAAGTGTTTGAACAATACTGCCACGCCAATTTATCCACATTTTATAATTATTGGTTATTTGGAACAAATTATAGCGTAAACACAGCATGTCTGAACCAAACAAGTTCTTTTCAAGATATTCTAAATGAAAACATATTTAAGTCTATTGTTATTTCTTTTAGTACATCACCATGGAAACTACATAAAACTCACTTAAAATATCCATTCTTCCTTAAATGCTTTGTGTCACCTAAATGATACACAATTGAGCATAACTGGTTTGGTATTTCAATGGTCAGTCACAGAACAACATGTCCTTTGGAACACGCTATAACTGACTTAATTGCTGCATTTAGTGTATGGGAGGKGAAAGTTTTTACCAGCTTTGTTTTGAAGAGAGAATGGAACAAAACTTTTAAAACTAAATAAAYGTTACTAATAAATGTTCTGGGTTAYGTATCTCAATTGACAGTAAAGTTTTAAAATTCCACCAGAGAAAAACTCAGTCAGATTTACCCCTGTATTAACCTCAGCTTAAATCAATGCACTTACACTCAAAAATAATTGTTTCCCTAGCTTGAGGACTAAGACGTATTTCCAAGGATGTTATTAGAGGTGTCAATTCTTGCTTCTGGCTGCCAGCTGTGGCTTCATCTCTCTGTTCAGTGAAAAGGAGTGAGGCTGCAGCAAGGCAGAGAAATCCCAGGCATTAACAAGTGAGATATAACCTGAGTCCTGTGTGACCCCTGAAAGCGACCAAAAGCTGCATGTGAATGCCACCACAGGCAAACTGCAGCAGTCAGGTGAAGAATCCCCATGTGAGCCTCATGACAAAGTTATGCATCCGTAACAGAAAYGGCATCACATGTGAGAGGCTCTTTTCTCCTATTTCTCTAACCTTTAGATGCCTGGTTTGCTTGTCATTAAGCCATGGGACAACAGTGACATTCACWGTGCAGTTTGGGAGTCACACCAGCAGAAGCAAAGACAGAATTTTTAAAGAACTGTCTTTGAGGAAAAATTACAACATCAGCCCAACAGGAATGCATAGTGATAGAACACCCAGAGCTGAAAGCAAAATTAAAAAATACATATAAATGCATTTTGGCTGACTTCATTTATTGAAATGCTTGAAATTTAAATTTGAATGCATAACCATCTGCCTCAAGGATGAGTTTGATATAAGCTCTTATTCCAATTTACATACATCTTACTTTGCAAAATGCCACCTGAAATTCATGCTAAGTAGTGCACAGAGGAAGTAAAGCATTTATCTTCCAAGCATTTGATTTTCATTTTAATAGAAGACCTAAAGAAAGTACTTCAGGCAATCCTGGTCAACATATTGTATATTTCTAACTTAATTGAACCAGTTTCTCTCTAGGAGCAGCAAAGGTCAAATTATGCAGTAGAATTACACTCTCTAGTGGTGAAATCCTGGCCCTCATGTCACTTCTTTTCTGTAGCTGCATCTCATTGTCTTTGTTCTCCTTGCTTTTTCAGAAGATTAACAAATAATTCACCTCATACATGGTGTWACCAGGATTTATTTTTATTGGCAAGGGCACAGTTACCAGCTCTTCTCAATCTAAAAATTAAAGGGGAAAAATTGAGATTTCAGCAAAGAAAGATTCAGGAGACATTTCTTCACCATATGCAATAGCTGGAATAGCTGAAGAAAATGAATAAACACCATCTTTGTGCATACACACATACACTTTATGAACAAACATTTATTTCGTGAAGGAATATTTCATGCAAAATATTTCCCTTCTAGAGGAACAACCACACAATTAATATTTATTGCTTCCGTTAAGTGACCAACAGGGATGTTTTTTGTACAGGCAAACTGCAGTCCTAGTACATTCTTTGATCATAAGAAAAAGCTTCAAATTACTCTTGTAATTATCATTTATGATCTTATCTACACAGCACTTAAAAAAAAAAAAAAAAGGAAAAATTAAAAAAATTCCAAACATAAGTTTATCCCAGGAACTGGAAGCCTGCATGCTAAGGACAAATACAGCTTGAAACCAATTTTCATGTGATTTGCTGATCTGTGTTGCAACTACAGCACTCAGAGTAAATTCAGGGGATGTGGTGAAATAGAGTCAAACAGGAGGAGACYGCAAAATCTATTTAGTCCTCAAAAGGAAAAGATGCCTTAAATTTTGTCTATTCACGTACCTGAAATGTGCATGTTTATGTCATGCATTTGTCCACACTGAAAATATATGCAGGATGTCTTGAGCCAATTGCAGCAGAAGATCACAACCCCTGCTAACCTGCTGGGTGAGAGAATACCTTCCTTGCMAGCAGCCTTCCTCTTCAGAATGTAATTCAAGCCACAGACACGAGTTTCAGGAAATATCCTGCCAAAAAGGCCTACAGYTTTATTTTCTGTAACCTGTCTGCTTTTGCACAACTCTGTCTCCTCCAGAGCACTTAATCTGTTTGCCCTGGAAACAGCTGCAGATCACTCTCTGTGCTCATTTTTTCAAGAAAATATTTTCTTCTTCCTTGTTAGTGTTTCCACCTTGACTTCCCTGTACTCAGGAGTTTGGCTACAGAAGCACAGACACATGAAGAAAAATATTTGCCGTGCATTATATTTGGGCAAGAGTAATCAGACCACCCAGTTCCATGATATGATTTTGTAGCCCATTTCTTGCCTGGGCAATCACTACAATCACAAATTATTGCTTTTTTCAGGCCTCAGTTGTAAGTCTACATTAGCAAGAAATTTTCCCCAGGAGGARTATATCAGAAGAGGGAAGCAGCTGGAGCTATCAGAGAATCACAGAATCACAGAATATGTTGAGGTTGAAGGCACCGATCAGGATCATCAAGTCCAACTTCTGGCTTTATTCAGGACACCCCAATAGTCACACCATGTGCCTGAGAGCATTGTCCAAACACTTCTTGAACTCTGTCCAGCTTGGTGCTCTGACCACTTCCCTGAGGAGCCTGTTCCAGTGCACAGCCACCCTCTGGGGAAAGAACCTTCTCCTGATATCCAACCTAAACCTCCCCYGACTCAGCTTCATGCTGTTTCCTCCAGTTCTGTCACTGGTCACGAGTGAAGAGATTGGTACCCACCCCTCTGCTTTCCCCTGTGAGGAAGCTGAAGACTGTGATGAGGTCTTCCCTCAGTCTCCTCTTCTCCAGGCTGAACCTGGACATGCTCTTCAGAAATCTAGATTACCTCGGATGCTCTTCACAAAGCTTCCCCTCCAGCCCCTTCTCCATCCTCATGGCCTTCCTTTGGACGCTTTCTAACAGCTTCACTTCTTCCTTATATTGATGCACCCAAAACTGCCCCCAGCACTCGAGGTGAGGCCACCCCAGATCAGAGCAGAAAAGGACAATCCCCTCCCTTGCCTGGCTGGCGATGCTGTGCCTGATGGCACAGGACAGGGTTGGCCCTCCTGGCTGCCAGGGCCCTGCTGACTCAGATTCAGCTGTGGCAATAGGCAGCTCATGGGTTTTACTGCAGCCTGTATCCTGAGCCAAATAYTCCCAGTGTGTGTGTGGTTGGGGGAGTGTGTGTCTTCCCAGGTGGAGGTTGGAATGCCATGGTCTGGCTGATACGGGGGGGCTCAGTCATAGCTTGGACTTGATAGACTCAGAGGTCTTTCCCAACCTAATGGATTTTGTGATTCTGTGATGTGAGTGTGCACCTGGAGCAGAGCTTCCAATCCAGTTTCCTCTGAAAGGAAACTGAACTTACGTGCACCAAATTGCTCCACATTCTGCAGTAAGGCATGGGGAAGTTCAAGAGAGCAGCAGGGTAGGTACATATTGCAGGAAGGGAAACAGTGGGACRACGTACAGTTTAGGCTCACATCAAGGTCAAGTTACTCTGTGATGCAGACAAAGTTCTCTTTTGACCATTTCCTTTTTACAGTTTTAAACAACTGAAAGAAAAAGATGGGGAAATGRCAGCACAGAAGATATGCATAATGAACACTCCCAAATGAGAAAGTAGATCTATTGGTATACGCAGTTTTCTGTGTGTACGGCCAGGGGAATTTTAATACAGTGGAGTACAGTGGGCTGTGAGGTCAGAGTGGGGATTTTGCARTTTGGACATTTAAAGTTGTCTGTACATGATCAAATGCCCACTCTCTTCTCTTGTGAGGTATCACAAACCAACCTACAAAAAGATCTGTTTCCAGTTTTCACATGTAATAAAAAACCTGAGCACAGAATAAGGGGCCACAGTACTACAATCTCATCTTTTTTTTTTTTTTTTTTTTTTTTTTTTTTTTCTGTTTTTTATCATATTTGGGTCAAGATACAAATTTCAATGACAGATTCCATTTCTATTGCAGGATAAATCAAAACCCAGGCCAAAGTAAACAACTCTGGGGGTAGAGGGAGGGGAAACTATGAATTAATGTTTTAATTTTTTTAACTGAGATTAAAGCAAATCCTTTATTGCACAAAACTGTGAACTGCAGAGTAATAAATCCTTGCAGTGAAACCTATCATTTTGTTGTCATGAAATCAATACATTGGGTCTCATTTTAYTTCTGACCCTGCCATTTAACCCTTTCATGTGTCTTTCCTGGTGTTCTATTTTATATCATGAGATAGCATTCTTCTCATTTTAAATTTGATCCAACATTTCAGATGCCTTGAGGCAAAAAGATTCATGTCTCCTCCCGAATGACCATGGGCRTAATGCTTGTTTTTGATGGATTGGAACAGGATCAAGAAATATCCACATTTTGCTTTTGCTTCTTGAGAGAAATAAATGAGGCCAAAGCATGTCCTTGCTAGTGTTGCATTTGAAAACAAGAGGAAGATTTGTCATGTCAAGTGGACTTTAAATACAGAACACACCCTTTGAACCATCTTGTTCTAAGCCACCTCTACATAATCACAACTAAGTGCTCATTTACAGCGCTGTTTGTGCATAAGGGTGTACTTAGGATGGAATGACAGGATTGTGAGGAGACCATATGCTACTCCARTTATGTCAACAGGGCTTTTCTTACCCATTTTTGAAATCTACTGCCAGATGATCTTTCACTGTCCTAAAATGTTGGAAACATTACAGATGGTTCCATGTCCACTTACTTCATCTCTAGTGGGCTGGAAAAAAGAGTGTACCATACATTGTTCAACCCCTCTTGGCCAAAATGCAATCATTCTTTTTACCAYTGCTATTGGCATGAAGAAAGAAAGTAGGTTAAGAGGAAGAATGTCTTTATTGTGAGGGTGGTGAGGGACAGGTGACACAGAAAACCTGTGGATGCCCCATCCCTGAAAACATTCAAGGGGCTTTGAGCAACCTGGTCTWGTGGAAGGTGTCCCTGCCTACGGAGGGTTGGAATAAGGTGATCATCAAGGTCCCTTCCAATCCAAACCATTCAGTGACTCTATGGTAACCCAGTTAAGCATCTTGTGCAGATCTCTGAGTGCTGTCATGCAAACCTGGAGGTCAGTGCCAGCCTCCACGGCACCCCCCAGCTGTGCCACCTCCCTTCCACCACTGCCCCACCAGCTCCCCAGGGCCAGACAGCAGCAGGGCAGTGGATGCAGGCTTTGCTCAGAAAGCCTGAATTACAGCACTCAGGTCGCTGTTTCAGGCCCTGAACATTGTCCCAGTTCTAAGACAAGCCTCCTSCAGTGGCTTTGAGCTGAGGGCAGCCAGTCAGTCAGGCTGTGCACTCTGCCCTTGCAGACTGCAGGGTGCCAGCACACCACTGTGCATGGAAGGGCTGCAAGAGTGAATGGGGAAACTGCAGGAAAGAAAGTGGGACGCATCTCCCAAAATATCAAAATAAGATTCTCTCAGGTCCTGTGGTTATGAGACTACTCAAGAACCTGGTAAATTAAAAAGAATAACAAAACTCATCGCATTTTTGAGCCTGTGTCTCTAAAGAGGAAAAGCTAGTGAGCTCCCATGTCTCCTGTGCCTTCCTGGCTGGAATTATGACAATATTTATATCCAGCGCTAAGTGTGCAATAATTATTTCCAGATGTATGTAAAAATGGGGTTTTTTTGCACATAAATCTTTCAYACATGCATTGTAGAGCTCGGATGTTTACTCAGCATTCAAACAAAACATAAAGGGGTTAAAAAAAACTAAGTGGTCTGTTAAGTTTCCTTAAGAGGCAGCTGATGGTATCTGCCTAACACTGTAACTTCATTTTATTACTGAAATTCTGGGGATTTAAATAACTGTCTTCCTTTTTTCCAAGGTCTACATTTTTGTCCATTTTGTCCAGCTAACTGTTCCCAGTATCCCTGTTAAATTAAGTGAAAATGAGCACTAAATTTTGATGCCCATGGTTCTGATGATTTTTGCT
>NW_026623303.1:1617329-1654313 GCF_030028575.1 Malurus melanocephalus | reverse complement strand
TTTTTTTTTTTTTTTTTTTTTTTTTTTTTTTTTTTTTTTAAATATACCCTTTTATATATTTTCTATACCCTTTTAGACTTTTTCTGTACCCTTTATGTAATCCTGGTACCTTTTGCCTACATGCTTGTAATTCTTGTGGCCTGACATTCTAGCTTAGTTTTGAGGCTCTGCTAAGCAGAAGACCAAACAACCTCAGTGTGTCCTGTGCTATCTCAAAACTAAAGGTGTCCTTCCCTCTAGGACATATTGTGTAAACTGGGGTCTGGCCTCATGTGAGGGGAGAATTCTTTAGAATAGAGGGATATTAATTTGTGAAGTTTCTTATTGGGAAATTCTAGACAGATACTGTAATTTGTGAAGTCTGTAAAAATTGTGTATGTGTTATACACAGTGTGCAACTTCCAYGTGTTCCACCTAGACGAGCTGTG
Source organism: Malurus melanocephalus (assembly GCF_030028575.1). NCBI lineage: Eukaryota > Metazoa > Chordata > Aves > Passeriformes > Maluridae > Malurus > Malurus melanocephalus. Next base: position 1,653,885 of record NW_026623303.1, on the reverse strand, counting down.
CACCTGTGATCCTATTAAAATACCAAGGTGAACTCTTTTATCCCCTTAACTGTGTCTGCCTCACAATTCAAAACTAACCGATAAGGCAACAGTTCAAACTCATTTTGGAGCTTTTAATTCTCCCGTGGATAATATTAAGGACTCTGGGAGAATCCCCACATTTTCCTCCTGAACTAAAACTTGAATATTTTGGGTTGAATAGATGAGACTCTTCTTGCTTAATGGCAGTGTTAAATCACAGCAAATACTGACAATTTGGTTCACCTTTGCAAAATATGAGAGTGGGGCAAGGGACATTCACTGCGCCAACCCTGATGATTGAGTCACAAGAGGCAGTGGTAAGGTTATACCTCACCCTGCCATCAAAGCTGCCCTGAGACACACAGTGCCCACGTGTTTTGAGGGAACCTGGCACCATTCCTCACTCACCATGTGTCTCGGTTTTGAAACAATGTTTTTCAGAGGAAAAAAAACGTTACAGGGAAATGTTTCCTCTGAAATGAAAATAAATTTGATAATTTTTCCCCACCAACAAGAAATAGATGCTGGGCAAAAAAGGTGAAGAGAAAAAAAGGTAGTTTTATTAACGAAAACACAGTGCCCACAGGACACAGATAAGAGAAACCGTTAGATCAGAAGGATACAGATAAAAAGTAACTGTCAGATATTCAAACAAAAAAAACTCGCCATGCGGCAAGGCAGCGACTCCGCCCCCGGGAAAAAAGAAACAAAATGAAAACCCAGGTGGCTGTTTTTGTAACAGTGGCGACAAGAAAAAAAAAAACCAGCCGAAAGAAAAGAACGGTACCACAGTCCCCGCTTCCCAGTGGATGAAATCAGAGGGCTCGGCCTGCCTCTGCTGCCAGCCCGGTCCGCCCCGGAATCCCGGATGGAATGGAGCCGCACGGCCCCTCCCTCGGCGGGACCGCCCCAGAAGCAGAACCGCAGGAGACRCAGAGGGGATGTCCGAGGAAAAGCCGCCGAAGCCAACAAACTGAGCCAGCAGAAACTGCGACACTSTAACTCTGCTCCACACAGCAAGCCAGCGACTCCCACGACGAGAAGCAGAGAGAGAGAGAGAGAGCAGCTCGAGCAGCCAGATCGYGTGGCAGCCCTGGCCGTTAAACTGTCCGCTGTGGCTTCCCAGCAGCCCCTGCTCCTTCTTCCGGGTTACATTTAAAGAGACAAACATTTTTTGGTCATATGTGCCAACGGAAAAGGAATACAGAACAAAACTGGCACCAAACATCAACCCAAGACACCATGTCAATCGCTAATCATCCATCATTCCTTCTCATCCACTTGGRAAAAGCTGCTGCCTCTCATGCAAATATTTTCTTATCATGGGAGATTTTATCAAGACCTGCTATACCACTGGGAATGCCCATGTAAATGTATGGAAATTGAGTCCTTTAGCAAGAACTGGGACAGAGAAAAAACCCCAAACATGAGAGATGGAGTAATCTCCAGCCATTCACGTGTCTGTAGAATGTGTTTAGTCTTTTGACATCTGAACACAGGGCGAAGGCAATTATTGGGGTTTTAAGGTGTTGCCCTGCAGGTGCAACCCTGGCTTTKCCCTGATCTTTGACACCTGTCAATAAACGGTAGATTTTAAACACTAGATGTGCTACCTCGTTTGTTTGCTCAGCGATTTCATGATCCACTGTCATTTTAAAGTTATACTTGATGTTTATTTTCAGAGCTAAACCTGACCTTTACAAGCAGAGCTGGATTTTAATTTCCTCTTTACCTCTGGGGAAGTCTGATAGACTAAGATTTTGGTACCAGCTGTAGCCAAGGTGTCATGGTCAGCTGTGATATTTACATGAAGRCCTGTGTTCAAACAGTAAAACATTTTCCTCAGGAGCCTTCAGATTTTGTATGGCTCAGTCCATGTCCATTATACACAGTAGATCAAGAACATTTATCATCTGATTCGAAGTTCCTTACAAAGTACAGAYTGATTCTGTGTCAATTTGGTTTATGTGACTAATCAGGCAAGTGTCCATGAATCTACTTATATATAGATCATCTCTTTTCATTAATGTCAGAAAACTCTGACTAATGTTTAGTTCAGTTTATGAATCCAGCTCCAACAAAGAAACGTCAACACTAAACCTATCACTCACCAAATTGCTTTACCATATTTGAATAACRCTTATAATGGGCATAAACAATGAAAGGACATTTGATTTTTAATAGCTTTCATTGAATTATCTATCAAGCAKTTTATTGAACAGTCTAATAATTAATAATGAAACAACAGTTTTGTTTACCAGAGAGTGTTTTGGCACATGCTTCTTTTATAGAACAGGCAGTAGCTGGATACCATGATTCTTGTTCATTCCTACTCTATGTTGTAATGCTCAGCAGCCAAAAGTTGAGGCAGTTTCCCAATGAGCTGCAAGAAAGAATAGATAGATAATGCAACTGTTGTTATTTGAATATTCCTAGGTTTGGGAAGAGTTACCTTTGTATTTCTTTTATGAATATACTACATTTTCCTTAGCATTTCTCTGAGGTTAAAAAAGAAAAAAAAAACAAACAAAAAAAAACAAAAAAAAGCCAGACAAGTGCTCCTTTTTTCTTCAATGAACAATATCCCCCAGGGCCATTGGGAGGGGTCTGAGATGAAGAAGCTGCTCAAGTCCCTTCAGGGGCCCTGTAAGACTCTCCTGTGTCCTTTTCCCAGCAGCAGCATTATCACCTCTGGCAAGATGAACCCCTCGGAACTGCCTAGTCACAGATAAGCTATTTTTCCCCTCATTTCTTTCTTCAGTTTTGTTGACCAAGTTCAACACTTGAAAGTAATTTAACTTGTATCATGTTTGATTCATACTTCACTTTTGCTGTTACAGTTGTAGCTCATGTGAGCTTTCATCAACTACTAWATATTCAAAATGGAAAGTAGGACTTTATCTGCAAAATCTTCAGCATGTCTTCAAAAACCTCCTGTACTCTTTTCCTGTATTATAATTGGCCCAGTTCCATCAATATGTTTGGTGTCTTTATAAACACTGGAAAATTGAGTTTATTGTGATGTCTCAGAGCTTTCTAGGCAGCAAAGCTTTCAAAGATATTGCAACCATTATTACTATCTCATACCGAATAATCAGAGAGGTAAAAAAGTCAGACTGTCTTGTAGCTAAAATGTATCACAGATTTCACTGTCACTGACTCCACAAAAAAAAAGTAAATCAATCCATATTGCTTTTCTTTTCTTTCCAGACCACCCACTTGCTCTTTGTGCTGGATTTCAGTTACTTTTGTTATCAACACTAAAATATTATAGRCTACCTAAAGAAAAATCAACATTTATAAAAGGCAGTATTATTCTACTTGTGAAGAGAAAGATTTCTTCCCATGTTTGTACAATCATATTTCTCTCCAACATACAGAGTGACTTCAACGACTCTGACTAAAGAAAAGTTTGGGGCTGGATAAAAATAAACCCTGATGGGTTTTGCTGCAACCAGCTACTAAGTGGTTTGGGTTCTGTGGGTATTTTTTTTCCTCCTGTCAGYTTCTAGTCTACATCATGAATCTGAAACATATGAGTAAATACTCAAAAACTTCCACTGTGTTCTWTGATGTTTGCAGCTCAGGAGACTGTTCAGCTTTTCAACTCAGTATCTTAGAGGTGGTCTCTTACSCAAGGTGAGGGTAGGAAACGCCCTCCACTTACAAAGTAAAATGATGGATTAMCATTATGGGGAAAGGCTCCTATTTTCCTTGTATTCCTTTTAAACTCAATTTATACAGCATTTGGTTCAAGGTGGTAGATCTCTGATCACAACATTCCTGCTATGGAGCTGAGGATCATATAGAGCAAGGCAAAGAAGATAAAACCTTCTCAAGAATTGTTCTTCACATTGTTATCTCATCACCCAAGTCAAGGTATGATGTTTTTTCCTTAGTAGGAGGCTGTGGTGCARCTGTAAAAGAAACCACTCAGATAASAGATTTGCACTTGTTTTCATTTATGACTGACCTCCATTCCCTGAACTTTGTCTTCAAATAATTAAATCAAACATCATTGCCAAGAGGCCAATGCCAGTATTTTTTTCATGCTGATCATTATTGAGGGCCACAACAGGCTTATGGGCTTAACTTGTCCAAATTAATGGGGAAGACTGAAGCTCCCCTTAAGCTATTAGACCAAAGTCAATTTATCCTGGAGAAGGATTTGTCCTTAACTGTGTGATGGATGAGTCTCTCACTACAACTGTGTTCTCTTTCCATTCTTAATTAGAAGCAAGTAATTAAAGAAACTTGATCACACATGAAAGCAAAAATAACTGGAAAGTGAAGTATTCTTCCACAAAGGGTACTGCACCACTCAATAATCATGTACAGCTTCCTCCAGGATTATGGTTAGCTGCTTTCCCAAATGCCTCACTTGTCCCCTCCAGGTAAGCTGCACCCTATCATATCCAGGTGACAGCCATATCAGTTGACAGGATGTATTATGATATGATATGATATATGATATGATATGATATGATATATGATATGATATGATATGATATGATATATGATATGATATGATATGATATGATTGATATGATATGATATGATATGATGACATGATGATATGACGATATGATGACATTATATTATATGGATATCTGCCTATTAAGAACCAAAGTAAAACCACAAGTTCCTTTTTCACTGGCTAATTGATATTAAAGACAGAGCTCTAATCAAATTGTAATGATATTTAGTCACAAGCCATTTGGGAGGATATTCAAACCAGCAGCCTCATGGTACAAATAACATTCAACATCCCGTGTTCTCTCACAATTGGCCAGGAAGGCTGAAGGAACCTGCTTCCCACAGACATGTAATCACATCCAGGAAACGCACAGCCCAGAGCAAACAGTGCTGTGTTTTGCCACATTTGTCATCTGACACACCGTTTCCGCTAGCGGAGACTGGAGCTGGTCAAGCCAGAATGCCACRGGGAGCTCTTTGCATTTGCTCACACTGCTAAATACTCTGTCTGCTGMATTTCTCTGGTTAATCCCTTTCGTTCCAGCCGGGGAAGCAGCATAGTTGTTCTGGTTTCTAAGTCCCATATGACTCCACTCCCAGTTAGGCGAGTAAATGTCTCTGGGATGGCACTGCTGGCATTATGAAAAGCCCCATGGGTGAGGAAGCAAAGGAATCTCTTTAGAGCTATCGGGGCACAAAACTTCAAAGCTGGCATATTGAACATGGGATTTTCCTCATAGGAGCTTTAGGTGACTAAATTCCCTGTGCAGTCTGTAGGCACAGAGTTATCACTAAATTCCTTGTTCTGCCTTAGCCTCCACAGGCAGCAATTCAATTATTACTATGAAACTACTGAGTGACTGCAAGGAATGCAGCAACAGAATGCAGCAAAAGATTGAGCAAACAACCTCTTATTAAAGGTGTTGATTATTGCTTTCTGCAGAACCTGAAGTCTTTTWAACTATTCTTTGCCAGAATGAGTTAACCTGCCAATTAATTTTAATAGCTTTGTGTAAACAAAGGCAAAAGTTCTCTCAGTATTATATTTCGGTCTTTAACTTCCACTGACTCTCTTCTCCCTATCGCAGTCTTCTCTAACTTTACTGTAGTTTCTCAGTCTCTGGATGGTTAGTGTACCCCTGCACATGGGATGGGCAGGCTGTTTTTCTGACACAATTCCCCAAATTCCACTGCCAGCTGTGAACCAGGCGCTTGRATCTCACTGACAGTGAGTGCCCACTTCGGCAGCAGAGCTTTTCCTTGTTACCCCACAGCCCAAAGGTGCTGCACAGGTGGTCAGACCAAGCTCTCCCCAGCTCTGCAGRGGCACCACGAGGGAGCTGTGCCCATCATCTCCTCCAGCAGCTCCGCTGACAGCACACTCCCCGGGCTGGTGTGTCCCACGGTGAGAGCTGTCTTTGAGGGAGCCACAGTGGTCACTCCCTGCAGCCCCCCCTACAACACCTCCCTGTTCTGAGGATCCCGAAATATGAGCAGAAAGGACAATTCTCTGTGAACTGCAAATTGYAAAGAGTCACTCTGAAAAGAGAGGGATGTTTCAATTTTTAGCAATAGCTCTTTTAGCTGAGCTTCTCCAGCTCTGAGAAATGGGATCAAGCCCACTCCAATGTTTTGCTGTGCTTGATTAAATTCCACCCTACAGAAATAGGCATAAGAGAGAAACAAAAAGCATTCTAGAGAATTACTTAATACACAAACTGTTGATAAATAGGTTTGAGGTCTCACCAATTAGATTACCTTCCATTTGATTCTTTGATACCATTTTCCCTCACATTGTTTCTATGCAAATCCTCTTTGAGATAAAAATAGATGGTAATTGAATTAGAAAAACCAAGACATACCATCATCTGTTTTGTATCTTCTGGGCTAAAATCTTCAGATCTACTTAGGATAAAGCATTTTCTAATTCCAAAGATCGTCTTCAAAAAGACACACAATAATATATTACAGGCAAAGTCCTAAGAATAGGGTACTGYCTTGCTGGAATTTTAATTGTCAACTGAGTAATGGTCCAGACTGCAAGTCTCTGGGAGGCAATGTTATGTAAGTGGAATYTGGCTCACTAATCTACACTGAAACMTTCTGTATACTTTATTAAAGTGCATGGGCATTCCTGCCCAAAGAACTGCAACTTTAGTCCAGTTGCCTCCAAGCTGATACTTTTTTAGGGAATAGCAATAAAAGTAGGAATCAGGAAGAAGAAACCAATTGCAATGAAGTATAATTCTATGGTCCCTGACAGTGGGATCACCATCACTTAAAACAGAAAAAAATGCCAACCAGTCCTAAAACCAAATGATTGACAGTATCTGAGCAATGTTGGCCAGAACAAACATGTCAATCTTGTGTCAAACRTAGCCTTTTTTGATTTGAAATCCAATTATTTGTAAATGAATGGCCTCTTTTCATATATTTGCCTTCCTCAATGCAAATCATGGCATGCAAAAATAATTTCAGAAACTCAGTTACTTCTAGTCATTCATCAAAGCACTAATACTACTCTTTAGTCAGGGTTAGAAAAAAGTTTTAAGAGCAGTACATTATCTTCACACACCATTAACTGAGTGCCTCAGGCTGTACTTCATATGCTTGATKAAATGACACTCAAGTTGTCCCATATACCAGCAAATCAAGGCATCAAATACACCTTTTTTCAAGGGAATCTCAGGCACAGTTGACAAGGTCATGTACATTGATATGATCTATAGTGATTCCTGCAGGGCATTTGATTGAGGAGCAGGTGATATTTTATTTAAACATATTTTAAGGAGAATAACAAAGTATGTATTAAAATAACTAAAAACTGCCTCGTTGGCGAATCTCATCATGTCTTAAAGGAGACATATCTGTTACCAAGGTCACCCCAGCCTGGTCTATAGAGACCAGTCCCTGAGCCAACACCAACAGCTTATCAATAGTTTAGGAGCATGACATATTTGCTGGTGGCCTTCACTGTAGATCAAAATAAAAATAATTGAATAGCAGACTGCAGAGGCTGAGTTATCTGAATTGCAAGGCAAGTGGGTCACCATCCAACCTGCTCCTGGGAGTCAGGGACACAGGCCATGGAGCCAGATAACAGCCACAACTCACACAGGGTTGCTAGCAAATACTACCATAACTCTTTAATAAATACAAAGAGAAATAACGTAGAGAGGCAGCAAAGGGAACCTCGCCCTGACCACAGCCTGGGTAAAGCTGCTGTGGAAAAATYCATTCTTTTGCTGAGCATTGAGGAGGATGTGGGAATACAAGAGGGAGCACAGAACATATTTTTAACTTATCCAGCTTCTCAAAGAGACACGATGCACCATAAAAAAGATTTATGATAGTCTTGGGAGAAACRGAGTACAGGTTTATTCATGCTGGAAAGGACAAGGCTTGAGAGTTAAGCTTAGATATATGTCACTATTTATACTTGGAAACAACCTGTAAGGGGAAGAGGGAACTTGTTACCAAGTGCACAAATCAGATTCCCAAACATAGGTAGCAAATATTATTTTGAGATGTCCCAGGGCATTCAGCCAGGTCTCCAGATGGCACRGAGGACTCTGATTGCCCACGGCAATCAGAGATCAGCTAGGATTCTCCCTGTCCCACATTCCCAAGGGCACCTGCTATGGGACCTCACCCTAACAGGGTTCATTGTGAGATCAGACACTGCTCTGGAGGAGTAGGAAAATCTCTTCTGAGAAGAAAACTCCAATGGATGGCAGTGAATGCTGGATGGTCAGTGCACTCATYCAGCTTCTCTTCCATGTGGTCAGGACTCCCTCTGTTACAGATCCTCTCCCTGTACCCACCTTGGACATACCCACAGCGTTCCTGTCAGACCTAGTGTTGAGCTCTAACAGTGATCAAAATCAGAGCTCAAAGTTCAGGTGATTTTGTAGTGTGCAGTGTCAGAGCCTCTTAATAAAGAAACCCAGATGTGGACCAGGAGCCCACCACAATGGACTCGGTACAGCATGGACTGAAAGTGCCRTGAACGTGGCTCAGTGTGCCAGGCTTTCTCCACTCACTCCAAGGGCTGTGGTAAAGCACTACTGGCAGACAAAACCTGCTGTGAGTCTTACTTATCTGCTCAGAGTGCAGTTGTGTTAGATTTGGGATAAAAATTGGATTTTCTTCAGCTTATACTGACAAGGATCAGAGATCTCATCTGCATGCACCTTGGGGAATATTATTTAATCTGTAAGGTCTTAAAAGCTTCAGTCTAAAGTCTTCAGTCTAAAGTCTTCAGACTAAAATGAAAACAAATAGGTGAAAATTTTGAAGTTCCCTATATAAAGGGAGTAACAAACTGTTAAACAACACTTTCTTCTTCCCTTTAATCTCTATGGAATCAGTAAGTTCATGGAGCAAAAGAGATTTGAGATAGAAGAAAGGCAGGAGAGGCAAAATGCAATTCAAAGTCTAAAACTACAAAGAGAATAATGTCAGCCATGTGTGCACCCAGGATTCAAAGCAAATGACTAAATACACACTTCTGAATTTCTGCAGAGACGACACTGGATGTGGAAAGGGCAGACTAACAGTTATTAATCTGGAATACTACTTACAAAATACATATATTTTCACACAGTCCMGTGCAATTTATCTCCACATTCGAAAGGGAATCCACTCAGTGCAGATGTGAAGTCAAGATTTCAACAGCACCAGTGCCACGCTTCTGAGGTCCATATCTGAAAGGAGAACTTTCCTTCATGCATTCAGAAATGCATAAACATGGAGAAACCATCTTGCAGCATGACTACCCAGGATTTTTAAATAATTATTTCCATCTCCCTGTTTTTTTATGTTGACCATCAACTGCTTAATTCAATACCACTGATCTCACTAGAAATCTAATCATTAGACCACAAAGAGTAGGCATACTCTGGATTCCTCTCTTTTCTTTGTAGGCATTTTCTTTCTTGTATTGTGACATTTTCCTTTGGACCCATAGCACTCTTGGCAAGAAGGGAAAGATCCATTAATCTTGTTGCAGTATTGCAAAAGAAGCCCAGCCATGAATTAGGATCTCGTGCACCAGACTCTACATAAACACAGAATGAAATGTTGATACCTAAATTAGGCTTTTGGTTTGAAGCTATTTGCAATCTTGACTGTAAAAGGATTAGCTTCACCTAAATGGCATGGAACAGTGAGAGGTATATCTGTGCAATGGTGTCTTTGTTACAGCATCAAGCACATTTGATTTGAAAAGTCCTATGARTGCATGCCACAATCTGGGCATTACACAGCCTTGTAATGCAGAAGGGCCATGGGACAGACCCGTCAGCACACCCAAGGCATGTGATTTTCTTATGGGCAAATCCTATTTGAATAATTTCTTCCTTTTATTTAGGGATTAGAACTACTGCTCTTTAGAAAAATAGATTTTTATGCCTCTCTTTGGAATTGTTTTGGGTATGAATTACCTGGTATGTTCCCCACAGCTCACTGCCTGCACTGGAATGCTACGTAGGAGCCAAGGAGCTTTGCTTAAATGCTTTGTGAATTGCCCCAGTGTTTTATTTCCCCAAACGACAGTCTTGCATCCCAAAGAGCACACTGACCCTCAGCCAGACTTTTTGGCAGAATGAAGTAGAATGCAATACATATTCTMAGAGGTAATGAAGAAAGAGAAATTTCAATATTTAATACTTAATCTTTAGATTTTTCAAAATATTTATCAAAAAAATTCTGTTTAATACAGCATGCAATGGGAATTGTTTTAGTGCAGGAAAACTATGCTTTCCTAGTACTTTTCTCTTTCTAGTTTCTGGCTTCTTTGAGATGCTAACAGAAGAACAGATGGCAAACCTTGCAGTCCCATTTTGCATCAGTGGAATTTAGGGCACACTGCAGTGATTAAACAATCCAGTTGAGGGGAAATCCAAAAATGACTGCCTCAGTGCTGAACTGTGCACTGTTGACTGTAAAACAGACAAAGCAATGCTTGTAACCCTCAGCACTGAGCCCCTCGATTCAAATCTGCTCATGTAAAAGGAGATGGGATTTGGAGAGAGGGAAAGAGATCTCGTTATAGGAGGCACTAGGGCTATAATAACAATAATAAATACAAGAATTTCTAAGTGTCATGAAACTCCATTTCAAAACCAGGCAGCTGAAACAACAGGAGTTTGCCAAAAACAGGCGTGTGCCAGCATTTCCCAAAAAGCACAGAGCAGGCATGGGTCTCCAAAGGAAAACTCATGGCTCTTCTTCTAAACAGTTTCAGGTGTGCATGATAGGAGTCAGAAATACAGAGAAGAAAGGCAGGAAAGACACACCAGACACAAACAGATGTGGTGTGTCATCTGGTACAGACGGTGACAGAAAGCTTTAGGATTCGGGGCTGGCTGTGATTGATTTGTGAATGTCAATGTATTTCTACAGTCAGGTTTTTTGGATGATGCTGATTGTGAAATAGCTCCAGGCTGTTCTGCAGCACCAAAGAAATGTGAAGAAAAATTACACAATCCATTCTGTAGACACACAGAAACTCCSGCAATTTCCTGTTCCCATGGAAGATACAAAGAAAAAAATTGTGCCCGGGTAAGATGGTGACTGGCTGCCAGATCACCCAGACAAGGCCTTTACTGAAGCTGATCACATGGCTAAGGGGGACAGCTTTAATCTCATGTTTTGAGAAAAAATGGGGCTGGATATGCAGGTAATCATTTTGTCTAGATCCCTACTGTCCTCAGGCTGTTGAAATAAAAACCTACTTTAGAAACCTTTGTGTCGTATTAATCATAAGAAGTGTGTAGACACAGGTAGGCRCACAGGAATGACCAGGGAAAATGCTGGAAAGGTACAAGAAGCCCGTACTGGTGTCTGCTGAGACAAAGAGAGGTAGCATAGCAAAGGATAGGTCCAAAGTTAAGGTCCCAGGCACAGCTGACCAGATGAGTTTCTATCATTCTTTGAACTCCTTGACCAGGAACTTTYCTCAGTAAAGAAATATTTCCCTGTTTGATCTGTCCCGTGCTCAGTTCATAAATTCTGCACCAGAGAAAGTGTCTAGATCCCACATTGTCTTCTCCCTGACAAGAGGAGCATCTTGTGGGACTTTTATTATTGGTTAGGCACTGGGGTCAAAAAATAATTTTATAATACTAAGGTTCTGGGAAAGCTTTTCAAACATTGTATGCYTATCCCGTGTGCCAGACTGTCATACTAATTGCCCCTCCTATGACATCTACATGTGTGTTCTTTGGCTTCAAATCCCCTTTACCTGCTAAAATAAATAAATGTGCTAAATAATTTCTTTTCTAGTTTTATTCAAGCATCTTCTGTTTGCTTTTTAACAAAATCAGACTGAAATGTAGCATAAAGGCATTAAGCCAGATGTGAAACACTTTATACTTCAAATAAAAAATGTTTGTGATGACSTCTTCATCTCTGAAAGTTTTTAATAGATTTCAGGTTTTTCCAAATTAATTCTTCAGGCCAGTTCTATTGAGGTTGATTTCCAATGTACCCAACAGCACTGTAACTAGGCATCATTAACAAAATAAATCTAGGAAAGGCAAATCATTTTTCTTAGCTAAATAGTTATAAGAAGAATGTGCATCTCTAACAAATGTTTGGAAATGTGTCTTTTCATTATGTTAACAGATTGCAGAAAAAAAAAAACAGTACTTGGGCAGTTTTATTGTAGAAATCAACTTTACTTGCCGGGACACGGTTTGTAGCTGGAAAAAACTCCACTGACTGGRTCAGTGAGGCTGGAAAATTGGAAGAGACTTTCAGTCTTGTTTAGAATGGGGGATTAGAAGAGAATTATGACCTGATTTACAGAGCTGTTCGCTGATACCTACAAGATTCATTGAACACCTCTGAAAACAGCCCTGCACAGAGTAGCAGGAACAAAGACGAAAAGGTTTGCTAAGTAAATGTCAGTTTTGGAAAATGTCAAAATGAAGGAAAGTGTAAAAATATTGCCCCAAATTATTTGATCAAGACTGCATAGGGTGTGAGTGAGCAAAGGATTAACAGCAAAATTCAAAAATTCATGGCCGCACCTCCACAGTGCCACCATGTCCAGGGACCTCAGCCTGAGACTTCTGGAGAAACTTAGCTTAGTGCAAGAATTTGGCTATTGAAGTGCTCCTGGTTCCTGGAGCAGGAAGGAGGTGAGTTCAATCCCAAATTCACTTTGGAGTGAGGTGTTTTGCAGGAAATCAAWCACTGTGAAATTCTAGGTGGGGAAAAGGATATTTCATGCTAAGGAGTGTAAATCTATCTGGATGCCYGGGTGATGTGATCTGGAAATTTGCCATGCAGCAGATTCCTGCCCTAGGTGAGAAGACAAATTTCAGCAAGTAATCCATAGTATGTGCTGYGAACAGCGAGAGAAAGAAGCATTTTGTAAGCAGTTAATTGTATGGGATGATGTTACAGTGGTTTGCCTCAGGGCAAGGGTACACAGCACTTCTTCCAGCTCTCCAACAGGCATGTAGGAGCTTCTCCATGCAGTAGTACTCCAGGGAGGATAAAGGGAAGAAAACAAGCAAGGAAAGTATCAACAGAGAAATATGTCACTTTGACAAAATATATTCCACAGGATTTTTCATGGATTTCTATGAAATATTAGAGTGAGTTAAATTCTGTGCAAATTCATTTAGGGACAGATTTCTCATCAGTAGCAGGACAGGATCAAAGAATGAAATTATCATCTTTAGACTCTATACATGTGTTTTGTCCATCAGATATGTAATTTAACCCACAACCATTTTTTTCAAATTTATGTGAAGCATTCACTTTCTTTTGCCAGAAATAAAGGAATAAACTTTTCAGCATTACATGTTTTCTGTTAGAGCTTTTAAATGTTAGAAATTCCCTTCTAAATTAAGTCTGTATATTTTATCACAACTAGATTGCATAGCAGTGAAGTGGAATGTGCTTCCACGATGTGGGGTTTTGGTCAACGAATACTACATTGGGTWTTTTTCTCTTAGATGATGGAGTGCTTCTTAAGTCCACTAAAAAATTTGTCAGCTGACAGAATCATTGAACTCCAAAAAAACATCAGCATAAATGGCATTTCTTAGACCATTGTGCAAAAAYTTGTTAAGAAGAGCCCCAAGAGGAATAATGGACTTCTCTGCCCAGCAGAGTGGTGTTTATCACACAGAGTTTCACTATTTTTGTCTCCTGAAGTTGTGTCCCTCAGTGATTTTTGTACAGCATTCATTACTGTGGAGTATAAGCAATCAGAGCCTGTTTACGTAAAAGTTGTGGTTCCTTGGACTTCAACATGGAGACTGTCCTGACTTTTAGGCCCAAATCTTGCTTCTTGTGAATTTWAAAAAWAAAAGAAATGTGTTTAGGCCAACTCTCTTCTGTATGGTAAAGCTCYCAGATTATAGCAGCACTTAATACAATTAATTTTATCAGAGATATTAATATTAATTTGGAAAATGGTCCAAATAGAAGAAGTTTAAACAAACCCCAAAAAAAGTGTTAGCAATACATTACATAATTACATAGGAATAGTTTCACTGCATGAATCTGTTTTGCTTGCTGTATAACATCCAAATGTGCTCTGCCATGCTGAGTTCTCTCTTATCACTTTCCCAGCCAGCGCAGCAAGGCAGAAATGCCAGGGTTTGGCCTCATGCTTGGCAGAGGCACACACTTCTTGACAGCAGCTGCAAAAAGTAAAAGATGTACTACAGCATACTTCTGATAACTCAGTGAGAACTATGTTAAGTAGATTAAAGAGAATCTGAATTAGGATGAACTTCTCTGTCACATGTTTRCATGACAGTGCACTGTCTCTGTTTATAATATAGAAAAGAAATTAAAACCACAACCAGGTCAAAATACTATCTGAATCTGAAACATATCTTTATTGAAAGAGAAGGTGCTTTCAGATTGATTTTTATATTCTGTTTCCTATCACCCCCCCCATGCACGGTTCTCAAACCCAGCCAAACCACTTCTTGCCATGTTTCCTTAACATCACTGTCCCTACACTGGAGAAAAAGAGATTTTTGAAGGCTGTGAACGCAACTGTTCTTTTCACTGTGTAGGATCAAACCTCCACAACTATTTTAGTAATAAGTTTATCTAACACGTAAATTGCTCTGAATTTTGCAAATGTTTGCCCATCATGGAAAYAAATCATCTGTTCAGAGAAGCCTAATGATGTGAAGAGCTGACGGCCACTCACTTCTCAGTTAATGAGACGGYTACTGAAGTCAACATACAAAGCTGGGGATGGTGCTGTGAAAGGGCCAGGGRTTGGGCCCAATGATCTTTGAGGGTCCACTCCAACTTTGCCTTATTCTCTGATTCCGTGACTCTGCAAAGCTGGGGATTCCTGCTGTTGTGCCAGGGGCAAGCAGGCACAGGAGCCACCCTGCTGCACTTGCTCGTTTCGTACCACAGAGCTCCTTTGTACCCGCCWAAAGTCATATACACTGTGTTTTCATGTTACCAACATGGTGAATTTCAGGCATGAAGACCAACGGTGGCAGCAGTTTCAGTCCCTACATTTCTGGGCAGCTACTCTGCTCCAGGGAATGTGGCGGCCACTTTTGTTCATGCTGTCACCTGAGAGGACACCTGCTGCTGGGTTTCCMCCCTGTACCAAAACCACCTAGTTTGGGTACATACTGTCAGAAGAGTGAAGGGCAAGTTGCGCTTCCAGAGTTTTTTCACCTAAACACTTTCCAAGAAAGCAAAAAAGGTGTGTTTCCATGAGCCTGTAGTAGAAAAAAATAGCGTTTCTTAAAAATCACATAGTAGCAGTGGCYCTTTTGCTTCAGTACAAAACATTTTCTGAACATACACCTCTCTTTAGAGATTTGCAGAGTACAGGGAGAGAGAAATTCAGCCCAGCAGCTCTCATCATTATATAAGAAATTATTTATTCACAGTTAAAGTAAGTGCTACATTTTGCTGTGTGGTGAAAGCTAAGCACAGCTAATTTCAGATTTTTATAGCTTTTCAACACGAGCATGATAAAATGCCATATGGTGCTCTTGTAACTGGGCAAAGTTTCCCAAATCAGCATGATTCCCTTTCTAACCCACTTGGTGAGGGGCACCCGTGCAAGGTCACATCGCTGCCTGCAGCGGCCCCGTGGAGCACATCGCCCTGCCCGGGATGGCCCCGSAGCAGAGCCCGGAGCCCGCTGCCCCCTCCAGCTGGGCTCTAGCCGAGCAACCGCGGGCAGCTCTGGATTCCAAGAGCAAATGTYAGAGAATGGAATTTGACCCAATTTGTGAAACTATCTCTTTGCTTCTTGCTGCCCTCTGCTGTCACACGGCAGGCTGGCTCGGAGAGGGCTGCGGAGCCGCGGCAAGGCTTGGTCACTGCGGAGCGCCAAAACCTGCCGGGAGACAAACCCCACAGCCGAAACGMAGCCACGCAGGCAGGGGAAACCAGCCAGAGAATCTGTAAACCCCATCGCTGTGAAACAGCTCTGAAGTCTGTCCTGTGTGGGAATCTACTCAAGCTTTGTTGGTGTGGGACTTTAGGTGTTGGATGCGACAGTGCAGTGCATCGGCTTGGTCCTGTGCAGTGATCTGGAAAGGAAAAGCACACAGCAGCCGAGGGACCTGTAGGGTCTTGGATTTTGGAGTAAAATCCTACGTCACAGCTGCAAGAGTTTCAAATGTTTTTASAGCAGCAAATATCAGTGAATGCAAGAAGTTCAGCTCATGATACTTCTGTCTTTAGTGATTGTAATMAAAAGCAATCTATTACGATTACTCAGTGTGCTGTCTCTCGGGTCAGCCACCTCCCTAAAAATGCACTCTTTCTGCAGTAACACACCTCTAGCCAGAGCAGAGTTCAGACATCAGTGATACTTCTCACTTTTCCAAATGCATGAAAAAACCTGCAAGACTCTGCTGAGCACCTGTGGACCCAATGAGAGCTGTCTTGTTCCTCTGGCCAGCCCATGGTGTTGTTTAGAGTCACATCACCGAGGCGCACCCAGAGGACACTGAGATGCCGAAGAGACCACCTCAGGGCCACCACACCGGGGCACACTGTTAGTTCATTCCCCCATGTTTGCTTCAGGTGCCACTTGCTCTTCACGCTTATTTAATAAGGACTTTCATGAAGATCTGGGTCGCTCCACAGCAAGATCTGTGTTTCTTGAAATGCTCATTTTTGTACCTGCTCTGTTACATGTGGTGCTAAGCACTGTTGAGCCAGTCTGTCTCACAGAAAATACAGGCAGCCCTGAAAGCGTTGGTGCACATTATTTTCATCTGCAATTGGATTGTGGCAAGGTTTTTATAGATTAAAAAACATGTTAGTGCTGGCTGTAACTAGAGTTACAGCATGCCCAGGTGRACAGTCTCTCTGGCAGACTTCCCACTGCTGTTCCTCTATTATATATCCTCCCTCGTTGGTATTTCTTACTGTGAAAATGCATTGGCAAATAGGTGTATCTTACAGCAGCACCTGCAGATCACCACACACTAAAAAGCTCTTAAACACATATGATGAGTCTCCAACTCTTATGCAATAATCTATAAAAGTGCCTTCTTTTTTTCCTCAAAACTTGGAGTAGGTTCTGATAATTCTGTAAAGTGGTTTAGGGCAAGGAAATACTAATTTTACAACACTGAAGAGTGTTGACAGCTTGTTCTCTGACAATTTGTTCTCAGGCATTCCTCAGAAAAGGTGGGAGTTTTACAAGGAGGAAAGAATACCTGCAAGAAGGCCACTCCTGTGCTGGAGTGTTAGCTGGATGCCAAAAAACTACACTTTCAGCCACRGACCTTGGCTTTAAAGGTACACAGGAAATTGGGTGTAGCCCTCAAGGCACTGGAGCCCTCCTGWCAGAATTCCACTCATATTTTTTTCCTGCAGTTGTCAATTACAGCCATGACAATCGGAGAGGGACAGATTGGGTGTTGAGGAGTATGATTTGTCACCTGGACTGTGAGCTCAGAGAAGAAAACTTAAAAACTGAAGGTGCATGTACCATCATRAAATGCCTGATGAAGGAAGATGGAGGAAACAAAGAGAGGAAGGTGGGTTAAAGCTACAATTCAAGAAGGCTGGTGAAGAAGCTTCATGGAAGAGAAAGAAGCATGTGCTCTGAGGGCATACTTGCATTCAGATCCTGGAAAGCTGCCTCAGTTTCCCCAATATCTCTATTTCTCTGATGAAAGTAACCACTTATTGACACCATCAGGCAAGAGAAGTGTTCCAGCCCACGTATAATTTTTTTCCTGCAATGTAAAAAGGGATTTTCTGAAAACAAAACAAAACAAAACAAAAACCAACTTTGAAATGTTCAAGAAGCATCACAGAAAATTGAGAAAAAAGTCCAGTTTTCACCCAGACATTGGCTAGYATGCAGTGAAGGAGGTATATGACATACAGTCAGCCACCTTAATCAAAGGTAATACTAAGCCATGGCTCATTGATTCATTTGCCAGCAGTGAATGAGGCAAGAGTGTCCAGGGAAAGGAAAAATTACACCTTATATCATAATGTTTATGATACCTAAGAGAACTGAATTGCTCTTACATATTTAATCTGGCATTTCCTCACTTTTGAAGGTAGAATTTTGCAGCCTGAGTTATAATCCTATCCTATATCTCATTTAGTAAGCAATAAATATAGAGGAGAAGATTTGAATTGGAGCTCTTGGCATTTGAGGCCTGAAAAGAAGGGAGGTGGATGAGATTTCCTCTAAAGCTTTGATATTTTGAAATCAAATGAGCGACATAAAATCAGCAAATGTAAATGTGGAGACAGACAGGCCYGCCTTTGGAGCTTAGGCTTTTTAAGCCTGAAATAATGGTTAGAACAAATTAGCCGGGCCTTTAGGCAATGCTGCAACACAAATGCATGATAAATATTTGAATTAAAATACTACTTTGACACATTACTTTCCGTTAGAGTTTGTTTTATTTTCAGTCTCTTATTCTTCAGTCTGGGTTTTCTTTGTTCTGGAGCATGCTGTTGTGTTTGTTTATGCCAGGCAAGAGGGACTCTATAGGAAAATACACAATAACAGAATATTGCAAACAGAGCACTAGGCCCGGGCAGAGCCATTGACATTTGCACATGAATCATTGGGATCCCCAGCTGGCGACGTGTTCCCATGAATGAGGGTAAGCTGCTGCTGTRCAGAATTTACTGTTGGCCAGGTCTTCTTGGCATGTGCATCTCCAGGAAACACGAATGAGGTTAGCCAAGGTATCTATTTACAGCATTACTAGAAAAGTCATAAAACAGAATAAAGATGACATAGGGAGTCATTTATTTTAACAAGTAATTTTTTTAATGCACATGGAAGGGCATTTCAGCTTGAATTTCTAGTATCATGTTATTCTGGACTGTTTTATGACCACCATATTCATTCTATTGCTTAAAGGGTTTTGGCTCAGAAAGCAATTTGGTTTTAGTGGTGGTTTATACATATAAACCTGCAATGCATAATTCATGCWAAAACCAACGAGACTGTGCTTTTGGATTCGAGACTAATGTATTTCATATCATGTTGTTAAATTAAAAGGTAAGAAAAGATTTTGGGGTGGAAATAAATGAGGCACATTAGTTCCTCTTTTTCTCATATTATGAAACAGATAAAATTTACACTATTTAAGAAGAAAAATAAATCATCAAGGCAAAACATGAAGCTGTCTTGCAACATGCTGGGACTTGTCTGGAAGAGTTACTAAATTACAAATACTTACAGCTTAAATGGTTCCATTGTTTTCTTGTTTTTATTGAAATGATAGAAAATGGATGAGCTGATGCATAAATACATAAGCATATTATGTCACTATACTGATGAAAATCTAGTAGGAAAATGGGGGATTTTCTTCTATAAGGAACAAAGAAAAGTATTATTCTTTTTTCCCAAACTTGTCTCCTCAACTGAAGTAGATTGATTTATTTTCAGGCTGCTACATTTGAATAYGCATTCCTTAGCCCAGCACTCAGCTAAGAAAATTTATGCTTGGGATTTCTGCTCTTCAAGTTTTGGTAAGCTGTCTATAAATCTTGAAATGCCTGTTGCAAAAGGTGGTGATCACTGGGAGCATCAGTGTTCCCACAATCAGTTCCTGAACATGGTCTTGGACAGCAAGGGAGAGGTGAAACTCTTGGCCAGGGATCTACAGCTTGGCTGTAGATCATATTTGCTAATGGTGCTGTATCATGCTTCAGACATGCCTCCCCAGGATAGTTCCAGCAGCCAGCACACGCCTGGGAATCACAACTGGGTTGGTGCAGCTCCAAATGAGCCAAGCCCACGCCTGTGGGAGCTTTGGGCTCAGTGCAAACATGAAGGACATGAGGCAGACACAGGGCTGCCTGGCCACTTCACTTTAAATGCTATTGCATACTGAAAAAATACTTCCTTAATGCAATGTGTCCTTCAACATAGGATGCAAAAGTTCTGTCTATGGGCAGATTTCCATTATCACTCACCTTTTTCACTTTTTATTTAATCCCTCTCAAATTCACCTTTGGGGAATGATCCTTTATATGTTTGGTCCCAGTCCAGGGATGAACTGTGCATGGTATGTGGAAATGGTTGGAAAACTCCCTTCAGCTATTTTTGAGGTATAGCAGCATAAAACAGAGCCTTCCACTCCTCCCATGCACATATACAATTTTTTTCAGTTTAATTCCATTTCTCTTTCCTCAGTTGCTGAGTGTCTGTGACCAAAAAAAAAGCCACCAGAACAAGTTTCTCACCAAGTCCCCCAAGGACATCTCATAGCAAAGAAAGCTGAGATCATACCAAAGACCAGCTAAGATAACAGGGAGTGCAATGGAACAAACTTTGTACCAGTTGCCTTTAATAAAACCTGGAGATTTGCACACAATGGCCAAAAAAAGTGAACAAAACACAGTTCTTTAAGTTTTTATCATTAAGCTTGTGTGAATGTTTCTCTGTTTAAGCATTTTTAGTTGTATTCTGCCAGCTTGTTTTAATTTTGCTATGATTGATAAAAAGGAAATTTTCCAGATTTTTTTTCCTCAACTAGCATTTAACTGAGACAGAAAGCAAACCTTTGTTCTAAAACTTTTTCTTTGTTTCTCTGTTTACCAGTAAAGCTTATCTTTAATCTTCAACAGCTTTGGAATGATGGGGAGAAGTCAGTTTGATGGCATCCTAAAACAAGGCACACCTGTGAAAGCAGATCACTGGCCCAAAATAAGCTTTTTGGTCTCACATACATTAGCATAAAACTCTAATTCCTCTAGACCCACACCAGAGTTTCAGAGATCAGCATCTGACCTAAAAGGCTTAAGCGTTACATTTTTGGAGCTTGATGTTGAAGCTGGCTACAGTTTGGTTTAATTTAATGAAAAAAAGACACTGTTTCGACAGCTGGAGAATCAACTCCAGACAAAGCATACCCGATGTTGTGATTGCACTACATTATATAGTGGAAATCAGTTGCAATGCTGTTCTGGAGGTGAAAATCCACTTCATACAGTTTTGGCTCCAAGATGCAGCCTTCCACCTTATCTCAAAGCTGAGCAGAGCCTACAGAAGTGCCAACATCCTTCAGTGTCACCCAGATGGGCAATTTAAGAGACAGGCTAATCCTAAGGCCATAGCAGAGGACTTCAGGATGGAGAAAGCCAGACAAGGCTCAAGGATGGCTGGAAAAGGCTTGCCCTGTGGGTGTCACCAGGAAATATGATCCCCCAAGTATTGACTCCCTAATTCCACCACGGGGATCAGATAGGATGAAGCTATTTTATCAATTGAAAAATTGTTGTCTAATAAGGGAGAACAGGGTCAATAGCCACTCGTCTTCATTTCCATTCTGCAGCATTCACACTCATTAGTTAAATCTTCCTTCTCTTTCAGATTTGTTTACAGCACCTGAGAGCCAGTAAAACACCAGAGCAGGCATATTAAAAACAGGCTTGCCAAAAGCACTCTCATGCTAATAACACATTTTCAGTCATGCATTTGCATTGTTAAGTCCTTAATTCTTGATCTTTTTTTTTTGTTTAAAAAAACAGTGAAAATGTTGAAGGTGTATCAGGTCTCACTGTATGGTGAAAGACCTGGATTCTGTAAWGGGGTTTATCAAAGCTGAAACCTTACAGAGGGTACTGCTTCTTCTCACGTATCCATTTGTTTTCAGTATTTCATYGTTAAAAATAAAAGTGGAAGAAAACCTTACTTTGCACTAGATATGGCAGACCATACTACGTTTCTGTGCCTGGATWCCCTTCCTATTTTCCACAAACAGATTTCTGAAGGGTAATTTTGTGATATTTTCTAAATGGCCATTGGACAGCTGGAAAACATAGCCATAACCTTAAACTACCTCCACTGATCTTCAGCCACAGACACTGTTGCTATCTATCCATCCAATCCACACATGACCATAAACTGTTCATACCTAACTCAGAATCAAATAAGAAATCAAATAAGAGTTTTTTCTGCACACTGTTCTGATGCAGCCTGAAACTGATGGCAGAAAAGAGCTACAGAAGGTGCTGATGTAGTATGAATCCTGCTATTAGGACTCTTCTGTGCCTTCATATGGACAGGGAAGAGTTTGTTTGAGAACCCCTGAGCTGCATTAATCTTTGATGTCTAAGACACCTGTAATAGGGATTCATCATATGAATGTTGCTATTAAAAACATGCACCATTTTTCCATCATAATCTTCTTTAGGATTGGATTCCAGAGCTGAAATCTCCTTCTTCTGTTGTGTAACATGTCATCCCTTCCCAGAAAAAAAAAAAACAAAAATCCTTACATAAGTATTTTGAGACCAAGATAGAAATCAGTTAACTTTTTCTTCAATCCCTCAGTACAAGGAAAATTTTCCAGACTGAATCATTCTTGCATTTTTCTTCCAATAAACTTCCAATTTGACAATGTTCAGTTTGAAAAGTGTAGACTCCAGAAGAAGGAGAAAAATAATAAAACCATTTGTGCCCTAAAATATCCSGAGTTTGTCCTGAAAGCCCAATACCCAGCAGAACCCTAAACCCTGAGCTTGCAAAGGGTATTGGAGCACTCTCACTCTATTTGTACATGAAGAATCAGCTCTTGGTGGGATTAAAGCTCTTACTTGAAAGAGATGTCTCAAAATCTTCATCACATCTATGTTTTGTTTTGCTTTTTCCAATCAAAGATGAGATTCTTACATAAGTAAATGAATGCCAGGAGTGCTTTGTTCTCAAATAAGAAACCTAAGCCTGCTGAAATATTCAAACTTAAATGGAAAGGATCTGCTAAATCTACTCAGATAAAAGTATTAGRTATAGTCTAGTCCAAAGAAAAATCTAATTATTTAAAGTCTGACTTATCTATTTTGAAGGAGTGAAGAAATTTTAATTTTGTTGATTGCTGTATGTTCTCCAAACATAGAATACAGACTTTCCTTTCAGATTAGTTTCCTGGTGCTGCAACAGAGTGAGTTTTATCTATCTTGTCTTTGAAAGGATCTAATATCATGTTTTTTTTTTTTTTTTAACTTTCAAAATTATTTTTAGTCTAGTGAGTTTTAAATATTTAGTAGTGAGCTTTAAACAAGACTTCTCTTTAGTCMCGACCATTGCTAGAATGAGCTGACCATTTCCTAACCGTATTGTAGGAATTAACAGAACAGTGTTATGTGTGGGTTACTCCCTGATTACTCCAGCAAGAAACTCATCAAATATTACCTGTACACARCAATCACATTACTTATAAACATCTCAAGGCCCTCAAGTCTCTCTTCTTTGCCCTCAGATTTCTTGTTGCCAAACATGCCTTGTTTCATTGCTGCCTAGCTGAAAAATCAATCACTTCTGAGGGCACACCTGAGTAATCTGAAGGCCATACCAGGGTAGGAAGTTTTCTTCACCAGGAGGAGGGCAGAGCAGCCCTGGAAAAGGCTGYCCAGGGAAGCTCAGGGCTCTCTGAACTTGACAGTTTTCGAAGCTCAGTAGACAAGTCAGTTGCTGACTGCTTTCATTTCAGCAACACACCTGCTGTGAGTGTGAGGTTGAACCAGAGAACTYCAGAAGAAGTTCTAGCCAGCAATTCTGTGATTCTGTGATTCACTGGATAAACTTCAGGAATCACCTAGGAAAATTAGTGCTGATGAAAACCAATGCATTACACCTAGATATTATTTCCTTGGACAACTCCCAGGCAAAAAAAAGACAAGTGACATTTAACTTTGCAATGAATGAAAAAGAAGTATGGTAATGCTTAGATGCATGAAGTTTCTTCCARCTCCTACAGCAGAACAGCTTTGAGAAAAAGCATCAAGTTTATAACTAGATGAAGCACAGAGGCTGTAACCAGAAGATGAAAGAACTTTTGTTCTCTCTGGTACAGCCTTAAGTGCTCTCTCTCAGTGTTTCTCAATGCTGCTGAGAAACAGACTGATTTCTCATCAACAGTTTCATTAGGCCTTGGGGCAAAATCTCTCTAAATCAGGGTGAATGTTGCCTATACAATGGTCCGTTGTAAGAAACAGTTAAGTTCTTTATGGAAGCAGATAGATGGAAGTAACATAGCTTTCCTTCCAACCACCAGCACACGTCACTGTCCAAAAGAAGGAGCACCTGCAAGACACATGGGTGGAAGGGTTTTACTGACCATTGTTTTGTGACCAGTTGGGTGTCTATGAGAGAGAGACAAAAAGATCAAAAGAAGACACAGATGGTGGCAAGGAAAAAGCCAACAACACAGACATAACAAGGCCCAGGAATGTGCCTTGGAGAAAAGCTAAGGGAAAAARGAAAAAAAGAGCTTTTAGAGTGTTTAATGGAAAATAGACTTGAGCTGTAAACAGAGGCCATTGCCTCTTCTGCAATTCTCACTGTGTGAAGAAAAAGAGGGCTTTGTACTTTCTTTGCTATTAAATGGGATTGCATCAGAGAAACCTCCTTTCAGAAAACATAAATTTCTCWTAGCTGAAACCCCCTATGACCCAGGGGTTTTATTTAAATTTTTACCCAGCTCACATAAGTTTACACAGAGTCACCTTGAAAAGCAATAGTATTGCTCTATTTACCCTTAAAACAGCACACCCAGCTCAGCAGTCAGTCAATTATGTTTCTAACATGCCCACTGCTGTTACACTGAAAGAGCTGCAGTTCAGCAGGGTTTCAGACAAGCTTGTAAAGTGATCATGTAAWGGAGTAATCTGCCCAGTAGTCCATAGCTCAGGGCAGAGTGCTGGTGGGTATGTTTTTTGGTGGCTTCTTTCTCATCTTGTAGTTGCCTTGTTTTTTGTCAGATTGGGTCCTGAGAAAATGCTGGCACTGTCAGACCTGGAAAAGGACTGAGACCACTTGCCCTGATACTGAGAGTCTGATTTTTTGAAATGCAAGTGAAAAAGGTGCTGTCTTCTCATTCAGGAAATGGGCTGAACTGGGGAAACGGTCTATTTCTTCATATATACTCCTGATCTACTAAATGTTCATGGAATATAGTTAGAGAGATGAGAATTCGGAATAGTTGGTAGATGGCGAGACATACAATCATAGAATTACTGAATTGTTAAGATTGGAAAAGACCTTTAAGAYCATTAAGTCCAACTGTCAAACCACCACCGCCACTATGTTCACCATTAAGCCATGTCCTCAAGTTCCATGATTTCACATCATTTCAATATCTCCAGGGGTGATGAATCCACCACTTCCCCGGACAGCCTGTTCCAATGCTTGACAACCCTTTTGGTGAAGAAACTTTTCCTAACATCCAATGCAAACCTGGTGCAATGTTTCCTCTCATCCTGTCACTTGTTAACCAGGAGAAGAGGCCAAGTCCCACCTGGCTGCAATCTCCTTTCAGGCGGTTGTACAAAGTGGTAAGGTCTTCCTTGACCCTTCTTTTATCCAAGCTAAACAACCTCAGTTCCCTCAGCCATTTCTCATAGAATGATGTGCTCCAGACCTGTCACATTTTCACTGCCCTTCTCTGGTCTTGCCCCAGCACYTCAATGTCTTTCTTTGCAGTGAGGGGTCCAGAACTGGATGCAGCAGTCAAGGTGTAGCTTCAGCAGTGCCATGTACAGGGGGACAATCCCTTCCCTGGTCCTGCTGGCCACACTGTTGCTGATCCAACAATGGCTGATGCCATTGGCCTTCCTGGCCACCTGGGCACACCCTGGCTCATGTTCAGCTGCTGTCTCCACCACCCACAGATCCTTTCCTGCTGGGCAGCTTTTCAGATATTCCCCCAAGTGCACCAGAGAGTGGTATGACCCACGTGCAGGACTCAGCAAATCCTACATACAGACATGTCTTTGATGCTCCTACACCATGCAKAAAAGATGGCATACTAGTGAGATTAGCAGGTGGTTTTCTTCTTGCAGGTCAACATAACTMATACTTGCCTTGTTTCCTGCACAATGTTCAAAACTGCTCTGAAGACAGTATTCCTCGTTGCCATAACAATTTCACAGTGAACTTCCTGCACAGTATCACTTCAAAGGGGGAGGGCTTGGCAGTATCCCTTCATTTTGAAAACTGGTGAGTTCCAGGAAGAGTAAGGCCAAACATAACCATGTTGGATGCAATTTTAAGTTCCCCAAACCAGATTTTTTTTAATACTATTTTATGTTTGGAGCATGGCTTCCTTGACTTCAGCTGCAGCTGAGAAAGTTCAGCACGCCTACAAGTCCTGCACTAAGAATAAAAGCAATGCAAAATTATTGACAGCTTCTGAAAAGATTGGCTCGAGTGACTCAGCTATCACCACATGGGAGCTGTTTGACAGAAAAAGGGAGAGTATCCAATTCTACAGGGTAGAACATCACCCCCTTGCCATATGTTCTCTTGCTAAATTCTGTTGCATTCTCTAWACTCTTTCCTGTTTCTAGGACCCATGAAATGGGAACAAGTCTCATGGTGTTTTTAACCATGTTCAGTTCCTGGAACTCTCTGTCCTGACTATAGAATGAACCTGATCCTGAARGACGACTTGCATAAATAGAGGCACTAAAGGTTTCATCCTTGATAGTACTCTCATCAATTGGCATCTATTTTGCTTGTTTTTCAAGAACAGGAGCAAACCCCCCTATTTGACACTGTGCTGCCACTCACAGCAGGTAGATGGGACCTTTAAAAGGTGCTGCAGATCTCTGCAGTTTGGCCAATGGCTCGGCAGAGAATGGTGAGGGGTACCATAATGGATACCTCTGCCAGGGAGCCAGAGCACACATCTTGATGCCTGGTTCCTTTCTCCACCAGCTTTTTATTCTCTCAGCCTTGTTACATCCTTATCTTTCCCTTTGGCCAGTCCCATTCCTTCTCATATAGATACAGCACTGTTTTCAGACCTACAGCTAGTCATTCAGTCAGACATAGCTTCTCCCTGTCAGCCTCCTGTTCTGGACTTTGATTTGAAACTCATCATTTTTCCTTTAGAAAATCTTTAGTCAACAAAAGACTCTTTTCCCATTGTTTCATTCTTAGCAACATCTAAAAATTTCACAGAAATTTTCCAGGAGAAATCAGTCTAAAGCAGACTCTTACCATTGAAATGGTAAATGTTTTACAAAATTTTAAGTGACTGAAAACCAGGAAATGTTTCAGGTGGGAAGAGTAGGTCTATCTCCAATATGATAGAGCTGGTTGGTTGTATAAAACCTGGCATTATATTTTCAACTGTGTGAACACCCTGTACAGATGATGTCTTTAAWGCTTCACTAATACGAAACATTAAAAAACAAACAATGAAACCACACAAGACAAAGACTGTATTAAAATTATTTTCCAAGGCTATTCATAATTTGATCTKAACAATGAAATATCAGTTACCTGTAAGTATTATTTGCTGTTTTACCTCCTGGCACATGACCCCAGTACATGCCTTGTAAAACAAAAAGGYATCCCTGCAGAGTATCCCACTCTWGTTCAAACAGTTACTTCCAGACACCTTCTGAAAAACACTCAAAAGTTTCACTTTTCTAACCTGCAAAGAAAGAGAGAAAGGAATAGCAGTCCCTTATTTCGACCACCTCATCAAGGATGGCTAATTGACCCCCAGCATTTACAGGGGTGCCTGTCCCTGCTCCTTTAYAAAAAGGGTCAAGTAGTGAGAGCAGTCAGTTTCTACATGTTACAATCCTTGGGAGTTAATGCACTTATGGGAACAGAGATACTTGGGAGAACTCACCCTCAAGTGGGATGCAGAGTGTGTGATGAGTGCCACTTAARATACCAGCCCATAAGTCCCTAACTGCTAAGTGCTGTGGTCAGTCTTTTTCTGGAAATATTACGTAAAATGTTGTTGATTTTAGTCAAAGTAGAAGGCGCCCTTGCTGTTTGCCTGCAGGTAGGCTTTCACTTGCCACTTGTGACAGACTCGAACTCTGACATTGCGTGGCCACGGTTCTTGCTGCAGACATCATTCCTCTCCCTTCACCCCTAGCCTGCTGCTTTTATTCTGSTTTTATTTCTTTTCTTTCAGGCTGAGGAGAAGCTGGGTAAGAGATGTTTGTTTTGGCRAAAGAAGAAAGAAAACTACTCTGGAATTATTTAAAAATGCAATGCAGGTTTCAACAAAGAGTTACTTAAAGAAAGCTAAAGAGCTCTATAGAAGTATTTTTTCTCTTTCTCTCTCTCTCTCTTTTCTTTTTTTTTTTTTTTCCAGAAAACAAAGCTGATGGAAACAGCTGGAGACTATAACTTGGAAAATTGAGAAAGTAAGATGAATAAAACTTCCTGTTTTCCTCTCATGTCCCAACCTGCAGGAGACAAGGTTGGGGGGCAACCTCTTCAACCCCTTTTCAAAACAGATGTTGGATTCCCAAAGGGTTCAGTTTGGACTATTTTTCTTTAAACAAAAATATAAATTATTCTTTGCACAGTGCTGAAGGGTCTTTAGTTCAGCTACAGCTTGTCACATATAAATAAATGTGAAAGATTCTCTACTTAATTCTGATTAGCATAAAAAAATGGTTTTAATAAACCTTAATCTTTAAGGCTGATATATACCATTGTTTTCAACTCCATGCCTCACTAGAGGTTTCTTAGTTTAGTATCTTGAAATTAGTTTCCTTATCCTGCTACAATTCACTGAATGTGAAAAAGCAGTCATGAAATTTGGCTTGTAAATGCYCTTGCTGCAGGTGATAGGACTTCATTCTGCTCCATTTCCCCAACTTTTTTCAGTTATCCCTTCAGGCACACAAGTTGGGACACTTTGAGGCTCATAAAGATAACAAAGTACTGATGTRTCTCAGATCAAGCACTCAAAATTCAGGTTTTATTATTTTCAGTTTTATATGGCCTTAAACACAGGTGCACCAAAGCTAAGAGCTGGTGAGGGATAAAGTTGCCTTGGCTGCTCTCTCAGCACATTCCACTGCTATAAAAACACTGAAAATGTTGCAAAACCCCTTCTGAAACAGCCACACAGAAACCCATAAAAATGAGTAGAGCCAGAAGATCCCATTTCTATTCCTAGCAGTGCTATTGAGACCTCTGAAATCTTGGCCAAGTGACCTAACTCCTCCACAGTCCTACTTCCCACAGCTGAGAAGGGAAAGTACTGATTTTGGCCATGACACTTTGAGATTTCTGCCCTAAAGCTTTAGTTTTGCAATGAACATGGAACAAGGGCCTACAGTCAGCAGGAAAACAATGACAACCGCTTCTCTAAATTCRAAGATTTCAGATAGTTGCCTCCTGTGCAGGAATCTGTAACAATTTTATAAGGCAGACCCACTGTGATATTATGGTTTATATGGTTTAATCAGTGAATTTATTAATTTTATTTTTGATGGTTTACTTTCATGAATTTCCATTGATAGCATGAATTTTCCAARTGTGGATGGTTCAGGTCTTCTAACATACTCTGTGATGAGATCTGTAACTGTTGGGKTTTTTTTCTTATGATAACTATATCAATTCTACCCCTATTTCTGAACCCCCACTTCAACAATTAGTGTTTTTATTATGCATCACCACAGCATTACTTTTCAATTGTAATGCCAAGCATGTGTTCAGAAAAAGAACCATCTCTGAAAGATGGATTTTAAAATAGAATTAAAACAGACCTACCATCATGCGGAAACCCAGGGGCAACACTGTGTGTTCGTGCGCAATCTCACATTGCTAGGTTCTTACCACCTCCCTCAGGAAACACCTGGAGCTCAAAAAGCATGCTATTTATACTTTTTAGTGTGCAAGACCTTTGTGTAAATTACATTGAAAATTTTAAACAAAGCCCTTAAATCCCACGTGCRTGTATAAGCTCCTCAAACTGCAAAACATACCAAATAAATCTAGAAATGCCTGACAATACAGTCACTGGGGTAGCAACCACAAGAGCCCAGCACATCTGAAACATTGAGCATATCTGATAGAGCTGATGTGACTYGAACAAAGACAGTTAAAAGGTTTATCAACTAACATCATTCTAGGAATACCACTAATGTCTAAAGAAATAAATTTGGAAGAAGGATTCTGACTCATTAACTTGCATTCCAGAGTAAATAAAATTTACAGAATTCTCATCGTGTTGCGGAATTCTCATCGTATGCTTATTTCTCCAAAGTCATCACTCRAGGTATTTGTTTTAGGGAGCATGCACTTTCAGATGACACATGACAGTGGSTCAGCTTATGAGGAAGAGCTATAAACAAATCAAAGGTTTTCATCTATTTCCTCAAATAAAAAAATACACCAGATATGACCTTATTTCCCTCAGGAAGGCTCTAGGTTTATAATCCTAAAGAGAAAATGCAGGTACATGGGGAAATGATTGAAATTAGTTTGGAAGATCCCCAACTGTCCCTCACAGCTGGATCAAAAATGCAATGGAAATGGAAAGATACTTATCAAATTCAATAAGCTTCAATATAGACCTGTATATTTTTTCTAGGCAGGAATGCAAATTTGTATAATCGAAAAAAGTTCTTCCATCATTTGAGGACAGAGTTTATGCAGAACTTGAGAGAGAGCTTGAGGACAGAAAAGTATATTGCAAAAAAACTGCAAACAAAAAACTGATGCTGTTTCACTTCAACCARGACTCTTTAGCCAGTGATTAAGGGACACTACAAATGATTTGCCAAGGAGAATTGAGGAAGAGAAGGTACTTGATAAACTTAAATGTGATTTGGGCACAAAAAAACTAGACTGATATGAATGCCAGTTCAAAATATTATATGAACAACAAACAGTTAAAAATAATCTGCCAAATTATCCTTCAAAGAAAATCCAAATCATAAATTAACATTGATAGAATGAAATGCCTAATGATGACAGAGACTTTATGATGACAGGCATCCTGATAAATGGTGTGAGGAGGCAGAACAGAGGGATATTTTTAAAATCTATCGTCAGTCTGTGCAGGGAGGATTTATTTCCCCCATAAAGACGTGACAAAAATACAAATATGCCTGTAGATTTATGTTTCCTAATCTCCCAATCAACAAAATATGGAGAGCACAATATTCAAGAATATCAAAGCACAGTTTCAGCTGCTGAAACACATAGGTGCTGAAAATACAGGGCTCATCCCACMGATCAGCTGTCTCATCAGCAATGAACAAAAGTGAGTTCAGGACRCACAGGAATTGAGCCACAAAGGAAAACTCACTGCAACATAAATGCTTTCAATATGTTTTWATCAAACTGATTATGGTTGCCTTAAACCACACAAAAGGAGAGCCTAAAAATGAGGAAACTAAAGAAGGTCAGAATTGAGCAAAACAATGGTTTGAGCAATCTGTGAAGCATCAGCAACAGATATTATGCTTATATTCAAGAAGTAAAGGGCAGAAATAAGTAYATGTGCACCTTTAATCTCAATCCTAATGAAATTATTTGCAGTTCTTATAATCATTAGGGTTAGCTCATCCACAATACATGGTTACATCCCTGATTTGAAACAATTTTTCTGTTTCCAAAATTAATGTATGGGTTATCACACTGGTGACCGTACAGGGCAGGGCTGCTCAATACCAGAAAATGATGAGCCACAACCCTACCACAGGGCCGGRTTCCTGGTGCTCTCATTCCCACTGTCCCAGTGCTGCAGATTCCCCCAGACAGGGCTGGAGTGGCCTCCCCAGCACAGAGGAGCCCTGCATGACTGGGAATTATTTCAGTGACATGGTCTCTGAAGAGTGACAAATCAACTGCACCTTTGAAGAATAGCAACATGCTCTTCCAGAGGAACTGGGCAGTATCTCAGGACAATGGGTTTCTTCAGGGGRACCTTCAAAGGGTGGTTTGATCATGTGAGAAAATAGGACATCCCTGAGGAAAGTGCTTGGCGTCTGCTGACAGAAAAAATAAAGGTTCTGGCTAAAAGACTAAAAGCTTCCAGAGTCTCCAAAAACAATTATAAAGCAGAGCCAGCTCAAACCTCAGAATCAAATACCAGATAAGAAAGCTGTGGGGGCTTCAAAATGTGTTCAAACAGCACAATTCATGGAGACTGACTCATTTAGAGGTTTCAGTTTCTGAGTGGATGTGTCTGATCACCACAGGAAACCTCATTTTGTTCTGTTTAGATTGACAGATTCACAAATTTTGTGATGCCMGTCTTGTGCAAGAGGTTGAGTTGAGCAGGATTAGTACAGTCAATAAAACTTGGTGGTCTCTGTAATGTATTCTGGGCACTCTCCCTTTTGTTCTCAAACAGAGAAACTGCATGCAGCTTCCCTGGGGATGGATACATGCCACTGAATTTGTATTAAGCAGACACTTTGCCTAAAGGGATGTGTCTAGGCCCCCTTCAACCCCTCCCACCCCGCCAAAAAGGACCAAAAAACCAAATATAAACAAACAAAAATAACGAGAAAAGACAAAACCAGATTTTTTTAAAACATGAAACACAGAGTAAAGGACTAAATGAGAAGGAATGGTGCTTTTTAAATGTGTAGATCTGATGCTTCTTGCCTTTCCTGCTAGGCACCCTTTAGCTAAATGTTTGGAATTCRACCATACAAAAATAGTGCTTATATCACTAGTTACCTCCATCTGCCAGCAAATAAATCCTACTCAGCTGTTTGTTGAGCCAGCAGAAATATGGCAGGGCTAATGGTTTTATTGTTGAAAGAGCCCTGATTGTGTCTCCTCAGTCAGGCTCTCRTTTGTTTGAATATAAAAGGATTTATTTGGAGAGGAAGTATCCATTTCATTSCTGCAGATTAGAATTCAAAGACAAGATCTATCAGGCAGATTTTTTTGGGCAGACAAAGTTAGTAATAAAAGTACTAATCACCTAATTCAGAGAGAATCTCATTTGTGCACCTCTSTGACCTGCCATGTACTTTTTCCTCTGGATTGTTATGAGCAAGAGACTTGCGTGTGTGCTTAGTGGTAGTTTATAATAGCACAGATTTTTTTTATTGGTAGTTTTACTCAGGCAATTTGATGCAATGTACTTATTCCACATAGACTTWGTTGTAAAGCGTTCACAGTTTTATTATTTAAGTTTTATATATTTTCATTTGTAATTTTGGTAAGATAATACATTAAAAAAGAGAGCCATTTGCATGTGCAAACGATACAGAAATCAAGTTGAATTTATGACTTTTTATTTCATCATTTTAATTTGCAATTATCTAATCAATAGATATTTTTTGATCAGCGGATTTCCTCAAAATTGCACAATCATRAAAGAGTTGTAGCAATCTTAGTCTTAAAGTCCAGGCAAATAAATATAGTAAATTTAGATTAACATAACCATACTTTAAGCCTGAAATGAGAATCCAAACCCTTAGATTAAGACCAGTAGYAGTGTTGCATATAAGAATGTATTACATGCTTACCCTTCTTCTTAATTCTGCACAAGTTAAAAAATACATTTTAAAAAAAATCCTCGAGAAAACTGGGCTTTCCCCATGATTTATTCCACTATTGTTCAAGGCCTTCTCCAGCTGGGAGGTAGCTGGCTGTAATGTTTTGAACTCAGTGGGTGTGAGACATGACACACTTTCTCAGACAAGTACCATCAATAATTTCAATCAAGCAGATATTTTTAGGTTATTAAAGATTGGAAGTTACACTTTCTGGATTTGAATATTCACCATAGCTGGTGAATGGCTGAGCTTTTTTTCTACTATATCAGACATTTAAAATATTTTTTATTTGAAGATATAAGGCCCAGCATTTATGAAATGTAAAGACCAACAAAGAAGAAAGTGGACAAAATATGTTTCAAAACAACATTTATCATTAATCAAAGTGAGTTGTTCCAAGTCCAAGATCTGGAGCACAGAATCAGAAACTGACATCCAACACAAATTTAATTCTAAACCATCAGTAATTGTTTTAAAAAGTTTCAAGTCTTAAAGAAAAAAGGGATTTTATATTGGCTTTGATCTTAAAATGTTTGGTGTCCCTCATTTAAACTAGAAATCCTCATAGTTGATAATGACCAGTATTTAACTTTGCAATAATTCTATTTGTTTAATGAATGCAAAGATTCTGCTGTGYTCTGTGGAATTATAAGTGGATATTTCTGTTCCAAGAAGTTTATACTAAGAAAGCAGCACACAAAATAATTGTACACAAATCAAAGTGCTGGAGWTAGATCACTCTATTGTCATTCCAGGCCACTCTTATTTTTTCAGCCTAATTTCCTAAGGAATCCTGTTCTGTTTGTCTGTTTGTCTGTCTGTTTCTACAAGGTGACCCTTTCACCTCATGACATACCAACAGATTTGACCTTGTTAGCCAATACAAGAATGATACTGTTGGTGGCTGTTGGGAGGTGGAAGCCAACCATAGGATGAAATCCCTCTCCGACTCTCATGGAGAGAAAAATTAATGCTGTAAGAATGACCCCAACATAATCTGGGACACCCCAAGACAAGAAAATTATTATAACCAGTCTTCAGTCAGAGTTTACGTTTTATAAAATGCTGGAGAATCATTCTTACCTATCAGGAGATAAATCAGCT
The DNA here is from genome assembly GCF_030028575.1 of Malurus melanocephalus. Lineage (NCBI taxonomy): Eukaryota > Metazoa > Chordata > Aves > Passeriformes > Maluridae > Malurus > Malurus melanocephalus. The sequence continues at coordinate 1,619,538 of NW_026623303.1, read as the reverse complement.
CTCCAAATTTCTCACTGTTATGGGTTTTCTGATGTTGCTCTTCAGACTGAAGGTTTTCCAATGTGTTACAGTGTTCTTCAAGTCTCAATCCACAGGAATGTGCCAATGCATATTCCTGCTACAGACTTAGCATAACCTCACTGATACCATGATCAGTGAGGAAATTCAAACCCATTAGAAATCAGACTCAGATTCAGCATASGCCCAAATTGCTCATCTATGGTAATTAAAGATACTGCACCTGCCAGGAAAAGTATATGTTGAGAATMATATGCAGCAAAAGAGGGATGGGCTTCCTAGCATAGAAGCCACTTAGTGAAGATTTGGGACAATGTGGAAGATGGGGTGATCCTCAGTTTGAGCAGAGCTAAGGATCACATGTGGGTAAAAGCAAAGGCAGTTCTGKGTGAAATGAAAGAGGCTCAAAACTGGAGGTCAGAGGAATCCCAGAGTCCACGGTAGAACAAGACTGAACTTGATGGTGTGGTAGGTCCCTCTCACAGGCTACAGTTCTCCATGAATTGCTCCAGTGTGGGCCCTCCCATGGACTGCAGTCCTTCAGGAGCAGGCTGTTCCAGGGTGGGCACTCCAAAGCAAAGGGGATCTAGCTCAGGCTTCCACAGAGCCACAGCCTGCACAGGGCATGCACCTGCTCTGCTCTAGGAGTCCTCCAGGGGCTGGAGGCGAATCCCTAACCTAATGTGGACTTCTGTGGGCTCCCTCACCATGGGCTGCATCACGGGCTGCAGGGGAATCTCAGCTCCTGCACCTGGAGCACCTCCTGCCCCTCCTTCCACMCTGACCTTGGTGTCTGCASAGTTGCTTCCCTCAGTGCAATTCCTTCTGCACAATAACATTTTCCCCCTTCCTAAACATATTATCCCGGAGGTGCTRCCACCATCCTAGATGGGCTCAGCCCTGGGTTTGGAAAGTCTGTCTTGAAGCCCACAGGCACTGGCTCTGTTGGATGTGAGGGACATTTCTGGCAATTTCTCAGAGAAGCCACCYCGGCGTTCCCCCACTATCAAGACTTTGACATGCAAATCCCATACAAATGGACAACAGGAAAAGGAGACACAACTGAACTTCACAGAAACAGAGACACAAAGGAGCAAGGGGAGGGCAAAAGAATGCCCCACCATGCCCAACCAAAGGGCATTTGTTGCCACCACATGACACTCAAAGCCGAAGGTCAAGCAGAGGCATGTGAAGTGGGATTCAAATGGCTATCTATCTGTAAAGCCTCATTCACCAATCCTGTGTAGGATGGGAAGYTTTGGAGGGATGGCTGCTGATAAGAGGGAGGAGACCAAATATCTGTCTTTTAAACTGTGAAGGTGGGCTTGAAAGGAAACACACCATGTACGCACACACACTCACCAACACACTCACACCCCAGATGGAGAACAAGCCAGCTGAAACAATAGCTCCCATGTGTAGGAGGGAAGAAAGAACTGCAGGTGACATGGGAAGCTGAACAAGGCAAATGGGATGGAGAGGAATTTTGACAGAAATTAAACCAGCAGACAAAACTCAGAGCTGATTTTTATCCTTTCAGTATTGAGCATGAGCATTAATGGAGAAATATGTCTAAGAGAACTTTGGAAATATTAAGAATAGTGTTGGGAATAAAAAAGCTGCACTTGCACAGCAGATCCTTTCCTCCTTTATACCTAAGACAGGCCACCACCCTGAATTATTTCTTAGAAGAAACCAAGAGGCTTTGAAGTGTCAGAAGCCAGAAACCATAATCAGAATTCCATTGTGCAGACATTGTTGCAATGCCCCTCCACATGTATGGGCAAAATTCACCACATGGAAAGGTGGTGTACTCTAAAATAATACCACGTGTCAAGTCAGCAATTCTTACATACTTTGCAAAACAAATGCTAGTATTCAGTGGCTYTATAGCAATAGGCTCTGCCCAGAGTGAGTAGTCAGCAAAACCAGTAAGATTATTTGGTGAATGGGACTTAGTACTTGCTGCAGTGAATAAAGGCTGACAGTGAAGTTGAGAATGAAAACCCAGTATTTTCTTTTAAATTCAGCTTCTCAATAATCATGCATACTGTAACATTTAGAATTTTGTCTGAGTCCCTTTTCTTTGAGAGATGGGAATAGGTTTCCCTCCTCTTTGAGAGRGGAATAGAGCAGCACATTGTGCAATTCATTTTCCCCAAACTTCCTCATCCAATCTAAAACTTTTTTT
>NW_026623303.1:1601601-1617253 GCF_030028575.1 Malurus melanocephalus | reverse complement strand
AGGCTTGCCAGTCTCTAACATTAGAGACCAGGAACTTTAAACACTTTCTCAGTATTCATTGAAGTGAGGACATTCCAGTTTGTAACCAAGGGAAGCTTGCTCCTCTTTGCCAAAGAGTAAACCTTTATTTTATAAGAGCTATACATGTAGGAAATTTTGTACRAAAATATCATAGAAAGCAGCAGATGTTTGTGGAAAGAAGGAGCTGTCAAAACTGGAATGCCAGCAATGATAGTGTAGACAAATGGCTGAGAGACCGAGGACATGTATATCAAGCCTACGTGCACAATCCAGGCTTCTGTAACCTTGAAGTGTCCTTGAAGGAAGAAAAAGAAGAAGTAAAATGATGTAGCAATCAAGAAAAGAGGATATTGAATGGGATACAGAACTGCTGAATCGATTAAAAGTATGCTTGCTTAGCTATATGCGCCGCTTTCTTTTGAACCAATAAGAAGTTACTAATGCTGCTTGGATACCGATGTTTAGCCAATCATAGTAATTAACACAGCGCGTGGTAGCTTGTAATTGATATGCATATTGGACCCTCAGACAGAATAAACGGAGTTCCATGATAACTCTATGAGTACGTGTGGTTCATCCCAGCAGCTCCCTATATGATGGAAGACAAAGGAAGAAAGATGAAAAATGAGATGTGACCTGACAATACATCATATACATCTGACAATGTATATCACCTGTCCTTGCTGATTTTGGAAAGCCATGAGTATGATCTTCTGCTGTTACCTTCATGATTTGCACTGCATCAGCTTTCCTAATGCTTGTATTTCAAACTGGTCAGACAACATACATGTTCTTTCACAATGCATTGGRAAAAAGTAGGCAAAAAAACGCCCTTCTGGTTTATTTGTTTTAGTTGTTTGGGKTTTTTTTTACATTTAAAGTGTACCCTGCCCTTTTCATYGGTGTTGACTTTCAAAAGGGCAAGTCAAATGATCTTCTAAGTCAGCACAGACCGTGTAAAAAGTGTGACTAGAACTGTTCCCAGAGAGGAGCTGCAGACCAGATGTGCATCACACCCCCATCCAAAACCCACCCCACAGCAAAAGCATTGACTGTAGCTTTGCACCATTGCACTTTCCAGCTTGCTGCTCCAAAAGAGCAGTGCCACTCTAACTCTTGCAAAATAAAGCATCGGTTACGTTAACATTTTACAGGAAAAGCAAAACAAATTTGTTGCAGCTTTTGGAGAGGAGTCCAATGCAATGAGTGATGTTTCACTGCCAAAAGAGCTGGTGCCGACAGTGTGGGATGTATTTAAGGAATAATGGAAATTTGAGACTTTTGTCCTCAGTGCAAGCTCTTTTCTTAATAAGTTGTTACATCCCTTCCCTTCTCACACAGATTTTTCTCRTTAAAAGTCCTTGCTTTTTGCTGATTGGAAAAAAAATAAAACACAAATCTGCTCCTGTGCAGAGGGGAACACCATTGAATCTCAGTAGCAGAAGAGTAGGGAATGGCAAAAAAAGCAGTAGTTACTGCCATTGTGCATATCACACATGTTGATAAGGCTGTGGGACCCACCATGAAAACGAAACAGGGATTGAAGGAAGTTTTATAGTCAGTGGTTTGGCAATTGTAATGGAGGAACAATGAATAAATCCATGGGAGGGGAGAAGTCTGTGGTGGTTCTCAATCTGTTTACAATATGGGTCTTATTTATAGCATGCACCAGAGAGATCCTGTTGCCTTGCATAATTGTGCTGGCAAAAATTTCCAGTGTAGATGCTGTTTTTATCATAGTACAAGAGCTCAGGAGAGCAAGACATCCCACCAAACACTGTGAGAAGGTGCAAGAGCTATCATAGCTGCCTCTGTATAAACTGCTTTATCCACATGCCRCTGAAACAAATCAGTGCAAAAAGTTCTGAAAGCCTTTCTGGGCCAAGGGAAATGAAGGATGTAGGTATGGGAAGGCAAATGGAAAGGAGGAGTCTCATGTGCAGGTGAAACACATAGTGAAATACTCATGTGAATATTTTGGCACTGCCTCCATCAGCAAATTACACAGGTGATCATGAGTATTTGTTCCTTCACCCAAGACCAAGGGGCTATAAAAGTYTGATTGTTTTATGGTGTCTGGTTACACTGGAGGTGACAGTATCCCCCCAGGCTATAGCCCAGAAGGCAAGCTTAGAAATGCAGATTGGGTTATAGAGAAAGGACTTGGACACAGAGCTATGTCCAGAGGACCAAGGTGATTCCACGGCCTAACACATAACTGAGGTTTTCTAAAAGTAAATGTACAGTAAATCTATATAACTCTACAAACAAAAGCTTTGCAACTGCTCTCACCTGTGTGCAAAGCTGCACATTGCACCAACAATTGATCTGATCCTAGGTTGCTGTTCACCTGAACATGGCACCAGCTGATAAATCTGAGAACCTGAGCAATCTAGATCAGAGATCTGCTACAAAACATTATTGCGAAAACCAAAAACAGATCAGAAAATTAAATATATGGGCAGATAATTGGTTTTCCAGTGAGCAGTGCCATGAAGATGAAGTACCAAGGACAATTTGAAGATTGCAGTCACACTTTTAACAGTCTTTATGCGGTAATTAATCAGTCTGGATAGCAAGAGGCTCCTTTTCTGGTCTTCCTTTGGGTGTTACTCCRTGTCCATATCTAATATATTCCCTTCAGCACCATACCACTCCAAAATCAGAGATGCAGGAGGGCTCAGATCTCCATCCATCCAAGTCCAGCTCTCAGCAGCTGGGTGGTCACTGAGCTGGATGGTCACTGGGTGGACCTCCTTTATGCTCCCATACCAGTCATTCTGTCCCAAAAAGGGAGCCAAAAGATGTGCCCAGCTCTGTTCTCAACTGATGCTGATGCCAGGAAAGCAGACCAGTTCCAAGAGGAGCAGGGCAGAAGGACAGAGCTCACACAGACAAGGAAACCAAAGCTATGCTTTTGCTTCCATTGCTTTGTATGTTGAGTGAGAGGCATACAGTTCTGACCTCATTAAGGCCTCTGGGAGCTAGTCATAGTCACAGAAATTTTTGAAATGAAAGGGAGAAAAATTCCCTTTTCATGTTTCAGATGAATCATCCATCAGGAAAAAAAAGAGTTAAAAACCCCCAAAGCAATAGAAATGTCTCAACAGAGGAAAGCAAGTCATTTGAACCAGAAAACCCTTCCCATAGTCCTTCCTAAAGAAATTTCCTCTCTTTATGTAATGCATGCTAGCTTTGGATATTTGAATTCTAATCAAGGGCAAAATGTAGCCAAATGCCATATCTTGGCTGCAGTTCTTTTTTGGACAATAGTGAGACATTTTATAGCATTCAAATATTGTTATACATATCAGCACCTGCTGCACGTGCATATTTTAAGGTTTATGGTTTTATTGCTTTATTGTGGATTTCCTGCTCTTTCTTTATTGAAAGCAGATAGCTGTGATTTTTCACACCTGTTTTAAAAATACATGCAATTGTTGTCACATTTTAGCACTTCAGATGCAAGAACTTCATCTTCCGGTCTAAAAATCATCCCGCAGATTTTATCACCTTGCAATCCCATTTATAAGCTTAAAACACAAGTAAAGGTATTCAGTCCAGAGTGGCTGACAGTTTTTCCTTACAGAGGTTTGAAAAGCCTTTGAGCAATTCTTTGGACATTTTAATTTTGAAAAACTGTCAAATTTTARCTGTTATTTTTCTTTACATATCTCRGTGYTTTCAACARGMRACATAAGGAAMCCAGGTCTGATACCACATTACTCTAGAATTATCAGGATCTKCCATTTTGTCAAAAAGATATGCTGTGATTTATTCCTATTTTAAGATAAACTGACATTGGATTAGCATAATTTGATATTTTAAAATGTAAACTGCTAGCTATTTCCTCCTCAGCTTTGGCTTCTGTTTAGTAGAAGGAGCTGAGCAGTTGCATATTCTTGTTAAAATAAGGGCAGAAAATGTGTTTTTCTGAAATGTATCATCGGGCTGTTGACATGTTGCCTGTGACCATGGCAAAAATTACTATCCATCATGTACACATGATAAAGATAAATACATGAACATTTGGCATTAAAAGTAATATGACCTTATGCAATTTAATACCAATTTGCTAATATAAAAAAAAAAAAAACAAGCAAATCTTTACTAATACTCCTAAATTATCTTCAGATAAAACCAAACCACATTCTGTTTATTTCCAAGGAATGCTTTAAAGAAAATGCAGCTGAGTAGTGGAAGGCTAAGAAAAATACTACCCTGCTTTCTCATAGCTTCTTTTTAAATCCAAATCAGCCTTAGCATAATAAAAAAAAAAAAAAAAAAAAAATGTAATGACACCTTTATAGGCACTCCTAACCACTTGTTTCTATCAATGGGCACAGCCTCTTGAACAAAACCTCCAACTTCAAGCATGAGATACTACCCCAATGGTATGAGCCAGCATTTATGGGCTCTCACTGTTGAGTGTGTAGATCTCTAGATTAYAGTTTCAGACACAGACTGAAAATATCCTCCCAGTGCAGTTCTGATCTAGGGCTCTTCTCAGTTTTTCCACCAGCAGCAACCTGAAAGAAAAAAATTAGATGGAAAAGCCCATGATTTTAAAAAATTCAGGTACAGTTTTGCTGCTGCTTGTCAAGCTGAGAAGACCCTGGAGAGAGTGGGACAGAAATTCAAACACACTAATTCATTAATGACTTCTGATTCCATTCCAAGCAGCACAGAAAAGAGGAAAAGTGAGAAGTGAGGAAGCCTTTCATGGCTGTCCTACATTTCCTGACGGCCCAAAGCAGTTGCTGCAGTGCTGACTGTGCTGACTGTGACACACCATGAGAGCACAGCCACCTACCTCCCTCATTCAGCTCCAGAGAGTGAAGGAGCAAAGAAAGGAGCAAATCATGTTGTCATGAAGCCTTCTCACAAGCACTGTGGCTGTAATTTATTAGTCTGACCAGCTTTGACAACGTGGAAATTTAGGTTATTACAAGTTACATCCAACCTGCAGGCAGGAAGAGTGCACAACCCTAGAGTGACCTCCTGTCCTTTGGGGTGTTCCTTCAGACAGGACTGCAGCACAGGGAACATTTCTGGTTTTTTTCTTTCCTTTTTTCATGACTCTAGTTAGGGATTCGACTCTATACTGTGAGTGCAAGCTTTAAAGACCACAAGAAACCGAACAGGAAAACCAAAAGTCCTACACTTGAAAAGGARCAGCACTGGCTGGCCCAAGCAGTCACTTAAAAATACAATTGGGACAGGAAAGACTCAGCATGTGACACTGACTGTGTACAGCTTTATTTAATRCAGGGAAAGAACCAAAAATAGAGTTCTTTCAAATAGCCTGGTCATTAATTCCCTTACAGAAAGGATCCCACWGCATGCTCCCAAGATGTCCCATGTCAAGTGCCAGAGCAGGGCTGATGTTGCCCCTCCAGCCTCCAGTGCTGAAGCTCAACACCATGTCTGGCAAAGCCCAGCGTGAACTGTGGGCTAATGGACTCTACAGCAGRGTAGGGTGCAAGAGGAAGCCACAGTGCTCCTGAAGAGCAAGTTTCAATCTAYAGACCCAGAAACTGRATCTGTCTACCCAAACCCAGTGCYTGTTCTCAGGAAGAAACACTTTCTTTTCTTCTGATTTTCCAACCTGACYGTTCTTACACTCACACTCAAAAAAKAGAAAACTTGTGGGTGAATGGATGTGGTTTTGTTTCCTAAGCTGGCCTTTGTCTCTTTAATTCCCTTATTTCCTTTTTAGAAAGACAATTTTCCCTGTGTTACTTCAGACTGGAAAGCATGTTAAAATCCTCATTTTAAACAATACTTTTGGCTACAATACATGTATTTTGTAATTGCATTTTTTTTAAATACTGCCCAGCTAATCTGGTTATATCCTGGGGACATTTTCCCTGGTTATAGCTCTGAAACAAATGATGATTTATTTTCTGGTTGTTACTTAAGTGCATATAGATGTGATCTTCGAAGGAGCCTCATTTGTCTTTATTCAGGTCTTTCGATAATCAGGCACAAGAAACTAATCAAAGTRACTAAATTATGTCAGCTGACTACAATACTATTTTCCAAAAAYTTTTGAGCTGTGCTCTGCAGCTGTATGTAAGTAACCTTTCTACTGGGAATTGATGTCTTCTAGGGTTTTGTGTTTTGTAGGAACATGTGTTCAGGGACCTCACCAGCAGCCTATGGAAAATCATTCTGCTCTTAAAGCAAAAACATATGTCAGGCCAAGGTAAGGGAAGCATTTGAAAAAAAGAAAAATGTCTTTAAAAGTGATGCTGAAAACTGTCAGACAGCTAAGCATGCACCACAGGAAGTGGTAGCGGATTAGAGTCCCCCCAGAGCTGCAGGAAGGCAGGGAACTCTGCAAAGGGATGAATATCCATTCCTAACCTGYGAAGGCAGGAGGCAAGAATACAGAGCTACAATTAGCAGTTTGGCAGTGGGTCTGTTTTGACTGAACAAAGCCCCACAGACTGGTGAGCAGCGTGCCAGCTCAGTTTGCCCACAGAGAGCTTCCYTCGGTGCTGCTGATGGCAGCAATTCCCGCCCGGATCCGCTCCAGCTCCCAGCAGCCTGCCAATGCTTCTCCCACGGGACCCCAGCAGCCCTGGGGAGCCTTGCTGAACCAGCAGAGCATGGCCAGAGCTGGGACTGTGGGTTTCTAGCAGTCAAGAGAAGGCTGGCAAACAGACATGAAGGGCTCTAAATGCACAGGATGGCAAACAGAAAACACTGGAGGCGTCTTTCCAAAGACCAGGGTCCAAGGACTGCTAGAAAAGCCCTGTGAAACACAACCCTGAGCAAGGAGTTTGAGCTCTTAGTGCCTACACAAAATAAACACAGCAGTGTGCAGGTGTCCTGAGTAAATGTGGGGGTGGGAGGAGAAGCCACGTTGCTATAAATTCGCAAAAGAATTTGCAAAGCATGTGCAGCATTTTGTAAGTTCTCCCTCCTGTAATGTGTGCCTGTATGAAAAACACACACACATATCTCAGACACTCTGCTTATTAACCTTGCTCTTGGGTGATGCTCCTGCAGCAGTGAGTATGGTTATTATCAGTGGTTAATTACAAGCCAAGTAAATAATGTATGAATGTAATCTCACACTTCCAAAAGGGGCAGAAACACAAAAGAGGATGTTGTCTGTTATGYAAGTCACACGTGTGTCAATGATAGAAACTGTTATAAAAAGCCTGGCTACTGTACTTTCATGAATACCTATGGAATACCAGTAGTAGCAGAATAGAAACGGTAAATAACAACAATATTAACAGTCACAGTATCATCTAGATATTGCTTTTCAAGCTCACATCAAACAGGAGCAYGAAGGTGTTTCTGCAAGGAGTATAAACTAGTAGGATTTGCTCTCCTGAAAAAAATGTATCTGCATGGTAGTACAAATAGACATCTCCCACAGACATAYACCCTTGCACCTGACTTCAGCATCCAGTACCTCCTCAGTATCCTCCCTTTTCCAGCATTTCATCCTAACCGCCATGTCCAGCTGGTCCCTTTCTCACCCTATGTCCTGGCAAGTCAGCCTTCCCCCCGATTTCAGTCTGTTTATATCATTGGTCCTCTTCCAGCCTGCCTGAGAGCAAAGGACAGAGGACTCACAATAAAGGCAGGTGTGTAACCCCGAGCAGTGAGCAAAGGGCATCACCAAATCCTTCTGGCAGCATCCCTGGAGGCTGAGCCTGAAGTGTGCACTGCCAGGTCTGTCCAGCACAGGAAGCTGTAGACGTTCCAACACATCACAAAGATTTTCTTTGCTAAATTCTCCTGGGTACGAATAAATTGCAATTTGTCAACTGTTTATGACTTGGCAAAGCATGAGTGGGTTTTCCCTAAAGGATTGAAAAGCACATCGCTGACAGAAAGGCAGTTCTAGGGCCAAACCAAGAGGCTCTACTGCCAAGCTCCAAGGCACTTGAACTTCCTAAGGGAAAGGTTAGCTAACCTTTTTTAGCTTTGGAAACCAGTGCATTGTTTACCCTTTGCCTTATTCTCATAAATAGCAGAACTACTTCAACTGAAGTTTTCAGAAACAAAAACCTGCCCAAGGCATGGAAAAATCTCCTACATGTCTCGGAACACAAAAGCCAGAGTTTTATTGTGGGAAACAGTAAGCGGCTTGTGTAACAGGGCTGCCATCCCAGCTAAAATCACAATGAAATAACCTGTGTTACAGTGTCAGGRCAGCTCCTGCTGTATTTGTATCCAAACCCACCGGCTTCCCTGCACACGCGTGGGACTGGCACATGCAGGGTGGCTGTCCCAGACCCCCATCAGCCCAGAGACGGGGGCAGGTGCACTCAGCAGACTCTGCTTTGGGAGGTGACTGTCACCCACTGCACTGCAGCAGCCCGTGTCACTGGGACTCGTCCGACAGCTTTCATTTCCAGCAATCCAATATTCCAAGCCAGCAGCACGAGGCCAGGAAGGAGCTCATGTGTCACTGGGGCTCCTGCACTTCCCCTCCGAAGACACTGCACGCCACAAATGGCGCGTCCCGACAGGACTCACAGAAYAAACAGCCACGTCTCTTTCTTCTCCCAGACCTCCGCAGACTCTCAGAGCCATAGTACACCTCATCATGTATTCCCACAAAGTCTGYAATAATTCACTTGTCATAACACACCCAGGACACAGGCCAACAAAAGCAGATTTGTGTTTCATCTTACATTCTGATCTCCCGAGTTATGATAAAAGAAAACAAATTGAAATGCAAGGCACTTTTTTTTGGACCCCGTTTGTGGTTTGTTACAATGAGCTAAACAGGCCTAGCAGAAGCATTTGATCTACATAAAATAATCTTTCATGCGAGCCAAAAGACCACTTCCACCACTTAAAAGGATGAACAAAGATCAGGACAGTTCTAAGGGGTGGCAGAGGGAAGGTGTGGATCTCAAAGGGTTAGCAAAACCCTTTACAGGAGCAATAGAAGAACCCAACAACACTGTCCTCTCTGTTTCCACAAAGGGCACAGTTCAGTAACTGAATTTTTGTTTTCCAAGAAGTAATCAGATCTTAGGTTAAAGTCACATTCAGTAGTATAAAAATCAGATCACACTATGGAAAAGGCTYGCTTCCATACCAAACAGAAAGGTACTTGTGAAAACATATGGCAGGAACAAGTTGGCATATTGTTTCATGTTCACTTTTCCTGGCAAAGACAGGAAGAAACAAATTATTTATAGTAATTTGTTCTTCATTATAATGTTTTGCTTTGCATTGCAGATGATTATCATGTATCTTACTGGCCAGCAATCTGCTGAATTCCAGCTTGCAACCACCTTCCTTTGTACCATCCTTTCTATTGTTGTTACTTTCCTGGGTTCAGGCACATTTGTYACACATACCTTCTGTTTTTCCCTTTTTTTTCTTTCTTTTTTGAAGTAGATTTCCTGCTCTTGTGTTTTCACGCTGGCAGTAGTGAATGAATGTTGTTGAACACACCAGCAAGTGCYGACAAGGTGTTCCAGCCTGTTAGCAAAGGGTGCCTTCTGAACCTTCTGGARGAGTTGCATTTACATTTCTGTTCACACAGGTAGGGTCACTCCTAATCTCAATGCACTGACAACCAGTGGAGGCAGCTGCAAGGAGAAACACGTCAAGGCTGCCAAAAGTGCATGGCTTCTATAAAAGTATGGCAGGAAGGCAGCAAACTTTATCCACCTCTGCTGGAAGGAAACTTTCAATTGATTCTCCTGGCACACTAGAAGAGCTGGCTAAGACAGCTGCTTCCAGCCACGGTGTCTGAGAGCACCCCTGAAGTCACAGTCACATAGAGCTCCCCAAGAAAATGTGCAGTGCAGCCACCTCGGGGAACCTGGTRGACATGGTCGCTTCTTTGATTTGTTCCTATTCCCCAGCTTACATGTTTGTCTTCTCTATGTCATCTTCAGACACCATGGTTCTTTATTTCTTTTTCCTTCTGGGAGAGAATGATTTGTGTCTAGGTAGGGATTCAGGTTACAACTGGGATAGTTACACCAAGTCCTCTTAGCACATGCAGGATGTGTGAGTGCATTAGATGTCTTCACTTCTCTTGGGCTTCCCTCATTCATTTGCAACTTTGTCACCACTGATCTCCTTGATAGCGTGAAGGAAATCTTTATGCATGTCGTTCCCATTCCACAATTTAATAATATCTGACATAATTAAATCCTATAGGTACATAGTTCAGTGAATGTTCTGCATAATGGAATTTATAGTGAATATAAATATACAAGATCTAATTAAATTTTATATGTTGAACAAAGCTTGTGAATAAATTTTATGTATTGGCCAAAATAGGTTTATGTGAGATGCTCTTCTATACACAGAAACATAAAGGCAAAATTTAAAATTTTGACTTGGGTACAAATTAAGCTGAAGAAAGAGAGTGGCATTCACTAAATTTTATTCAGTTACTATTCTTTCCGCAATCATAGCAATTTTTTTTCCCTACAATCTCCAGGGACTGTCTAGAATTCTAATACAGGAACAGCTACTGGCAGCTTTATTTTCCTGGCCTGATTTTGTATGCTTTTATAATTCTGACATCCTTTTAATTAACATCTTCAGAGGAAGTTGGGGCATGAATCTCACCATTTTGCGTTATTTTCCACTTTCCATAATTACACTTAGAAGACTAATAGCACTAAGGAATCTGTATTCAATCACTGGCTATTGTACATCTACAACATCAGAAGATACGGACGAGTGTAAGTTCAGGGCTAAACAAGACATGTGCCTGGTCTCTGGGCAGCATGTCCTRTTGTATGGCGTTTATTATGAGTAGAGCTAAGAATTTATTTGTTCCCACAGAAGGAAGTTTTAAGGGAGAATATTCCAGAAGCCAGCTTCCTAAAAGGATTCATGGACTAAGGTTTGCAACTACCAAACCTTAGACTTTTACTATGCATGATTGAGGAGATCAACAACCATTTCTGGCTTTAGGTTTAGGCATACTTGTTATTCCCAAAACCTCTTCCTGAAAATTGTTACCTATTGTTGTGGTTATCTTCTATCTATGTGATTTTAGCCTGCGTGAGTTGGTTTGGAAAAAGATGCACAATATGTTAAGTGTGCCTCTCATCTTGAAAGAGATCACCTTTTTACTGACATCTTGTAACAAGAAGTCTTACTCAATACATTCAAATTCTATTCTGGTAACTTAAGGATTCAAAATATGCTTTTACTTTCCTTCATCTGTCCTTAGACAACAAATCACGGCAAGAATCCAATTTGCAAATCAAGAGCTGGGGTTCCTCCTAGATATCCTCAACAGACATTCTTAATGAATAAAAGTATCACACAAAAGCTTCCTCTAACTTTTGCCTATAGATATTAATACAAGGCAACAGCTCATTTCTCCTTTAGCCAGGTCATTTTTGCACAATTAAGAGCCAGCTAGGAGAAACGAGGTTTTGTGTACAAATAARAAATACACATGTGCATGCATGTGTYTATATACAAGTATGTGTGYACTCACACTCAAGAAACGTGACACTTAATTTCTACAAGATGGTTTTCACAATGAGACCTCACATAATCATCTGCTAACTGGATCTAGATCCTAATAATAGGTTCAGAGCACTGTCCTTACAAATTAAAATCTCCCAAGAAGAAACATCTGTTTTAGTGCAAAGGAAGTCCAAATGCAACAGTTTATATCCTACCCAGAACACTGCTGCTGGTTAGGATTTAATGGGTATAGTGGCACAAAAGAAGAAAATCTTTGTTTCCCACATCATCATGGAATAGTAAAAATCTTCAAATGAAAATCAGAGCTCTTAGGAACAGAAGCAATTTCATCCTGTCATGGAGCTACAGCTACACAGGTTTTGGAGCTTTATCATTTAAACCGCATAAAGCAACTCCCTGTGTGTCCACCAAATACTACATTTGTGGTTCTCAAAAGAAGGCTTAAATGCTGCAGGTTTTAGGCAAAACTCAAAATGTAGAAGGTGTGAATGTGCAAATGGAAAGTGAGAGGCATTTCTGAGCATGGCAATTAAATGCTTAAAATTGGATTGTAGATTCTGTTCCCAAATACCTCTGTGTAAAACTGCATTTCTAAATATATTATTGCAAAGCTAGTGTAGGTTTCTTGTTAAAGAAAACCATACAACAGTGGGAAAATGCCTTCTAGCAAAATGTTATAACAGAGGAGGACAATGACACTTTTATTAAAATTAGATTAAGAAAGTAATAATATAGGCAAGACATAACAAAAAAGAAATTAATTAACAAGCAGTCACTGCAAATCATCAGTGAGGTTTTTTTTCATACATCAGGCAGAAGAGAGATCGAGCCTGTCTGGAGATCACAAGAGTCAGAAGACTGTAGTTTCAGTATTACATTATTATCACACACAATTGCTAATCATGCTATTTATTCTGTACCGAAAACTCCCTCCATCCAAAATTTGCTTACAATGTGAGAGCTTTCTTAACAGCCCTAGACCTAGCAATGTACCCATCTACACCCCAATAAATTCCTTTTCTTCAACCAACAGTGAGACAGACAGGAGGTGACTCCAGTTTCACTTGGTTGTTTTGCACAAGTTGATAATGCCTTTCCCCACTAGGCAGTAGAAGAGGAAATTATCTGGCTGCTGCTTCTAGCTGCACAAAAGCTGTGCTCTGCAAGTACATGTGGAATAGGAAAACATTGTATTTCCCTGCTCTTTCTGTGCAAGAGACAGAGGGTAGCGAAGCATATGTGGAAAAAGAAACCCTCAAAATGAGGGGCAGAAACTTAAAAGACAACTCTTCTGCCTTAAAATAAAACCAGAAATGTCAGTGTATGAGTCAATATGTGAGTGTTAATACCACACCGTGCCTCACACACAGAGTTTTCAGGGAGGAAATAAATGTGAGACTATGCTAAGGCTGGCTGAGCCTTGACCTCATCTCTGCACTGATGAAAAGAAAGACGGAGGAGAAGCCTCCTGGGAAATTAACTCCAAGTAGGTTTCAATGCAGTTCAGGTTTAGTCTGTGGCTACCTGAATTTCAGACCCAGAGAGAATCCTCATCCCAGGCTATGCTTCTGAGGTGCTATTTATTCTCCYGTGCTAAATTACAGCCAGACAACTGCTGTTTTCAGGCTCCTGGGGAAGAGTCCCTGCAGAGGTGTCTGAGATGCACATCCCTCCTGCTGGCCGCCAGCTGCAGCAGGGAAGGTGCAAGACAGCATCCTCTGCCTTCACACTTCCCCCCAGCACTGGCTACTCTATTTTTTCATTTAGATAGAAAATCAATACTGAGCAGTTTAGATGCCTCAGACTCAGCCAAGACTTTTTGGCTTAATATCCCTCCAGTTTTCCTGGCAGTATTCCTGTCAAAGGTTACAGTCTGATCCTTAAATACTGAATGTCATGCATGCCTAGCAAACATCAAGAGCTTGGAAATATGGAATTGCTTCACAAATCTTCATGTWTGACAAGCTATTTTCTTTTTCTATTTGGAATACGCTTTTCTCCCAGTGGAAAATGCACACATTAGGTTATAAAATCAATGCACTGAATGTGAATGTCTGAGCTGTTTCCAAAGTGGATTTTAGCCTGTAAAACACTCAGCTACCTATGCATTTACATGCAAAACAATGACCTTTCTATTCACATTATAGACAAACCACAAAATATAATTTTGACCACTCATCTATGGATTGAATTGCAGCCAACAGTACAAATCAAATTTTGCAGCTGCATCAGTAAAGCAGCAGAACAGGAGCCACAAAGGGCAAACTGCCCTCTCAAGGCTGAACTGTGTTGGGGAGATAGGGACACAGTTTTCAGTGAATCGGAATATGCTTTACAACCAATCTGTAGGAGGCTTCAGGCATTAGATACTTTCAATTTGCATCGGGTTTTTTTTCTAGCAAACTAAGAATTGAGTGTATTCCTATACAGAGAAACATCACATTTGTTGTTTACTCCACAAGCACAAGCATCCCAACCACAACAGCTTTTATTGCTGCTGRATCAGGACCAACCCACACACCTTCCACCACGTTTCTGCTGGAGTTGCCTAAAACTCAGAGATCTGCTTTATACAAAGAATAGAAAACCACAGCACTCTACATGAGAAGGTTTTGCTGACGAGACTAAAAGCAATTCTGTTTTCCAGGGTGGTAAAACTCTTGACAAAAAGTTTATTTCCAGTTTTCTCTGGGGGAAATGAGAGAAGAGTCTGACCCAACAGCATATTTACTATTTCATGCAAACAAAAATAAACTAAATGTCTAATTGTTTTCCTTGGGCTCCATCCAGAGTGTTATGCAAGTGCTTAAACAGCCAACAAACCCCCTCAGTTAGATCTACTAAGCTGAACCATGTAGTTTTTCTGACATCTAGCGGCAAGTAACTGTGGAGATTTTTCTTCTTAATGGAAAGTTTAGAATTAATTTATTTCCTCCCAGGAATTTTTGGCAGGATGAAKCAAAAAAACAAATTACAAAAAAACAGGAAAACCCTGGTCAGCCCCCTTGTCCTCCCCTGAAAAATGCATTTGCTACAATGTGTATTGAAGCCCCGTGAGGTAAAGCATCAAATGCAGAAGATGGAAGGGCTCATTCTACAGACCTTACAAATGCTTTCTTTCCAGATGCAACCTCTAACATGGCTTGCAGGCTTCYCCTCCCATCTTTAAGAGGAGCTGCAGTGAATCTCCTAGAGCCCATCCCTTAAAAAGCTCTGCTACTGGTCTGGGGAACTTCTCCTCAGCTGTTGCTGGATGGTTGGAGAAAGACACAAATCCACCACAGAAGTGAATGCATGTGAGTTCCAGGTCTTTCACATAATGTGCAAGGGTTACAAAAAAACAGAGTGGATTTTCCATTTCTCCTGGAAGCAACTCTTAAGGCAGTATCCAATTACCTTAAAACAGAATAGTAATTATTCCTTGGGTTCCTAAAACTCAGTAAATGCCCAGACATTTTAAAAAATGAACTATTGAAATGCAGCCCACTGGAAGTTCTTGGATTAATTTGCTGTATCAACAAAAGTTGCATGGGGAATGTGAAAATGACCACTAATCAGTTCTTCATCTTTAACATTGTTCATTCTATATTCCACACATTTCTCACKGTTTGAATCCACTGACTTCACTGGGATTGCATACATGAGCAAGTAAAGCTGCACTGCAGAAACCTGTAAAGCAAAATAGCTGTTCCCAAGGATGTGACATCCATTCAACCCCCAGTTCATGGGGACCACCTCAGAGAAGGTCCAGCAGTCCAGCTGCACAGACAGGACAGCTGCCARTGGCTGCAGCACAAGAGGTGCTTCCCTCATGCACACTTTCCCACTCCTTCTCCCCAAAGGGGTGCAGTTTGCATACTCTGAGACTCAAATGGTAATGTAGATGTATTTTACTGTATCTTCTTCATGCATGAGCACTTTTCTTYCCTGAACATCACTCACCTGTTTGTAACATGCCAAGAGTGTGAGCCACCTGTGCTCCTCCAGTGCATTGCCTGTCTCTGCTCACACACAGCACCAGCAGCTGTTTGTGCTTCTGTCTCAGTATCCACACACTCTGTAAAATGCCTTTAAATCTATGGATTAAAAAATTTACACTTGAAGCCATAGCTCTTCAATGGAAACAACAGAAAAAGTTACTTCTTCTGTCAGGGGGAAAAAAAAACCAAAACAAAACAAA
>NW_026623303.1:1438966-1601526 GCF_030028575.1 Malurus melanocephalus | reverse complement strand
AAAGAAAGATTGAAAGGCGAAAGTGACCATGAGACTGAACATTCCCAGAAAGATGGACCTGACTGCCAAGGAGAAGGCTAAATGGTGGCTTTGAATTCCCTGAGCGAAACTTAGCCCAGCTTTACATACACTTGTGTCTCGCTGTGCCTCTGTCCTGTACTCCTCAGTGACCTTGGSAGGCTCTCACCTCTGCCTCTCTAGTTCCCATTCCTCTCTCCCTGCCTGTTTCTACCAGCTTCACCTCACTGAGCTTCCCATACAAAACAAAAAACAGAGAAGCAATCTGCTGCTCTGTTAGTCAGCAGTTGCTATTCAAAACTAGGTGTTTTCAGGCAGAAATCAAAATAGATTCTGGGTTTCTTAAGCAGTCCCCTGTAGTCAGCAGAATTGTTAATGTAAAATATTTACAAGATATAGATGTAGAAATAAAGTCTTATCTCTTAAATAATCTCCCTAATTTCTTCCATTTCTGATGCTGGCTCCTAGTTTTACACATAATCAGCATTATTTAATTTTTCTTTGTTTTAACACACAAATATATGAGAAATGCAAATTAGGGGTTTTTCTTCCCTCAAAAAATATTCCACTTGCATCATAATTCCTTCATCATCTAGAAAAACCTTCTACCCATGTGCAACTGTGGAGTGCCTGACTGATCCACTACAATGTTAGAAAGATTTTTCAGAGGAACAATGCTGATGTGAGGCTTGCACCAGGACAGAGCACCAAGAATCACCTTTTTTCTAAAGAGGTGATGATTTAAAGACACCATTTTGGCAGATGCAAAGCACAGGAGGGTTTTCATCTGCATCCCATCCTCCAACAAGATGTACTGATGGTGCATGGGGAATTACAAAGCTTAAGAATTCAGACAGTATTGTGCACATTAAATACAGAACATATAGTGCTTCATAGTGTGAAGGAGAAGAAATCTCCCTTCCAAAAGAGACCTGTCACCTTGACAAAGGTGCATTGTCTGCACTGCATGAATGTCTGCAACACCTCTTAAACACAGAACATGTAATGAGTCCTTTAGACTCATTTAGACTGMAAAGAGCATCCTGTTTTGTTTTTTTCATACAAGGCTTGATTCTGCTGTGTCTTTTAACAGCACAAGGCAGGAGTCATTCACCTGAAGTCCTTGGTGTTAAAGTGACAACTTCAAAATCAGAGCTGCAATACTTTTCTTCAAAATAAAGAAGTGTTAACTGCCAAACCTGCAGCCCTCCTGTTCAACTTTCTTTCAATGAGAATCACAGTTTTCACTTGGGCTTGGATACCTTCACAGATCCTTCCCCAGTTGGTGTTGCTGTCCCTGTTCTTAGCAACAAGTAATTATTTTATGGCCCAAGCTGTGACTGAAGTACCTTACATACAAACAGGAAAATGGGATCTGCCTTCTCCCCATTTTCAAAACAGAATTGGCTATTGTTGAGGTCTCTATGACTGTGCTATTGTTATATCCAGCCAAGTCCCTTGTAAATGGATCAAGAAATGATCAGCACAGCCTGGAAGTGGTAATAGAAGAGAAACACAAAGCATTTTCATCCATACAAAGAGAACATAGATTAAAAAGGACACTGTTTTGTTCCAGACTATGTGTCTGGAACAGGGCAATATTCTTTCAAATGTTGGGTATCCTTAGCTCATTTGGCTGGATGGGATCTAAATGGGCTCAGATTTTATGCATTGCCCTTCCCTAAGGTATCAGCTGGCTCTCTGCAAGAGAAAGAAGGTTTAAAGCCCACCTGACTGCTAAAACCACAGTGCCAAGAAATATGCCTTCCATTAATTTTGGGACTGTGAAATGACACCTATTTGAAATGGACAGGAAATTTAAACACTTTTTCCAAGAACCATTTTTTTTTCTTTAGTATCCTTTGGAGAACAATTTAACCTCAGATGCTGGAAAATCCATGCTTTATTACAAACTGGGAATTTTCTTTGCATGATCAGTTGGTTTTGCACACATTAACTGGGATTTCATGATTCCCAGCACAGCAATTGGGTTAAGCAARCACCTGCACTGCAAGATCTCCAAACGTGACCAGAGCAAGTTTTGCTTATTTGTTGGGTATTGACTGTTAGTTGAACACAAACTCTCCAACAATCAATTCCACTTAGTCTTGATCCTACTTTTAAGGACCATATATTATGTAAAAGTTTGTATTTACACCATCTCTGAATGGTGTAAATGCCATCTGGAAATTTGGAGTCCAAAGTCTTTTGTGGACAGGTATAAATTCAAACAATTATGCCTTTTAATATATTCCTGTAAACGCTGGCCAAAAAACAACAACAAATATACCTCAGTCTCAATGTAAGATAATTTAAATAATATTACAAATTTATACTTTTTGACAAAATCTTGCGACACCATTTGCAGTGGGTCTAGGACCGTATCCAGCTGTAGGGTAAATAAGATAAACTCCTTTAACCTCACCTGGATTGTTATCTGCTTACACTGGGGTTAAATTTCTCCTCTGGGTTCCTGTTTATTTTTAGGCAATGAATGTACACATCATGTACATTTAAAAGAAGTGGTTTATTGGAGCATTATACATCCACCTGAGCAGTTTGTTCCCCACCCTCCATTAAAGCAGGGAAACAGATACACACTCAAGAAATTTACAATTTTTATTTGCTCTYTTTTTGCTCGTCTGCAACAAGAACAAAACCTGCTACCATCAAAGCTGAAGAAATAGCAATGCTGAAAAGATGTCTGGCCCCTTCTGAGCAAACTGGTGACAGTGTTACAATGCCCACACACTCACTGTGACTAGCTAACAAAAAGGGACAAGATCAATTATCTAGCAGAAAAGTTCTACTAAGATCCACATTGTGGCACAGCACTTTTAATCTTGAAGGTATCTCAGAGAATACCACAAAGATTGTATTCTATTCTCAGTCTTGTTTTCAGTCAGTCATATCCCCTGGTAAATAATCCCTGCTTTATCTTCCAAAAACCAAGAGACAAATGTTGGAATGGGCTCTGGATAACACATTACCTAATGCTGTTCAAGACTAGGAGAATTACCTGTTGGAAATTATCTGGAAGGGTCTTAATGAATACCACAAGGTTTCTGCTAAACAGACGCTCTTAGGCAGTCTGCAGAGATTGTACCTTGGATCACGATTAATTGCTTGGATTTCATAAGGTGCACCAGATGTCAGGGTGAGCAAGTCCTCTTGCTTTTTCAGGAATGTTGCCAAAAATATTGGCTGGCTCTGTTCCAGGGGACTGACTTCATGCAGCAGCAGGATAGCAGTCACTGGTCATCCTATAAAGGTTTAATTTCAATCCTGATTTCTAAATGGTGAGAACTATAGATAAACAGGAAACTCGAGAGGTTTTTATGCCTAGAGGGACACATACTTACCAAAATTATTTCAAGCATKGCAAAGGATATTTAAGATACGTCATCTAAGGGATGGCATAAACACTGGCCATGAAGAAAAACAGACAGGGAAGCAAGGAAGATGTTTTAATTATTCACACTCAGACATGCATTAGTGCCGTTAACTGTCTTTTGTCTGCCTGGAGAGTTCATTTTGGCAATTCCAATGTAAAATATTGCAGCCCTTTAACTATAAGCTCTCCTGCTGCCAGAGGTCAGCTCTCATCAGGCTGGAAAATCTGTGAGAGAGTTGGAGAAAGCTGCCCACCCCTCCCATCTCAGAAAATGGTGGGGATGGCTCAAAGCAGAGAAAGGCAGGAGGCCAGGTGATTTATGACAACAGAAATATATATTTCCTTTACCTTTCTCAAACAAGAATAAGGATTTTTTTTTCATTTTTATTATTCAAAATTAAATGGTTTAGATCCAAAACTGTTCCTCAACTTTTATTAGTGAMGTTTTGGGAGATGGATACAAGATGCTGTGGATAAGTCTTTCCTTGTACCAAATTAAAGTTTTTTGTGGCAATGAGGACCAACTTGATGTCAGTTTTTTGAGGGGAAAAAAGGGGTTAAAGAGGGTAAAAAAGACTCCAGGATTAGGTTAGAGACAGGTGTAGGGAACTAAAGCAGGCAAACAATTAATTGTAACTACTGCACAGTGATGTCTCACAGCATATGAAAGCCTGTGAGGGAGAAAATCTGGAAGGGAAGATTGCAGATGTCTGCTAAAATGCCTGCTCAGTCTTTCTGGCAGTGGTTTAAAACCAAGGAAAAGGGAAACAAGAGACCATGTCCATTGTTACCATGTGCCCAGAAAGCTGAAGCGTAGCTAGACAGCTCTGGTCAGCTGAGACAAAATGTTCCTTGTAGATCTTCTGATTGTGTCCATCTATTCTCAGAGAGCTTTAGTGTCTTTAGTGCTTCAGGCTGCTTTACCCCTGAGAGTTTCAACCATCTGTAAGTTTGTCATTAGAGAATTTGCTGTAGGTAAAAAAAGAAGGAAAATGCTTGGAGAAAAGTAGAAATGCCCTCACTGGACAGCTTACTTCACTGGAAAAGTCATCCATTTCCTCTAAAGCTCATGAGTCATTTACTGGGCTGTATTATTTTTAGTTTGGGTGGTTGTTAAAGGTAGGATTATAAATAAATGTATGCCTGAGTGCTATTCCAACCACTTTKCCTTGACACTGTGAATTGATATTGCAGGCATCATTACACGGTTTGTACTCTAGGAGGTGGAGGGCTCTGTCAATAAAAATATGCTTTATACTCAGCCTTTATGTTAGCCTTTTTAGGCTCAGTTCTGATTGACTTTAAGTTACATGAATCTTTGGAAAACATTCAAAAATATCCATTGAAATATCCATTGCCTTTTCAGCTGAAACAGGAACCTTCTGTAAATTAGGTCTCCAAGAAGGAAGGAAGATACCAAGGGAATTGAGTATGTCATTCTATAGTTAGCCAGGCATATCAAGCCTGTCTCAGTAAATTACAGTAGACATCAGCTGAGAGTCTAGTATGGAAGGGACATAAAAGTATTAAAGCCAGTAATCTACTCATTTARAAAGGAAAGGTAAGCAGCACTCAACAGTGCTGAAGATTGTGCTACAATTTATGATTCAGGATTTTTTACCCATTTCATAATGGGCTTACTGAAGGTTTTCAGTRTTTTATTTCAGACTGGTGATCAGAAAAATAAGAGCAGGCATGCTCTATTGAGAGCAAAAATAATAGCAATKATGTTTCATCATTAGGTTAGTACAAATATTCATATGTGTATGGTTAACTCTAATTTCTGGCATCTTGGTTTTCCACTAATGCTTGCTGTTCATGTTTTAGCTCATACTTGTTTGCTAATGAAAAAATTATCATAGTGGGAAATAAAATAAAGATGAAARAAGATTCTAGAAATCACCTAAGACAGTAATCTGTTTTTTTGAGGGAATTGTCTGACATTGTGGATTGGGAAGAACATGATCAATCAAACGATTGATTTAATTAAATTGATTGGCATATGTTATTGCTTAACATTTATCAGGAAAGATAATTGCTTTGTTAATACTAATGAGCTATTTTAGTCATGTTTTCATTCCTATAAATAAGATTTCAAATGCAATTAATACAAATATTTTCATAGTGCTCTCAAACCTGCATCTCTGCAATGGCTGATTATGGCTAATTATGGCTAATTATGGCTAATTATTAGATTATCATGGAATCCTAGCCTTTAGAACCTGAGTGAGTTTTTATTGGGGGGGTTCAGATCTGCAGAGCTTAAAGACAATCAGTTCTGCTCAAGCTTACTCTCAAAATATTCTTGATAATTCTTTTAAATAGGTTTGACAGAATGGGACTGCAGTGGAAATTTTAATGGAATCTTAACTAAGATGTCTGTTACAAAATGATTGCATAGCAAGGAATGCAATACAGGAGAAAAGCCTCTCAGAGGCAGYGAAGACTGAAGTCATAGGTGTAAAATGTGATGGAACACTGTCATCTGSTGGCAGTTCGAAGAGAGTACAGACTCTGAGCTTGTTTTTGTTGCACAGCCTTCTTTCATTTGAAGAAGTTCATTTTAAGAATAAATTAATTTGCTTCAGATTACCCAGAACTCAGTCCAAGGTCTGGATTGTTCACGTCAATAAAAAGGAATATTGGCACCAYACATCTTGCCAGGTAATCCGGAAATAAGTAAGTTTATAACTTATATTTTAAACAATTCCTTAATATATTAGTTCTGCAGATTGTCACAGACTCCTGCTGCAACCCAGACAACAGCTCYTACTGTGCACAGAGCAGATTTGTGCAGAAAATTCAGAGGAACGTATGGAAGTGATTAGAAATCTAAGAAAATGAAAAATTTACATGCTACATAAAAGTTTTATCTTAGCAAGCTGAACAGACATCTCTCTTAGCAATTCAAAAAGTGGCAGGGAGACCACATATAAATGTTTTTAATCATGAAAAAACAGCTCAGACATTCAGATTTTTTAACAGTAGAGAGACACTATCATTGGAATATTTCTGGTTTCTAATTTCAAGTAATTCTTTAATTTCAGAGAATTCTTTGTCAGAAGAAAATCAGTAAGCCTCAGTTAAGATCTCAGCAAGAGAGAGAGAAGCTTGTGAACAGGTATACACCTGAGTACCTGTTGTTGAGAGAAATGTTAGGGCTGTACAATAACCCGCACCACAGTCTGATATAACTACGTGTGAGCCTGAAAAAATAAGTTTTATGTCCTTAATGGGGGCAAAAATGTATATGGATTCTTACATAGATGGTCTCATTAGCAACAGCTTCCTACCAGGAGCTACTGATCCTTACTGAGTTCAGACCCAGAAAGGGCTCAGCTTCTTTTAAATGCCTCTCTCAGGCTGTCACTGCCCCGGGTGCACACCAGTCAAGGACCAACCAGCATTTTGGAAATAAATGGTTTACTTCCCTCTGGGCCACTGCTAAAGCAACCCTAGCAAGCTGAGGGRCCGACTGGTACTTTCTGTTATGTTTGCTGAAGGAACTCAGCAGCTGATAACAACTAATAATGCAGGGCAAGAGATAAAGATTGTCACCTAAATGTCCAAGGTGATGCAAATGCTCTGAATGCATCACAAGAGCGAAGCATGCTAGCAGCTGTGACACAATACAAATGCAGGTAAATTCAACTGTAAATGGAAAAMAAAATATTGAAGAGCTCCTTTGGATACTCAGAGCAGCATGGAAATAGGGAGAAACAGAATAATCAGGGACAGGCTCTAAATTGTGTTGAGCAGGGAGATGGAAGTGGGCTGTGAAGATGGGTAACTCCAAGCCAGCTAATTCTSTAATGTAAAACCACTTGAAGACTTAAAGGATTAATACCCTATTACCTGCAGATTTATGATAATAGGCTTCAGTTCTAAACATTTGTAGTTCTCCCTTGCCACAGCAGAACAGACGGGAAAAACAATTGATAGACTAGAAGAAGCATCAAAGTGTTAGTCTCTAGCTTTTTGTTGTTGTAGGACAAAAGTCTGGGTTGTTGCTTACTTTCTGTTCAGGCAAACTTTTACTGCTTGGAGTTAGAGGTTTGTGAAATGGACAGGGAAAAAAAAACCTAGATAAATTAGATTTCCTTTTTATTTTTTAAATTTTTGGCCTTGACCAGGATTGTTGGCTGACAGCTAAATCCCCTTTGGYAGAATTAGGCAGTTATCATTAATGGTGCAGTCACAGCAGGGAGATGGGAGGAGGGAGAGTTATGTAGTTTATCATTTGATGTAGCTGTCTGGCAGGATGAACTCATTTTTTACTGYCAAGAATAGCTTTAAGAATTTGTATTTAACTTTCTCTGCTAATGATGAAGCTGGTAAAGTTTCAAATTAAGGTTAATTATACAGGCTACAGCTCAGTTCTTATACATGACATTTTATCAGGACTTTAGATTGAAAGCAGTTGGTTAATATTCACTRTTTCCTCTTTGTTTAAGCACAGGATTAATTCCTCGTCTTTGCAGTGAAGCTGTTGGGGCTGCCTGTAAATTAAAGTCATCAATCTAAAAGAAGCAGTAGCAACTGAACTACTACATCAAACTCAAATATAGCTGACAAAATCAAATGCTAGGTGAATTGCTGCTGAACATAACAGTAGTACCCACCAACTTAAGCTTATGGAAAAGGATTCAGGACATCTAAATAACAGCTATGACAGGATAGGTTTTAGTTACTTTTGTCAACATCCTAAATGACAATCTGGTCTCTCTAAAAATCACTGCACTATTGTGGAGGTGACTAAATCCATTGGCTGTCTTACTTGGCAGTATTGGCCTCTAACCTGAAACTCCCTGCAAACCAGCCCAAGGCAGACAGATGCCTGATCAGCATTTCACTGTGTCCTGGTGATCAGGGCAGTGAGGATGGCAGACAGAGAGATTTAATTCACTTTGGGGTCAGACAAAGGGAGAAACCTGTGCTGTGACCAGTGGAACAATGCACTAGAGACAAACAATAGCTCCCGTCAGGGCAGATTTGTGCCATAATTTACAGTTCCCCACATTGTAAACTGAGAGCTAGATCTCTTCCTCAGAAGAGCCAGGGCATCCTCGGCAGGTGTCCCAAATCCAAGCGTTGCCAGGAGAGCAGAAGGCTGGCATCTCTGCAGATCCACACAGGCAGAAGTGAAGTGTCTGTGTGATGGCTTCCCCACCAGCTAAGAGGAGGGGTCTGTCTGGTGTCTGTCCCCTCTTCAGCCCTAAMAGCTAAAGCTAACGAAGTACTGCAAATGTTAAGGACTGGAGCCAGGCAGATCAGATTCCCTCAATTTCCTCGTTCACTTTTCTAAGCAAAGATTGAAATAAGCAGTATCCTTTTTATTGTTATTTCAGCCTCAGTGGCTGAGCAGTGTGCAGGCAGCAAGCAGGAGGAGCAGAGTGAAGGGTGAAACAAAATCCATAGGTACAACAAACTGGCCCTTTCCTTCAATGTCCCCATATTACTCATCTCTGTTTATTGGCCTGACACTTTTCTAAATGTCTGACSAGCCAGAGATCCAAGAGAATATGTGAGCATTTGAATCATTTGAATGAAGGCCTCAAGAAATGGATAGAGAGGAAGGAACATAATCTCATAATGCCTCATRTTGCCTTACTTTTAACCCTTGAATCTTAAGCAGTATGGCAGAACAGCTTGCTAAAGTCAGAGAAGTTTAGAAAGTCAGGATAGTGAAGAAGAAATAAATCAAATATGCAGAAAGAGGAGTAGAAAAATTAGTTTCCTGTCCCCAGACAGATGGAGAGTGGGCAAAAGTATTCAACAGCTACATGTCTTTCCCATGGTGAGGAGAAAATTATTAAGTCACAACAGCATCAGGAGAACACTGCCATGGACAATGGTGACCAGAGCAGCCATCTGTAAGCATTGCACTGGAAACACTCAGGAATGTTCCAGCAATGACCTCAGCCCACTGACAGCATCAGGATCTGTCAACAAGGACATGTTGTCAGATCCTGTTACTTRTCCAAAATTTGTAAGGTCACTATACATGCAGTTGCTCTTTCTGAAGACGAACTAGTTGATGGTAGAGCAGCATTTGAAAGAGAATATGCAAGACATTGGATAATAATTAGGAGAACCTACCCTGGCTAGAACAAGAGCAATGGGCTGTTAAAACTGTAGAACTTGCTCACAGACATATGCCAAACACAGATAAAGTATCAGGTAACTTAAGGAAAGCATTTGAAATAGGTACGGAAACTGGCTGGATTGGGAGCATGTGTGTGTACATGCACTTTGTTTTCCTTTTAAACAAACTTTTCAAATGAAGGAAAAACAAGTTACAAGGACAAACTTGGGATATACAGAAAAAAAACCACACGAAGGAGACCCCATGTGAGACACAGCAGATTGTTCTGCAAGCAACTGTTTCTTGCCTATGGCAAGGAAATGTAATGAATGAAAAGGAGATTTTGTATGTCCAAGTATATAAAAGTATATATTAATACAATCAAGAAAAAGGTAGTTTATAAAACTTGGGAAAGCATCCACTGTACATTTGGTGACAGCCTAAAAGACAGTGTGAATGGCAAGGAAGTGACAGAGCCCTGGCAGGTGTGCTAGGCTACCAAGACTGCTTTGGTTTAAATTACAAGCAAGAAGAAGAAAACTATAAAGACTTAAAGTCAGCACAAACAGCACAGAAGCTCATACTTAGGCTGATGACACTGAACTGTAGTCAAAATAAGCCTCACAAGATGTGTGAAATAAACAGTCACACTCTCAAAAGCTGCTGAAGGTTTTCTACCCAATGTTACTTGCCAAGTTAAGGAAGCCAAGTTAATTCARAAGTTAACTGAGTTGCCACCAGGACATCAGGTCCTTTTATAGGTCTCATTTACCAGCATTTTACTACATGACCATTTGGGCAGAGGGATTGCATGCAGTTCAAGTACCTTCATCAGACTGGTAACAAGCCCAGAGACAGAACCATCAATGTTTCATGACAGGGGACATCTTTTGTTTGTTTGTTTGTTTGTTTGTTTGTTTTTTTTGTTGTTGTTGTTTTTTTTTAAACAGGGGTTACTATGTGTATGATGTGCTTATGGTGTCCACAATATTACATAATAGTTACTAGCACAATACTAGTTGGATCCATCCATGAAAGCGTCAGTRTCTGTTGGGACTGTAAAAGTTAAACCTCAACAACCCCTCAGTTCTTGACCCTTTCCCTTTTTTTCAGGGAAACTTGCAATGAGGTGTCTGAGTAAAAGTGGTATGTCAGATTTGAAAACCATGGTCAGCATATCAATAAAGCTGACACTACACTGAGGTTATCTTCCTTCTTGACTGTATTACAACTCACAACAAACAACACGATTACTGTTACTGCAGCTAATTTAACAGCAGCTTTTGCCTTTCAGAAAACTGAAGTTTTTTCTTCTCTAAGTCAAGGTCTTATTTGATTTTCTTTGCACATTTAAACCATTTAAGCAGTAGGAATTTCTTTGATCAAACAGAGCTTTTCACATCAAAGGGAAAAATCACAATCCCTTCTGCCAAGACTGTAGTCTGGTTGCTCCCACTCACTGTAGTTACTTGTCTCCAGTTGAATGGGATTTTATATGGAGAGGTAGTCTGTAAGAACATTCTCATGGCTCTTTAACAACTGTAGGAGCACTGATTTCTTCTTAGGGACTAACTTCATACTTATCACCTGAGACAGCACTGCCACCAACCCAAGCAAGTCTGTACACTATATCTGAAAGACTTAAATCCATCATGCAAAGATCTGGCAAAATATCCAGATGCCATTGACTTGGAGGCRTCAATGATGTTCACATAAAACCCAGGCTGAACCTATGACCATGGGCTAACTCGAGCTGGAAGGACCCACAGAGGTCTCTAGCCCAGCCTCCTGCTCAGACAGAGCYAGTGTGAGATCAGAGCAGACTGCTCAGGGCTTGGTTCAGTCAGGCTTTCAAAACACCAGTGGAGKCTACCCATTCCAATCCTTAACTGGTCCCATGGGATGCTTTACATCCATTAGCTAACCTTCCCAGACCACTGTGGGTCTGCMGCTGGCTCTCTCAGAAGCCCCCTGTGCTTCAGGCTGAACAGGCCCTTGTTTGTCAGTGCCTTCTCACAGGGCAAGTGTCCCCACATGACCAGTTTGGTGGCTCTCCCTTGGACTTGTTCCAGCTTATTTCCATTTATTATGTATTGGCTGAGGAGCTGAAAGGAGAAACAAACCTAGATGTAGTATGCAGATTTGGTCAATCAAGTGCTGAACAGGGGCAATAATCACCTTCCTGGATTAGGTTATGATCCCATTAATGCAGGCTAGGATGCTGATCCCCCCTCTGCTGCCAGAGCACACTGCTCCTCATGCCCAGCTTGCTCCTCAGCCAGTCAATAGTCGGCTTTTATCATTGCAAGAGTTTGGTCCATCCCAAGGTTATTCCTGGTTTTCTGTCCTTAAATTTATTATGGCTCAGCCTTTTCTTGACTTAAATATCGAAACATCCTAAAAAACAAAAACAAACCAACAACTAAATCCAAATAAACAAAAAAACCCAAACCACAAAACCTCCTATTAATTATCCAGTAAGGTCACTCAACAGTGCTGTTTGCATAAGTTTTATATGTAGCCTTTTTTTTTCTGAAAAATAACCATTTATACAAGAATCCTGGTGATTGTAGATTCAAAGCAGAGGGTGGACTTCAGTGGAAATTCTCTTGCTTCAGGCAGWCATACAGCTGCACCTAGAACAAAGTGCTTTAATATGAAGTGCTTGCACACYTTCAGCCTAAGTGGAAACAAAAGCTGTTCCAATATTCCTTGCCTTAAGAACTGATAAGAAAGAGCACAGTATCTCCTTGATTTCATACCCCAAGAGGCCCCCTATTCARAGTGGCATAGGAGTTTTTATTTTGCCTTTATTCCACGTTAACTGTACCATATTGTATAAGTGCCTCTCAACATCTTGTCTCAGAGAGCTGCCAGCTGATCTGTAGCATTGCAGCTGTGTGGTCAGTTTGTCCATAACCCTAAGCCAAGGAGSAGCCTTGGTGATCCATCCCTTACACACTGAGAAACCATGCAAATCCCCTTGCTTTTTGTATAGCCACAAATATGTCATTCCGGAGAAAAATCTTACATAAAATTCCTTCTTTACGCTGTGTATTAAATAGGTGTACTAAGGTCCCCTCTTTGTCACCCTTCTTSTGGGAAGAAGCCCATTACCTGACTCAGGCATTACCCCTCGGTGCTGTTATTGAGAGGCCATAGAATTCTAGCTGAGTAGAGGGGACACAGAGGGGGACAGGTGTGTCCTAGGAGACACTAGACAGCTGAAATCATTTTGTGCTGCTCCTGGAGCTGTAATCATCAATATAAAGAGGCTTTCAAGTAACCTCAATMAATGATTAAATGTCATTAAATAAGTAATTCACAAGGCACTGGATAGAAGGAGCAGGCAGAAAGGAGTATCCTAATGCTCAGCAGGTCCTTTGTCATTTTTGATCTCTAGACACTGATCCAGCAGCGTGAGGTTCTGGCTCATTATATTTAGATCTCAGATGTATGATGCTTAAGCTGCCATATGCTATGTCTAGAGTTGGAAACTTCCAGAAATAATTTTCAAGTACAAAGGATATGTGCATTTAATCAGTTCTTCAACATCTGTTTCACAACATTGCATAATTTTTCTCCGTGGCTCCACAGTTTCATTTCTCCTCCTTGCAACAATTGATCAACYAAGACATTGACAACTTAATAACTTTGTTTTCTTCTTACCATACCCCATTTTGAGTGCTTTGTTTTGACTCTTGTGACTAAGCAAATTAATATTACGATTCTGCTTTGCCCCAGGAAAGTAACYGAGACCTGTAATTCCAGCTTTTGATGATATTTCTACAAGATGCTTGCAGGAGAATTCTGCATCAGAAATAACTTTTCTATTAAGTTAGTCATGTTTTGGTTTATCATTCTAAATACTCAGAATGAAAGTGTCCCTCATTTGTTTACAAAGGCCACATCCTTTGATGAGAACCAGCAGCTCTTCGCAGATATCAGAGCCATGCTGTAGCCAGAAGCCACAGGGCAGRCGGGAGTGCAAAGGGACTAAGCAGRYATCTCCCTTTTCCAAGGGAGGGAAACCCAGGCAGACAGCTTGAGGAGAACCAGTCCCCAGGGAAGCAGAGCTAGCCTACAGATGCTTGCAGCRTAAGAAATATTACCTTGTCTTTGCAAAGCCAAGAATAATCCCARAATCTAACAAAGGAAGAAGTAACAAAAGCCACGCTGTCAGAAGATCAACTATTTCATAGAGTATAATCACTTCAGTATTATCAAGCAGTAACAAGTAGTTGAGAAGGCTGTTTCAGATTAAACTTGCATGTCATGCTTATTAACTTCATTAGTCACAAAATCTCCCTTGGATCTGCACGCAGTTTGACGGCCCATCTGAATGTCATTGGCTGCACAGACAGAGCCAGCCTTTCAGGACCCTGACAGATTAGGACCACCCCTTCTTTCTGCCAGTGTCTGCTAGCATTAAAGAGACAAAACACAAGGTTAAGTTTCTGTTGCCAGCAAAGCCCCGTGAGACATTTCCTGTCATCTCAGCGTATGACCCTTGGGAAGCAGAAGCAGCACAGTAGTTGCAGACAAGCATTAAAGCAGGCCTAGTACATAGCCTAGCTGGATATCTGCAGAACAATCCTTCATAYTAGGTATGCTTCAAACCCTCCTCTCCTTTTTCCTGCATCTTCATCACGTCCTCTCTCCCCCATATCCCCCCCAAAAAACTGCTCTATGCATAATACCTCTGCAGGTTTGCAGTGTGGAGTCCAACATACTGMTTGGGGTATAGCATCAAAAGTGTTCTTGTACACTTTCAGGCTACTTACGTGAGGGTTGCTAAAGAACATGTGTGCATGAAAGAACATGATGGCATTTCAGTCATGTTAATGATGGAAATTTAAGGCTGGTTCATATATTGCATAATTCAGCTTCAGAATTTGTGGCCAAGCAATTAGCAAGATTTAGCTGGATATTTATACGAAGAGCCACAATTTCCTTTAGCTACTTACTTAGTTAGAGCTATTAAATATTTAACACAATTACATTCTTCATTTCAAGATTTAAGCTAAATCTAAAAACCAAAATGGGATTTAATAATGCACATCAGCACTTCAAACAGCTTTCAGTAGATCATTTGTATTGGCTTGATCAATGGATGAAATATTGAATATTATGGACTTTTGATATTGTTAGCTCAGGTCTCAGGAATTGCCACGATTTTCTGTACATCAAACCATATGCACAATGTGGAAGGTGGAGGTATTCATTATCACGATTTTATTCATTATTACAATTTTACATATAGGAAAATAACCTACCAAAGTGAAAAAACTTTCAGATTCATGCAAATAAGGTGCAGGACAGATGATGGAGAATTTGGTTTTCAAACACTTCTTCTAACTG
Source organism: Malurus melanocephalus (assembly GCF_030028575.1). Taxonomy (NCBI): domain Eukaryota; kingdom Metazoa; phylum Chordata; class Aves; order Passeriformes; family Maluridae; genus Malurus; species Malurus melanocephalus. Next base: position 1,586,668 of record NW_026623303.1, on the reverse strand, counting down.
TTTCTTAAAAGCAAATCAAAACCACAGTGCTGCGATACACTTTCGTACAGAAAATGTTTGACACAATCGAGGGTCTATTTCCAGCATTGCTTATGAGCAGCATGTGCTAAAGTCAGACTTCTGCAGCTGTCCCTAAACAGGATTACACTTCAGTCTGCTTTGCTATACATAGAGTAAGCTATCTATCCTATTTCTTAAGCCCTCTCTTTACTTYTTTTTCCTGTTACCTTCTAATACCAAATTAAAATACAGCTCCATTATTAGCTGTTCCATGCTATGACAACTTAATATTTCTGCCTATCTTGTCCTTTCAAAKGAGATGTTATTCAGTAAATAGACTGTGAATGTGTTCCAAATATCAGTCCTCTTAAGACCTTCCAAAATTACYTGCAAGACATCATGTGAATCTTTCCTACCTCACTGGAAGAGCAGCTGCAAGACTTTGTGTTCAGGTTTTTTCAGTTCAACAAACRCACAGCTTGCTTGGTCAACTCTGGCCTAAGAAACTCATCCAAAGTCTTTGATTCTTGTCTCTCTGATGAGATGAATCTGGATCTCAGTGCAGCTGGTCACTCTGCATCAGTACTGAATTATAGCTGTGGCGCAATGTCATGGGCACATCTGCTATTCAGGATRGAATGGTGTCCAGGTGTGGTTAGAGGTGGCTGTGGAGCAGCTGCTAATCAAAATAAATCTGCAGAGGTTTCTTTYTCCAAAGAGGTATGCAGGCTTTATCCACTAGTTACAGTTCAAAAATCAAAATCTCAGATTTGTGAGAAATTATGAACCTAAGTTAAAGAAGCATGCTAAGTACTACTAGATAAACCATAATTCCTTTCCTAGAAAAACCTACAAATATTTCTGCTGCCAGTTGTCTGCAACACTAAGAATGAGAACTTAAAGGAGCAATACATCCTAAAGAAATCACAACATACTCTTGTTATTGGTGATAGTAATGGTAAACACACAGCTCTTAAAAAGCAGCGAGGAGAGTGGTAGATGTACCAGGGCTTTGAAAAGAGCTTCAAAAATGGATGACAGTTGGCAAACTCCAAGTCAGTTTGTGGTTTGTTCAGCAGGCATAAATCATACCTTTTTCTTCACCTTTTATAATTTCCAAGGAGGCACAGATGGCTTCTGAAGCCTTCAAATTGATCCACTCCCTGAGAATTAAAGCCAGTCAAAGTTAAGGTGCATGGACTCAAAGCTTTGATTTCATCTGGCTCAGATCAGCTGTCTTAGTACAGGTTTAATTTGTATGTGAGTTCCTAAGGGAAATAAAGCCCTTTATAGTTCTTATTTCACTGAAAACTGCATGCCAGATGCTTTGGAAATCCAAATGATCCAGGCCAAAAATAGGAAAGGAGAACAGAAGAATAGTTATTATTATTAAAACAGGAGCTTCAATAGGATCCTGGAAATCTCTGTTCTCTGGTGATTAAAAAAAAATGGCATGCACACTCAGTTCCATAATAATAACTAGTTACTTTTCACTCATTTAAAATTTTTTCAGGGGCTAAGGTTTGGCCAGGGCCTGAGCCAGACAGCTACACACCATACATAAGCTTCCAGGACACCATCTTGAGGATCAAAGAACCTGTGTCAGATTTTGTCAGCTGGCTCTGTATTTCTATTTTTCCTTGTAATAGACCCTGTATATAGTGCACACATACTCCCAGGTCCCCTGAGCAAGTCACCTATCCAATCTAAGGGCTCACAAATCCTAAGCAAACAACACAGTATGAGGCCACTTTGCCTTGTCTGAGAACGCAAAAAAGGCAGAGAAGTATCCCCTTTTTTGGGGACATGGGCAGTGGGATTGAGTGCATTCTCAGTGAGTTTGCTGATGACACCAAGCTTTGTGGTGTGGCCATCATGCTGGAGGACAGGGATGCATCCAGAGGAACCCTGACAGGCTTAGGAGGTGAGCTGGTGCAAACCTCATGAACAACACCCAGCACAAAGTCCCACACCTGGGTCAAGGCAAACAGAAACACAAACTGTGTGTAGAATGGATTGAGAGCACTCCAGAGGACAAAGACTTATGGATGTTCATGGACAAAAAGCTGGACATGACCCAGCAATGTGCATTTGCATCCAAAGCAGCATGGCCAGCAGGTCAAGAGAGGATCTCCCCSTCTACTCTGCTATGGTGAAACCCCATCTGGAATAGAGCACCCACCTTTGGGGCCCCAGTGTAAGAAAGACACAAATGTGGTGGAGTGGGTCTAGAGGAGGATCCAAAAATTATAAGAGTGCTGGAGCATCTCTCCTATGCAGACAAGCTGAGAGAGCTGGGGCTGTTCATGCTGGAGAAGAGACTACAAGGAGACCCTATGCACCTTCCAGTACCTAAAGAGGACCTATAAGGAAGCCAGARAGGGACACTTCACAAGTTGTATTGATAGGACAATGGGGAATGGCTTTAAATCACATGTGAGTATGTCTAGATGGTATATGAGGAAGAATTTATTTACTGTGAGACTGCTGAGGCATGGGCAGAGGTTTCCCAGAGAAGCAGTGGATGCACCACTCCTAGAAATGTTTATGGCCAGGTTGAAMGGGGCTCTGAATAATCTGGTCTAGTGGAAGATGGCCCTGCCCTTGGAAGGGGAGTTGGAACTGGCTGATCTTTAAGATCCTTCCTAATTAAAAATGGCAGTGACCATTGTCACTCTTTTTCCCTCCAAAGTGTTATTTCAGTTGCAGAGCAATGCAGAAAGCCAGTATCAATTCTTTCATGTCACTGATCTGAACAGGACAGGRTGGTCCCATGTCTTTGTCCCTTGAATTTGCCACCTCTATAAGCACTGCAGAGATCAATGGGTCAGAGCTTCACAGCATAATTAATTAATACTCTACAGCAACACCCTCAGGAACTGATCTCTTTAGCTTTTCTCCAAGCACTTCCTACAATCATAGGTCAATAAGAGCTGAGCTCTCACAGCTCCTCAGATACTTACATTCATGACCAAATCAGGGTGTGCCCTTCTGTCCCACAGCAGGAAGACACCAAACCCTCACCTTTTAGGCCACTAAGGTGCTCTCTACCTTAGCCTAATCGCTCCTTTTTTTTCTCTTAAAAATGGGTTTAAGCACCATACTTACTCATAATAAGGCAACCCTATTTTCAGGTTACCCACTTTCCTTGCATACTTAATGGCGCAGTTTCTCAATCCAGAACACTCTTTTCCTCCAGGAAGCCAAAAAAACCACATAACAACCTTTTCCTGCGAAATACCCTTTCTTTGCACCCTTCCTAGCAGCTGCCCTTTGTAGCCCCATTGTTGCATTAACTAGATTCTTCTGATATATGACTGTGGTGGACTAAGGGGGTCCCCAAGATGTTCAGTTGCTTGCTGAATCAGAATCTACATCCTTATAATGCTGCTAACTGCTAGAAAAAGTCAAGTGAAAGGGGCCAGTTGAAAACAGACAACATTAGGATGTGGGATGTCTCCTTCCTCCATGAGTTCTCTCCASTGGAAAACAAGGTAGGGACTATGCCCCAGAACTACCACTGCTCATTGTTACACTTCTTTTCCATAATTTCGGAAAACACGGTATCAAAAATATCAATGCAAAAGTGGTTATGCCTGTGGAGGAACAACAGCTCACAAGTTTACCTCAGCAGTGGCAGGTGAATGATGGACAACTATGGTGCTCATTGCTGAAGATAAAGGACTGTCATTCTAACTGTGGCACACCAAGGAAAACCATCCATGTCTGAASATCAAATAGGAAAAATCCCAGTTCTCTGGTGGCCATTACCAACAAGAGCTTGGTTTGTAATTTATGACAAGTCTTGTAGCATAAGGAATGAGATTTCAAATTTGTTGGAAATTCAAAACATCTTTTTAAGTTTTCCTTCCTCATTGTGTATTCATTGAAATGAATATACAAAATTTGTTAATTTCCTTCATAAAGGAGGTGCTGTTTCAGAAAGAATAAAACAGTTCTTGCTGACCTTTTTGAAATCATACCAATCCAGGATTCACCTTGGGTCCCTGAGACTTTTGTCTGTGCCCTGGGGGATCCCCACAGGCAGCCTCTCTTGGTGTGGTGAGCTCAAAACCCCATTTTTGTTCTGAAAGTTTCTGTCGCTCTTTGGAGAGTTGAGGTTACCTCTGCAGAGCCACGCTCTCCTGCAGGCTCCTTCTACAACTCAGATTCACTGCTCAAAAAATCAGCCTCCTCCTACACATTTATTTGGGCTTTAGTACTGGAGTTAAGGAAACCTGTTGAGGACTTATGAGCTGTAACCGTATGAATTCTTTTCTCTGTAGCACGCAAGGTTATAAATAGAATAGAAAATGTGTAAAAGTTTCACGTCTTACCCAAGTCCTTTATCTGGCTAAGTTCCATATWCACAGAGCATGTTTCTTCTTTAGTCTTTGACTCTTCCAGTGTCGAGCTGACAGTTTGGCTCTTGTACTCTTATTCGCACTGGCAGACAAGCTTCAAATTGGCCAGAGCCACCCTGATCATATTTTGCTAAAAAAGCTTCCTGTCCATGGCAGTCAGGATGCTGATCACTTCATCAGCTCATCTTGCTAGGCCAGAGGTATCACAACTGCATTTCCCATCTAGCCAACTGCTCCTTCACTGTTTTATTCCTCAACTGTTTTATTGTGCCTGGAAGCATTTTATCTGGTCTTTCTGGGGAAATGCCAAAACCCAAAGCTCCTTCAGTCCTGTGAAGGCCTATTTTTCAGTACTAGCCTTAACTAGTCTGCAAAGTTTCAAATTATTCACATGCCATTTCAATGCTTTAGATCTTCATTGGCTGCTGCAAGCACTCCCATTTTTTCCCACCTCATCTGAATAGAAATATCCTACTTCAGTTTCCATGTCAAATGTCTCATCTTCCTCCCTCAGTTTCTTCAGTTGTCCCTTTCTCCTTGTTCCCTTGGTCACTGCCCCGTTGGGCAGGTGTTCTGGGCKGCTGCTGTAGCTCAGCTGGTCAGAGCATGGTGCTAATCTTACCCATGTTGTGGGTTTGATCCCTCTATGGGCCATTCATTTAAGAGTTGGATTCAATGATCCCTGTGGATTCCCTTGTAACTCAGAATATTTGTGAAAACTGTCTTCAGACACAGAAATCTCCTGTAAATCACAACAAGCCTCCTGTGCCTCCCACCTCTTAGCAAAAAAGATGGGAGATGGTGCATCACACTGAGAACTGTCCACTCTTTTGCTACCACCCTCAGAAAGCCTCTCAGGGAGACAAAGCTCTTGCAGTGGGATTTCCCATCACCAGCACTGTGCCAGGAAGGACATGCACACATCTCAACTTTCCACCCAACATATTTGCAGGCAAAAYCAGTGGAGGGAAGGATAAATGTGCTCTGTAGCCAAAAGGTTAGGGGCCAGCTCCCAGCTATTCTGAATCCCAAACCTCCCAGGTCATTCCCCAGTCTCAGAAGCTGCCTGCTTCCCACACAAGCTACCCATTTGCCATTGGATATGTGAATGTGCTGCCCACACAGAGGCTGAATGCAGCGAGGAACACCTGCAGTCCATGGGCAAAAAGGGCATAACACATCCGAATACAGGGCACTCACCTAGAGAGCAGATACATCTTTTAAACCACAAAAATACCAAAAGCTGACTGCTGCAAACACCTTTTTACACTGCTAAATGAAAGCAGCCATAGGGACCTTGCACAGAGGCTGCTGGCAGGGCACAAGTCCAGGCAGTCATTCCACAATTCCCAGCACTGCAGGAACCACCTGCCTCAGAGACCAGGAAAYACATGAGTACAGAGCATGGGTGCTGGCCCTTGCACCAGGGCTACTGATAAACAGCTGGTCCTGTATACTGGAGCCAGGGCTCAGGGCATGGAGTCCTTGGCTGGAGTCACACTTACTCACCAAAGCCGGATTAGATACAAATTTAAACACTGAGGTGWTGTCTACACAGCTGGGCACACATGCTCACAGCAAGCTGCATTTATCTCTACTGGCCAAAAGGAATGAGGTACAGCCTGTCCCAGGGGTACACCCCTTTAGACAGACCTCTCCCACACTGGAGGCCACCTGGAACCCCTCTGAGTCTGTCAGCCTTCAAGGACATCCATTTGAGACGAGWCTGAGAGAAAGGGACAGCCTGTACKGTGATCTGGCCTTTAAAGGCAATGAGGACCAAAAGGTGATGGCACAGAATCACAGCCCCGAGGTGCTCTGCAGAATTTACAGCACAATGAAATTAGCACCAGTCCCCTGGGGCTCACCACACGATTCCTCAAGTCTCTGTCTTCACCACATAGACAATTGTGGCTGTAACAGCCCACTCCACAAAGGCAAAAGCAAAGAAAAAAAAAAACCACTGCCAGGATCCCCTCAGCCTCTACATCCAGCAGCTTCCTTGTCACCCAGATCCACCATTGCCAAGGGTTTTTCTTTGGAGATAGCCCTCCAGAAAGGCAGAGAACATGGCAGATGTTTCCTCATCCATCTACTAAAGGTAAATCCATCTGTTGGAACACCTTAGGAATCAGTGAAATCAGGCAGCAAGATGCCCAGCRTGCCCAGATGGCTGCTTGGCAAAGATGTGGGGATTGTCAGCTGCTGAGTGTGCTGAACCCATGACAGGCACACTGCTCTGCAGACACCCCTGAGGGTCCCCGTTCCCATTTTCCTTCCAGGAAGCCCTCGTCTTGACTCCCTTCTGCTGCAGGAGGGAGGTCCTGGGTGTTGCAGATATGCCATCTTCTCCTCTGCCCCATTCCCCAGGCACATGTAGGAGGGAGCAGCCACCTTATTGCCCTCCTCCGCAGGGAAGCATTGAACAGTGCCAGCTTTGGTGCCAACAGAGACCATCCACTCTGACCTGAGAGCAGCCAGGTGGGATCACAGGTAGGCACAGGTAGTGCAGCCTGAGACCCATGCACAGACTACAAGTGCTGTGTGTTCAAGCCAAAGGGTTCATTCTGGGAAAAGACATYAGTACGAGCCTGAGAACAAAACCTGTTCTTAGCACTGTGAGCAGGGTTTGCCTCCATCCTGCTGGGATGGCTSAAGGGCAGGACTGTGCCCTAGTAGGACCCTCTGAAAATATTGCACCTCTTTCCTTCAGGTTTAGGAGATCTCACTATTGACGCAGGCAAGCCACTCACTGTGTCAGTCTCCCTCTGATATCTTTAGTCTCCAGGAGCACATCACCCACTAAATGCTCGCCATGTGTCACGACTGCCACACTGACCAGGGGACATGACAGGGCTGACAAGCTGACCACAGCACCACCCCCACWGGCAGCACTGGCAGCCTGGGGCATGCTCAGGAAGTGACCTAAAGAGCAAACACCAGACACGGCCTCTCAGATTCCTGCCCTGGTGCTCTCTCAGTGCTGGGACACTGGTGAAACTGCCCCTCGTGGGCAAACCAGCACCATTGAGGGCTGAGCTAAAATAACACTTGGTTTAAGCCCAAGTTTGTATAAATGAAGTCTCYGCATGCCTTTAAATGATACAGTATACCTCTTTTTCTGCAAGCTAAAAGCAAGGTTTAAATTTAAAAACAAAAACAAAAAAAGTCAAAGGCTTGAAATAATTTTTGCARCATTCATTTTGACCAGAAGATGAGTTGGCATTAGTTAGTCAGAAGGAACATGTTTTAGGAAAGGGAACATATGCGCCTAGAAGAAAAGAACATAGATAAAAACTTCATGATCTCATTTGGACCATCTTATGTGAGTTACTGCCCTGRAAACCAGAAAGTCTTTGCTACTGAATATAGATGGACAACGTAATTTGCCAAAAAATCCTATTGAAAGATGAAATGAAATTCCTTCAKCTAAAAGAACTCAGATGTTAGAGAATTTGTATCCATTACTTATTTTGGCAATAATTACATAGCTCACTAAAGCTTTTAAACAAACACTGAATAAAGGAGAGTATGTCTTTATAATACTCTCCTATATGAAAAAGGGTTTTTTTTCCCTGTTTGGATCCCCAAATAAACATTTGCCATTGTTTAGCAAACATCTTTTCAGCTGCTTTGAATAGCCAGGCATATCCAAGGCATTTATCAGAGAATTACAGAAYCACAGGATAAGCTGAGTTGGAAGGGACCTTCAAGGGTCATCGAGTCCAACTCCTGGCCCTGCACAGGACATCCTCAAGAATCACAGCATGTGCCTGAGAGCATTGTCCAAAAGCTTCCTGAACTCTGTCAGGCTTGGTGCTGTGACCACTTCCCCTGGGGAGCCCGTCAAGTCATACTTGTCCAAGTCATCTCTGAAATACCTCCCTACTCCAAAGGTCTCATCATGAGAACTGTAATTTGCTCTACATGTCCTCCAGATTTCCTCATGGAACTAGCTTGCTGCAGAGGTTACTTTGGTTGTAAGCTCACAGAATCTGTTCCCTGCATTGAGACACTGGMGACTGCCCCAGCACATGCAGAGAAAAGCATTGTAGGCTCTAGTCCTTGGGAACAGGRGATCAAATCCATTGCCAGAGCAGCCAAATCAGAGAAACAGCGCAGGTGAGAGCAGACAAACCCTGGATGGACATCAGAGTGTGAGTGGGGCCTGTTTAGATGGTTAAGAGCACTCACAAGATGGGACCAATATCCTATTTTTTCCAAGKGAATTAACCAAAACTAAATATAAACAGGAGCATCTCCTCCTCTCAATCTCAGACATTCTACAGAATTAAAAAAGGTGTCAGGCTTTCATTGTTGTATTTCAGCCACATATGACGCTTGATTTATCTCACAGCCTGAATCATTTCTGTTGACTATAATGGCCATTATGATAAAGACAAAAAAAATGAGAAAAAAATAAATTAAAATTTAGAATTCCAGTTAGGAAGATACTATACACTCATTTAATTTTAGGTTTTAAGATTTGTARAGGGATTTTTGTTTCCACTTTGTGATGATAATTTAAAATAATCAAACCAACAAACAATGAGGAATCAAAATATAATTGAGGTAGAATTGTTTGCTTTAGGAGCCACTGTGGTATCTCAGTGATTTCATTAACTTACCTGATTATCTATATGGCACTCAGCATAAACATGTCAAATATTAGCCTCACCAAAACTTTAAACAGCAAAGAACTCCAGCATTGCCTACATCATGTTGTACTATCCAAAAAGAAACCTGAACTACAGATTGCTGAACTTTTAACTTTYCTGGGTAAGGGTTTTCCCTTTACATGTCTTCTCTCATCACAGAGGTCATGTCTTCCTGGTGTCTCCTCTGCAAGACTGGAAAATAATTGACTCCTATTCCAATCATGGCATTTTCTTCATGCTCTGTGAGACTCCTGAGGGCTGCCCACAAACCAATGTGTCTGCTTACAGCTGAGGCTCTCCTGAAGTGAGCAGGGCATTTCTGGCCGTGCTCATCTTCTGCACAGTGTACTTCCATAATACTGCCCTGTCTCCCTTCAGCCAGAGACTCACACCTCATTTACAGGTGTTCACCCCTCCAACCCAAAACCAAACCCTGTGGGGAGACCACACAGACAGAAGTTCCTCCATTTACCATGCCAGGCACAGCTGSTAGACCCAAACTTGGCTCCTAACCTCCTGCTGGGGATGTGATCAAAGCCAGGTGCCCTGCCAAGGTTGTCTACCTTGAGCTGCACTAACCCCCTTCCTGATAAGAAATCATGTTCATGCCTGTCTGCTTTCCTCTGTCCCCTTTCCAGACAGCAGCAGGAGTCTCCCTTGGGCTTCGTCAGGAGGGATTTGCTGGCAAGGCACAGCTCACACCGATCTCTCAGCTACACTAAGCTCCCTCCTTCTTTGATCAAAGAACACACAAGTCCACTGACCTCCAGAACAGGCTGAAAACCGTGTTGTTTCCTCCAGCTCTTCATGATGGTGAACAGAGCACAGCCTAGGAGCCTGTGAACTGATGAGGTATTTCTGGGCTTCAGCTTTCCAGCAATTCACTTTCATTCAGGGGTTGTGGTAGTGAAGAGCACTGTCCTCTGATTTCTGTTCTTGATATTTGTATTGGTTTTTGTGCTATCCAAAGAATCAATGACCTGATACTTGGGAGGCAGTGACCTCTCATGGCACTCGTGTTGCCTATCAGCATTGAAAATGTAGCCACTGCAATCTGTGGTGAGTTTTACTTTCAAATGTTTTTCAGTTTAAAATAAAAGCAATAACTACTTCTGGAGTCCTCTGGCATCCATGTGGCCATCCATGAACTGCTTCTTGAGCCTGGAACATGTGAAAATCCGATTTCAAAAGAATTACTCATGCGCGGACTGGGCTCTTGGTAACAGATCTGGCCAATGAATTGCTTCCAGTCCAACTTTCAGCTAAAAATAAAAATGTCTGGAAGAAATTTTGCTTCCACTTGCTATACACTGCTAAGTAGATGTGCTAAAGAATTATGCCTTTTGCTACATGACTTACCTGAACCCAGGTATATTAAATATTTTAAGCCTTGAGAATGACACCAAAGCTTTAAATAGTGTATTATTCTTTAACTTGTAGGACCTTTGAGGGCCACCTAACTACATCATTCCCTCCTATTCTGGGACACCTCTCCCAGGTGAGACAGGCTCACAGCCTTTGAGTGTTAAGCAGAGAGATAATATAGAAATAGAAAAAGAGGCAGGAAACTTCTGAGTGTGAAGTTTATTTATCTTTATAAGAAATACCTTACATAAAACAGATCTATGCCCAGAGCTGTGTCTCAATTCATAGTAAGCCCTTAGGAAAGGATATGTGCAGCTAATGGAAAACAAATGTCTATTTTGGCAGAGCCTGCAGCTAATGTCAGTTTTTTTCCCCTTTTGCTAAAGAAATAAAAAAATTGTCACAACGAAGCAGGCTGACTGAAATATTTTGGTTTTCTCTTAACCATTTGAGTGCTTCTCTGATGCACAACATATGTGACAGACCTTATCTCTGTGGTTCACGAAGGGGAAAAAAATGATGAAGAAATCATGTTCATTTTCATTAAAACATCTAATGTCCTCAGGAAGGAAGTTCAGAGTTGAAAATAAGATATGCTTCATGGCTTGATAGCTCTCAGTAAAGATTGTTTTAATTAGAGTGTAAATTCTAGACTTTGTTTTGCTGGAGTCTGGCCAGAAACAGACCAAGAGCACTAAGCAGTCTTTAAACTGTTTTGTAAAGAAAACAAAAGCCTAGAGAGGGCAGAATTATTAGCTGTGGCTAATACCTCAAAGCAAATTAACATAAAGTATAGTTATTGTTTGTTTCTTGGGCAAGAGCAATACTGTCAACACAAGCACAGAAACCACCAGAAAACAATTCATCATCAGGATTATGGTCATTAACTCATATAGCCCATACCAAACCACAACCCAGAACACAACTGAGAGCCTGACTTTAACCAGTAATGACGTGAATTCAGGGTCACCAAACAATCTGCAGGTTGTTGGCTCATACCACAGCTGAAACATTGGTAATATGGAAATACTGGCAGGAGATTCCGTGAATTTTACCTTTCTTGGGCCTGAAGGATCTGATTCCCCTAAGTCTTATCTCCCTCTGACAGCAGATCCCAAAGGCTGCAAGGGTGTACAGGAGAAGAATCACTCCTCTGCCATGCTCCCTCTCCTTAGGCAGCTGCTGGAAGCACGGTTACAGGGAGACCAGGCTGGCCCTGGTTTCATCAGGCCATTGCAGTTTTCAGCTCTTYCCCAAGCATGCAGGTGAGGCAGCTCACATCCTCACCCAGGGCCAGCACCTCACCCTTGGGATCCTAAATCTGATGAGATTTCCATGCACCCACTTGTTGAGCCTGTCTGAGATAACCCAGGCAGGGTTACTGGTRTGTGGCACTGGGAGAAAGCTACCAGAGAGTTTTCTGGGATAGGTATTAGAAAATGGGCCCTGTGCCTGAAGGAAAAGAAACARTCTTCTGTTTTCTGACTACTTTCATGTTAAAGTCAAAGAGCCTCTTTGGCCCTTTAAAAGCAAGGGGATTTCACCAGAGAAAGCAATAAGGCATTGTAGCTTTCCACATTTGAGGAGCAATTCAAGTCACCGCCATGACTTAACTTTTGAGGAACAGGCTTTCAAGAAACAAAAGAGGCCAGGAGCTCTTAAACTGATATGGAAGTTGTTAACATGAGTCTTGCTGGAGTCACTGATATCTCAGGTTTCGTTCCTCTACCTTCAGTACAGGGAGTAATCCTGTATAAAATAACAGCTCACAGCCTTCATGGCCAAATGAATCTTCTTGAAATCTGTCTGCCCAGACACKGTCTCCTTCCATCTTTGTCCTTCAGCCCAAATGCCTTTGGGCATCAGACTCCCCTTGCTGAGGTTTTGTTTAGCCTTTACTGCAGAGTGTAACACCCTGGTCTTCAGGCTCAGTGGGCACCACCTCCCTGCACCACCCTGAGCTTGTGTCTCTGCTGCTCTCCCTGCTTCTGTCTTCACYACAAATTTAACCCCAGACTGCCTGTCTGCTGGGCTTCTCTGCACATATACCAGCAAAGAGCTGCCAATAAAATGATGGAGGTTAGAGGCATTAGATCCACAAAAAAAACCCTAATGTTAAGGACTTCCGTCAAAAGTCACCACCTGGGAACTGARTTGGACTCATCAGAAAACTTTGTTACAACAGAAATTACACAACCTTTTTGTAGCTGACAGGTATTTGGGAAGTAGAGTTCAGATTGTTTCAGTTCAAATAAGGATAGCATCTGCYAGTTTAAGAGGACCATTTGCTAAGAAGTCTATTTATGTTAGTTAGTTATCCAGGCACATAAATTGTTTGGAAGATGAACAAAAAGGTGTCTTTATCTTCAAGTTGCTAACTCTGAAAGACATAAAACAATAAAGAATAATCTAGCCTAGAAGTTTCCTCCATTTGGATTCAGTCTGGTTCAGTATAGCATGGGGTGGATATTAATTAATGCCTTCAACACAGCTTGAAGACATGTTTTGTTTAGGAACTGTCCTTATTCCTTATCTCAGGTATTTTTAATCACAGAGCATCAATTCAGAAAAGACTGAGGCAGAGGGAAGAGGCTGTAGAAATAACCATCTCAGCCTTTGGAAATTGCAAAGGACAAAGTCATTTTACAAGCCATTAAAGAGTGTTCAAAAATACTTTGGCCATCACTTAGGAAAAAAAAAAAAAAAAAAAAGGACATCAAAGTCCTTCTAGAACTGACCACAGAGAAGTTACCAAAGTCACCGTGAAGGAATTGTGTTCTGCAACACACATGGATGCTACCCTTGGGTACAGTTATTTTTCTGTGCTGGATATTAAAGGCAAGCAATGACAAATGGACCCAGAAGATGGAGGAAAGCTTATTGCACAGAGTCTGAGTCAGTAGAAAAGACTGTGGTTGCAACAGCTTGTAGAACACAGATGAACCTGGAATAGCTGGCAGACCTCTCTAACCATCTTTGCTGCATCTAAATTCCAACATGTTGCGTGCTTAAAAAAAAAAAAAAAAAAAAAAAAAAGTGCTTAAAAAAAAAAAAAAAAAAAAACCAAAAAAAACAGAGAAGCATAATCAGCAAGGATGAAATTTCCATCAACAAAAGCAAAATAAGACTGCAATACCAGCCAAATTTCCAGCTTTATAAATGTGTGGAGTTCATAGTGCTTTGCCATGTCAGAAATTTCATCTGGGGCTTCTACAAGATCCTGGAAAAGCTCCCCACAGTGGAAATGTGAGAACTCTCTGTCACCTGAACGCAATGCARCTTCCCTGGAATTTTAAGAATCACTCATGACCCCTCTTGTCCTCATTTTCTTGTACCTCAAACTTCCTAGTTTTGGGACAGCTTTACGACACAAGAACATAAAAAATACCCCATGAAAGAACGCTGTTCTGRTACAATGAAACCTGAGCCCTCACAGATAAACAACTGTGTCACCCACAAGAAGCATCTGAATATAAATTGTCCTTGGCACTGATCTGGTGTTTTCTAGCAATCAGAGCTGCTTCAGAAACAAAGCCTCCAACACACAAACTGGGAAACTGAGACCCTGTCAGCAGCTGAAATTCCCATTAATAGATGCTGTGCCTATCCCAGAGACTTCTATGCATTCTCGCTTGCACCATGCATATGCTTTGCATTAAATACCATAGTGATTCAGAAAAGCTCACTATTTCTTTTTCCTCTAATCATTTTGCCTTGGAAACCTAATAATGTGCCCATAATCCAATGGGAAGTCATTGGAATTCAAATCAGAGTTTTAACTTCCTGCAACAGTGTTTCTCAGGGATTTAGCTCTCCAATCAGCATCCCTGTGCAGTTGGCTGCAATAGATCTGCAAAGTGGTAACACCAGRACCTCTTCTGGCTCAGCAAGGACCAAGATCTGATCACCTGAATGGTTTTATTTCTGGGAACCTGATGGAGCTTGTTAGGAAACAACAAGCTTCTTAGGAGTGACTCCTCTCCAGTCACCATCTTCCTGGGCTTCTATGAGTCTTCCTGAAGACCCAGGCAGCTGAGTGCTTCCAGATGTTCTGCAGCCTTCAAGGCTGTGAGCACTGTAAGCCCACCATGAAGAAGGTACAGGTGTGAGCACAAGTAAGAATTGCACCCAGCCATGACTGACAGAGSTGCTGAGACACTCCCTCAGTAGCCCTTCTGGTTACACCAGACCAGCTGCTCTGCTGGCATCAGCCAAGTTTTTCAGTGTCAACACGGATTCCTTGCAAACAMTGCCCTTGGGCTGGCACCTCTCCTTTGATGCCCAAGTGCAAGCAGGTAGAGGGGGGATGGAGCTTTTGTTCAGAGAAGAAAAATACTGGGARGGAATAGGTGGTGACATTTTCTTACTATGCAAGAAACTCTGTTCTTGTCTAAGAYAAGACATGGGAACTTTTTTAATGGGGAACAGCAGATGACTAAAAAACTGCATACCTCTTCATTCTTTTAATCTGCAAAATTTTATGGAAAAGACAAAATCTCTTTTTTTTCATGTTACTGAAACCAAAAGGTCTTTGTTCTTTTACTCCCCCGTCAGAGATAAGATAGAATATGTCAAAAGATCTTTCCATGTTGCCTTCTCTCTCCCACATCTTTCCCTGCCTCTCTGTCTGCGGCCATGTGGAATCCTGCTAACCCAGCCTTTTGCATGGAGGTGAAGAGATCATTCATAATTGTGCACTCAGAGCAGCTCCCAGAAATTTTCCAGCAAGCCATCCACTATGGTCCTCTGAAAAAGATGTATGAAATAATCTCTCCATGTTAGTATTACATTATTTATGCTTCATTCCAGTTATCTCCTTATTTCCTGTGGACATCATGTGCATTTATTCATGCTGTCAGCCAGCCTCCCCTGACTGTGTTTTCAGTAAAAAGCTGAAATGGAGATTTAGCCACCTACTCCCCAGATGTGCAGTGGCTCCAGTTCTGTGGCATCTGTGTAAACATCAGCAATAAACTTCTAACTTAGAGATTAAATACAGAGAGTTTTCCTTTTACCTCACATTCAGGCCCCTCACACAGAAATATTTTAAAGGCATATCTGGCAWTTTTTTTTATGAAAGCATTTTTTTCATTGATTTATCAAGGAAGCATGTCCCCAGGAACCCACCCACACTGGGAGACCTCAAGTCAAAGGACAACCCCAGTGTCAAGGCTGTGCTGTTCCCACCAGGGAATACACGATGGAAGAGCAGAGCTCTGAGCTGCACAGGTGGTAGACAGGAATGCCAAGGTCTGGTTGAGCTGTGGAGCTGTTGCTGCTGTCACATAGATGAGGATAAGAGAGGTTATCCTAGGGTAATTAAATATTATCAAATTAAGCATGCTATTTAACTAATGGTATTTACTTATATGTAGGAAGAGAAGCAAACAGACAAAAAATTAAAATATCAACAACTTGCTGCTTATCAACATAGATATTAATTCCTTGAAATCAGTGAACTGCTTGAGTATCTTAGAGAAGTCAAAGCAATGTTCTTATTTAGCAATTTACTACAGAAATGGCCCAGAGGAAGGGCACCAGTGGAGCATAGCTGCCTCCTTTGAGCARTGCATCGTCTGGAAAGCCCCTTTCACATGAGACAGGTTCAGTTCATTACCCTAATGACATTTCCTTAGTTCTACTCACTCAGCTTGTACAAAACACACCACTGTACTTGGGCACACAACTTGCTGGGGGTAGAAGAAGGGCTATCAGACTGAAAGGGATCAGGGCTTGTGTGGGGCAGCCAGCAGGGCTGGGTGAGCACAGAGCAGCCCGGTTCACACTGACAGCATTTTCTTAATTGTAGGTGACTACAGTAGTGGATTTTGACCTGCAGGACTATGAAAGAAAATGACCCTCTGTTTTCTTCCACATCACTCACTTCTGACTAGGTTTACAGCTGCTGGCAAAGGGGACTTTGGCTGGGAGCTGTGCTGGTTTTCCTGATGCTTCAGTGCTTGACTTCTCAAACATGGAAATATTTTAAATATGTTTTAATATAAGAACTGGAGCAGTTTCTCATTAAAACCCACTTAAATTGCCCTCTTCAATGATGAGTTTAATCCTTGAATTATTAATACTCACCAATGAARTTCAGCAGATTGATGTTATGTCCCTGAATTAGTAATGTTGCTGGAAGAAGAAAACACTACGCTAACAGACAACAGGCAGAAAAAAGGGCTGCAGACTTAGCTTGTGTGGCTGGTGCTCCAGTTCAGCAACAGCTGATTTCAATCACTTCTAAACAAACTTCTGAAGTATTTTGTACAACCAGCTAATGTGTCTATAAATATCTTTTGTTTAACTATGGACAAATTATCTCCCAGCTTGAAAAGTTAACCAGAGTTTGTTGAGGGGGGTGTTTCCTTCATCTGCCTATGACAAATACTTATTGATAAGAGACAAACTGTTGCTATGGAGCTCACYCAGATGAATTCTGCCATGTGTTCTGTGTAGCTACAGAACACAGAACCATTGTGTCCTATTTAGCTTTGTAACTCTGGAAAATTCCAGCAGGTTTACAATTAAACCCCCTGCCTTGTTAGGGCAAGACTCAGTGGCAAACAGCAATGGTTGGGGATCTGTCACTTTTYACAGCCTGAAACCTCCTGTTTGTACCATCCTGAGAGGCAGATTCCCACTGGGAAAGGGAATATGATATAACACAGGCAATATCCTCCTGCAACCCCTTTACATTTCACCCTGATCCCCTCTCTCCCCTCCTGTGCCAACAGGCACAACAACATAGGTTGGGTTTTCTGACTCAAATCACATTTCTTGACATGTTTTRTTGTAAGCAGAGCCTTTAAAACTATTTTCATAAAAGCTGATGTGGCTTGAGAGTCATTATATGTTATATTTGAGTGAAAGCCATGTCTTCCTTTGGTAAACGAAAACCTTCTTAAATATCCAGATGGGAACTACTCTAAGGAAGCCGGTGTGTTGGACATACCTGTCAAGGTGGAGAGAGCCTGCACAAGACCACCTCTGAACAAATCACTTCTTTCAAATTTTCCATTAGGAACTGTGGGTGTGCAGTAGAACATGGCTCCTGATAAAGTAATTTGTCATTTGAAAAAAAAAAAAAAAAAAAAAAAAAAAAAACCAAAGCAGTTCTGGGGCTTAGGTATGAGACAAAATAAGAGTATTTATATTTCTATCTTGCATAAATTCAAAATACATGGTGTTTTGAAAGTGCCATAACAAAATTTAAAGAAATTGTTGAAATCTCAATTTATGCTACTCCTAMACCCAGCTTTGGAACATCTGCTTGCCAATGCCTGTATCATTATGAGCAGATGCTGTCTTCAAAGACTCAGACAACATAGAGGGAGGAGATATTTCTTTTTCTCTCTYTCCTCTGTATGTGTATGTACACCCATGCACAACCATCCAGAGAAATTGCACTTGAAGAAAAATATGGAGCCCTGCCACAGCACCCTAGCATAATAAACTTATAAATGTCTATAGCCATCCATTACACATGAGCACTATGGCATAGATTCATAACTTTATCAACATGCAATTCCCCTTGATTATACTCACAGCCCTAATAAGTTACAAAGAGTTTGGCTTCCCTCATATCCTGCAGCTGAAAAAGCTTGGCATGCAATAACTCAGCAGTAAACTTCAATTTTCCCCTACCTTAAAAAAAATAAAAAAAAAAAAAAAAAGAAAGAAAAAAAAAAAGAAAAAAAAAAAGAAAGAAAGAGAAAGAAAGAAAAAAAAAAAAAAAAAGAAAAAAAAAAAAAAGAAATAAAAGAAAGAAGGAAAACTTTGGCATCATATCCAGGTGTAAAAATAACAACACAGCAGTAGTGAAACCATTTTTCTGTTATCTGCTGGCAATCAGAGAGAGGTAGCAGAAATAGTCTGTGTATGTATCACCTTCTGTTTCCTTCCTTTTAAAGGCATGCAAGACAATCCTCCTAGTAAGATACTAAAGAAAAAATATACCTGAATCTCCTTCTTTTCAAGCAGGAAATTCTTATGTACTTGAAAACTGCTGTGCACATCTATTACTAGCATTTTGCTAATATTATCATTATCACAGATTTATCTGGGGAATGCAGTGATTACAAAGCAGCAAGGAACACATCTGGAGTATTTCTACATATAGGGTCCAAAAAACACATACCTTGATGCTCCGTGTCCAGAAGAAAACCTTCACTGCTCCTGTTCATTAGCCAACCTTCTATGAAAGGCACAGTTAGAGRGTTCACCTGTGAGATCCTCACCAGGCTGTGATTTGTGGATGACATTTGCATCCAAATGGCATTTACATTACCACAAGTAATCAGGGGCCATGGAAAAGACTGCCAGCACCACGTGAAAGAAAACTGAGCTTGGAGTTTGATATTGTGACTCAGATTTGGTTCAACGGGGATGTAGAAGACTATTTACACAAGCAGGAAAAAACCTACCCAGACAAAATCACCTACAAATGAGACAAAACCTACCCAGATCTCAAAATCACCTACAAATGAGACAAAGAAATGATTGCTATTGCCAGCAAGGGGCAAACTGACTCACACTTCATTTGTGTGGCTGCACTCTATTCTGCAGGATCTGGGTTTCCCGTGAGAAATAATTGAGTAAGGGAACAGCCAAATGCAGTTCAGGAAGTTCTGGTTTCACCAATTTGATCTTGTGAGTTATTATGCTTTTCTCTTTCATTAAGGAACCGGCTCTCTGAAAATGACATAGATTTGCTTTTTTCTATGTAATCTGATTTAATATTGTCACTGTGGTTTGCACTATGTTGCCATAAGATAAGGCATCTGATTTAAAAAAAAAAGAAAAAAAAAAAAAAAAAAAAAAAAAAAAAAAAAAAAAAAAAAAAAAGCCACTCCCTCAATTATACACAGAACTTGAATGCTCACCACTAATACAAGTTCAGAGGCGAAATTATTAATTTGCCATGGAAAAGCAATTTAGAGATTGATTCAATTGTTTCCTGGAATGCACCTTTTTGTGTCCCCTTATGAAACAAAAAGGCACAATTCTCTGGGGTCCTCTGTGAAGCCAGGGGCATACACATGTGGAATATTCTCCTTTGGACCCACTTTTACGGATATCCTACCAAGGGTCACTTTTTCAGCATCCTTGGGGAATGGCATTTCTCTTCACATAGGCTTTTTATCTAAAGTTTTTTTGCACTCCATGAACCTGCATGATACAAAATTTGGTGTTCAGATGTAAAAATGTCTTCTGGTATCTACCTGATAATGTCTTCAGTCTCCTGCCCTGGTCTCTTGAGCAACGGGAAGGCACCAGAAGTCAGCCTGCAAATCAGTCCCTCGTGACACTYTTCAAATGTTGACCAAAGTCATGCATAACCAAGGATTACAATTTTAATAATCTYCCTAGAAGAGGGTTCGTATTTTATTCCAGTCCAGTGCAACAGGCATCATTAAACCCCTTAAAAGTCTATGCAATCACACAGTAACGTTATTGCTTCAGAGTAGCTTTCTATGTCCACAATCAAAAGCAGTCTTGCTAAAAAGCCACTCAGAGGTTCCAATTACCTCATCTTCTGGTTAAAAACCCTCTATCAAATTCTGATTTTTTCAGCCAACTGCTCATATCATTTCGTCTGTTTATAACAGCAACAGAAAGAAATTCCTGTTTCCCAGATCACCATAACACCTATAAAGCTGGACAGGCTGAAAGATTGAAACAAAAGCCTAAAAAAGATGCAGTATAAATCATCCATCCAAAAACACTTTAAAGGTGGTATCATAAAATGTCAACACATCCACATTTTTAGAAAATGATGAAACGGTAAGTATCTAAAAGAATTTGATTTATACTGCATTGCTGTTGTCACACCAAAACTGCATAGTACTCATAAAAACAAGAATAAAAAGATCTTCCAGACTTTTAAAGCAAGGTAATATTTTATCTGTAGTCATCCACCTTCCAAAAGCAAGTTATGCTGTAATGCATTGTGCTAAGAGACCTTAAACCTGGAAAAACTATCAAATGGCTTCAACATATTTTAAAAATAATCAGTGATAATGCTCTGCAGAGAGCAGTGAAAAACAATGACATCAAACCAAATATATGGCCCATGGCTTTGTACAAAGTAAAGAACACCACCACCAACAAAACCCACAAAAAATCTCAATTAAACAGTCCCTGAATCAAGAGTGTRGATCTGAACTCTCAGAGTGTCCACAAAAAAAAAACCCAAACAGTCTAATCAACACAGATGAAGAAAAATTTCACTGTTCATTCAGTGAAAATCACTAGAAAAAACAACAAACTGAAACAAGTTTTATATCAGTTTTACATCTACCCAAATCACTGTATGATTATTAAACATGACCATGTAGAATTTGGTGCAAATCTATGTCTTGGTCTTGTTACAGCKTTCTGTGGGAGATGTTTTCCTGCATTGTATGCCAGAGGGACCTCAAATAACACTGAATCCCAACAGCTCAATTTGATCTGTTCTGCACCGTGGTAATGGACAGGAGTATGCTTATTTGACTAGAAATAAAAAACTATTGGTCTCTGGAGTCCAGGCCTCTTTTAAATTTCCTTGCAAATCACTGGGTGACAGCAAAGAGGGGATGTCAAAAACCCTATGCCAATAGTCCCTTTGGATAAGAACTCTGTTTAAAGGAATCTCAGCCCGTGGGCTGAAATCTCTCCTCTAGAAAAATTGCAAAAGTTAATTGAAGATAATGTGGGACTTTCAGGCAATAGYAATTGTCATCACTCTAAATCACTAAGGCAACACAGAAAGAGTTARATTGTGGCTGCAGCATGGAATGAAATTTATTGAAAAGCAAAATGTTTATGGAAACCACGTGGASCGTACTATGCTCACTGTGGCCAGTGCTGGCTGTCTGCTAACAGATAAGATTTTCAGTCATGCAATAGTTCAACAGAGAAACTGTAAACACTGAAATGTAAATTAGACAGGAAAACTCACAATCTAAAATTGTCTGGTGTCTCTCCAGCTTCAGACAAACTTAATGTCTCTGTTAGAAGGAAAAGGTTAAACAGGCTGACACCTGAATGAGCACAGGATTTCACCATTCCTCCAACTTGGCCCAATCCTAGAGATTTCCTTCCCCTTCCTCATTTTTTTGGGCAGAATGCCTTCTGTTTGCAGGACATGACCATCTGGTCCAGCCCAAAGGTACATCCCTRGTTTATCAGTTCAACACCTCTTTTCACATTTCACTTGAAAATGCACATGCCAGATAAGGATAAATTTCTTCCAGATGTCATGAACTGAACATGAACGTATCCTTGCACAGAGAGAGGTGATATTATGTGATGAGAACACTGTGGGATAATTAGAAATAGAAAAAATTATTCTTTTAGGGGTCAGTGTTAACTCTGTAAAGACATTGTAAGTATGTAATGTCTCTGCAGAGTCCCCCACTCTAATTATGCCATCCAGAATTCATCTAAATAAAGACTTGATAATACTTCAGAAATACGGTCTATGTATTGAAGAAACAAAAAGTTGAAAAGTTGGTAAAGACAAATCTCCCTTAAATCCAGCTTGGTCCCAGAATTCATCCTGTCCAGTCCAAGGGATCTTTCCTTCCACACACACAGCTTCCCCTAAGGGAAGTGGGTGCACCTCACTATGGGATAACATCTGAGCATTCCCACCTGTGGGGACAGAAGTGAAAAGGCACCCTTTGTATTGTAGCTAAGAACTCCAGGGTGCACAAGTGGGGCATTTTCTATATGCCAGGCGTGTTTTCTTAGCTCCTCACCACACTCTCCTTGTACAATGGGAACAAAACAAATGCACCCCTTGTTCCAAAATCCAAGTGTGGTACATGCACATGATTGAGTGCTTGCTGCCATAGTAGTGGTTTATTACTTACTACATTTAGCCTGATTCTTTGTAGCTGTGTTAATTTATATTTTTCTGCTTCACATGAGACTAAGTCTGGTTTTGATTAGGCTTGTAGAGAGCTGTCAGAAAGTCTGACTCGAGCAAATAAGCCCCTGTAGGTTCTCTTGGAAAAGCCCATAAAATGTCTGCTGTTCATTTAAATTAGGCTCAGAAAGAAACACAAACCTGAAGGCTGCCAGTGTTTATACATTTGTTTAAGATTTTTTTTTTTCTTGTGGGGTATAGGAGGCTGAGAGAGGAGTTATTCTGGGAATAAGCCTGGTCAGAGAGCGGCCATGGGCCCAGACCCTCATTCCTGCACACAAAGCAAAGGAAAAACAGGCTTATGCAGGCACCCTGAGCTGTAGCATAAATCCCTCCAATGAACCAAAGCAGTGGAGGAGCAGCACAACTATTTGGCAGACATTTCTGAAAGCCATTAGGTTGTGGCAGTGGCTAAAGCAAGTTCTGAGAATACTTTCCCCTACGTGGCTTTCTTAATTACAATTTTTCTACACTGAGCCTTGGTTGAGGAAGTCGGCCTGGGTCACAACACAGATGCCAAGGCAAGATTTCCTATGGCACCTGAGCTCCTCTACGCCCAGCTCAGGTTTACCTATGGGGCTGCCATCACCAGAATGTGGTCCCTGCCATACATCTAGACACCCCTACATGCAGCAACATTTTGTCCTGCTTGGAATGGATATGTCAACCAACCCCTTTATCTTTTATGTATTTGTTTCCTTAAGTGCTCACTGGTTTATAGATACCTGGCTTTAGCTGCCAGGGGTGAGGCCTGCAGCCCCAGGCAGGATGGTGACATTGCTCTGTCACCTTCAGCTCTCACTCTGCACTGTCTGAAACTCTTCTTACAGTTGGGTTTACTTCAGAGGCATCGCCTGAGTCCCTGTCTCTGCTGATTCTGAGCCAAGTGTGCTGGCTGCTCCCTGCCCCTCTCCCTTTCATACACACACATGTGGATGCTCAGCTCTCCCACACCCCTGACTCACACATTCTCCATATGAAGATAATAGACTCAGAACTTCATTTCTTTGCTCTGTCTCATCTGGGTCCCACAGGCTCCAGCGTGTCCCTTCCCCATGTGCAGATCCATGGCTGTCCTCCAGAGCCTTCCTCCAGGCGCCTGCCTGCACATCTTCTCACCCAACACCATCTCTCAGGTTTGGGGTCACATCTACTGCTGGGCTGCCATAAATCCAGCATTGCCTCACGAAGGCTCTGGCCACGTGTTTTTTTCTGGGGCATTCACCTGACTCCTGCACACATGTGCACACCCTGATTTTGCCTGCTCCTGCTCAGCAATTGTTCGATGTGGGCTTGGCTTCCCAAGCAGGGACAGAGGACAGGAACAACCTCTCAGATCCCTGAGGGTGCAGAGCCTCCCCCAGGACCTCCACCAGCTGCTAGTCCCGACCTCTTCAGGGGTTAAATGAGCCCTGTCCCTGTATAAGTGTCCCAGCCTTGAGGCTGCCACTCCAGGGAGCAGAGAGGACAGACTTCCTCAGGATTTTGAAAAATGCTAATTATTTAACAGTCTGAGAAACAAACAGATCTAAACACAACTTGGAGGCCCTGCACACCTGTGTCTTTGACCACTCTGCATCAGCATTTAAGCCYCCAGAAGGGAAATTAGTACCCTGGATCCCAGAAAGGAGTGAATTTCTCTTTCCTTTTTCTTTTTAGTGTCTGGCCATCCACTCAAACGCTTACAGAGATGTTGTATCTGCTGCATGTAACCTACCAGAGCAAAGTCCCTTGCTGCCCACTGCAGGGTCCTGGGATGGTTTGGGAGTCTCTCAGTATTGAAACTTTCTATTACTCATTCTTATTGCTGTTAGCAGCAAGATGGGAAGGCACTGGTTGGCTCAGCAGGGCAAGTGACAGGTACTGCCCTCCATTCGACCCAAACTTCTCCCTCCTGTCACATCAGGGTCAGGCTGCATTTGGCTGAACACACACGCTCTAATTGTAGAAAGCAGTTAATAGGCACAAAGCATTATCTGTATCTTATCCAATGCTGCCATTTGATTAATTGTTCCCAAACACTGAGGCTTTTCAGACTTTCATTTTAATTAGGAGGAACAGTTGCCAAAAGCAATTTCTCTCAGGCAACTTTCACCATTTGTTGAAGTACTAATTTATCTGATATTTTTCCAAGGCCAGGTTAAAAAACAAAACAAAACAAAAACAAAAACTAAACCCAAAACCAAAACAGCAACAAAAACCAGCCTATAAGAACAGTCCATCTATTAAATTCGGAGAAGTCTCCTAGATAGCAGCTAGGGGGGGAAGAGCTCAACTTGTGAAAAATCTCCTGCCATTAGCCCAGCCAAATCTCCCAAGCAGCTGTGCTCCCTGTGTGCACTCTATGCTTCAGGGAGATAAGGAGGAAGCTACTTTTAAACCCTTTCAAAAGTAAGGGAAAAGAGTACAGTTACCTTCAAGAACATTTAAAGGCCCACATATTTCAGGGTGACTTAAGAAGACTGTTAAAGTAAAAGGCAATCTGCCTTTTGATCATATTCCCTCTAATCCTCCCTGCCTGTCTTTATTACTCACAGGAATTTGTGCATGTAAACACTCATCCAGATGCCTGGGTTGTTTTTATTTATCCTGGATGGCAGAGCTGTTCCAAGTGCACCATACTCGGGCACAGAGAGTGATTGATGCTGTGCAGCAGGACGGTGGATGGGTCATGGGACATGGGAAGCACRTTGAACCAAGCAGTGGTAATATAAAGCTGCATCTGCTTTGCAGACACATCACCTGTGAAACCCAGCCCTGCTGCTCAAGAGGTAACAAAGAGTCCCTGACCCAAAGATTTGAGCCTGAAAGATGCACACGAAATGAACTGYGGAGGAAGAACCGTGACAGCAATAACCACATCCCGTGGGAGCACAGAGATTTAGACACATTAACAGGGTATTTCACTGACAGAGACTGCCCCGTATGAGTTGGCTGCTCGGCCATTACTGGTTCCATGATTCAGACATCATTTAGACATGATTCATACCGGCTGCATGATCATCCAGAGCCTKGGGCAAGTCCCACTCAGCCAAGGGAACAGACTTCAAACTCTGGATGACCCAGGACTTACAGATAAACACCACAAATCCATAAGCATGGCAGAAAATATTTTGACAGGGATTTTATCTGTGACAACTGTCATTCATACATTGAGGAGATGCYAATGAAGGCTTTTGGCAAATTTAAGAGGCAGGCAAATATGACTGAGGAAAAAAGCATATCTCAAGAAATGAGAGCCATGTCAACACCAAATCAAAAGGCAAAGTTAGATAGTTGACTTAYAAAATATTTCAATGGTATTTAAAGCTCTTGCTACAAACTATCAGGTGCATAAGCTCCATTGTTTTCACAAGGAATTTCTAGTATTTCATTGTGTTAATACTGACAGAGACCTGTCCATTGAATGGTCTCCTGTATTTCAACATGTTTAGAGTGTTTATTTCTTCTCCTGACGAAGTGGACATAAATAGAGCTAAGTAAGATATTTTCCTTTGCATTATCAAACTCCAGGCAGCTCCTTTGAAACTTTGTGATGCTGGTTACTAAATTCTGTTCAGGCAGCTTAATGCAAAGCATCACCCTACATCACCCTTCTATTTTAGCAATAGAAGAACACATCAAGATGCACTATGGCATTTACAGACATCATTGTCATGACATGTGTGCTAATGGATGTCCAAAGTTCAGAATTTCTAAAACCACCATGCCAATATTTAGACATGGTTAATCAAGACCCACCTCCCCCCACCCCCCCACACCCCAAAAAAAAAGTGTGGATTAATTAAATTCTAGGGTGAAAAAAGATTGAAACAACTGAGGATAATAAAGCTTATGAATTGATCACAGATATTGAGCCACTTCCCATAGAAACACCACAATGGTATAATGAAACTGATAAATGTATGATACAAAGCTCTTGTCAGGCCTTATCCTGAATACTGTGCACCATTTCTAGTCAACTGTGCTCAGGTAAGATGGACTGAAACAGAAATATACCTAGAGCCACCCAAACAGGGTAACCAARGGAATGAAAAACCTCTCTTTAGAGGAGATGGAAAGATTTGGTGATTTTATTCCAGAGAAACAAAAACTAGGAGAAATGCTGATTGCTCTTATCAGTAGGGCAAATACCAAAGGCAGGAACAAGGACTTCTGAAGATAATCATACTGGCGGAAGAACAAAGAGATCTGGTCTGGAAATTAATAAATTTGGGCTGGGATTCAGAAGACAACTTCCAAGCATTAGAGATGTGACATTCTGGGACAACACTGCAATAAAAGATAGAGCAAAATGAACTTCCTTTWAAAACAGTAATTAATAAGATTAAGAATGTTATTATCCAAAACAGTTGCAGTGACGGCAGAGTTCCATCCAGCTGTATCCTGATGGGTCAGCAGGTGCAATTGATTCTGTCTTTGATTAGAAAACGAACAAAAGGTGCAGCTAAAAACAGGGAGTATGTTCCTGATTCATAGGCGTTGCAGAATTCATTAGAAAAACATCTATTTCTGTCGCAGACAAAAGGATTAGTGGAGCAGTCAGTGATGGCCAGTCAGCCATCACAACTGACCAATCACACAGAACAAAACAGTTTTGCAAGCTGCAATCTTCTTCAACTAGGTAAGAATTAGAAATAACTTTAAAAGGACAAATGTTAAGAGTAGTTAACTTTCAATCTGAAAATTTCCCATTCTGAATTTCAGTTTGGGATTTGTTTTTATAGGAGTTCTTTGTGAAGCTTGTTCAGAATGCAACCAGCTAACGCCATTCATTTTGGAAATATTCATTAATTTAATTTTGAAAACTTGAAACCCCAAAAAACTAAATTCAAACAGTTTCTCCAATAATGGATTGACAGTGATGTTCATCTTAAAACCCATCTATCAGGATTTTCACGTCCTTATCAGGCAGCAAACTTCAATAGTTCAATCAGCAAGCTAATTCTCCATTTGATGTCTGTTGATACCACTTGGATCTGTGACTTTCACACATTTATTTGCAAACCCCCCTTTAGCAACCAACTTTTAAAACTGCAGTTGAAAACCTGTTTTTTCTGATCTTAAGGCAATAGTGCCATCTTGTGGGAAATATTCAGCTTTGTGTCCTGTGTTGGGCAAAGTAGCCCAGAGCCTTTCTTAGACAAACAATTCCTCAAGAAAATGAGATGGGGTTTTTTGAGTTTTTTTTCTTCCCAAGCTGGCTCCCTCAAGTTAAAATAAACTTTCATCTAAAATGCCCACTAGCCCTTTCCTGTCACTACAATAAAGTTTCGTAAGCCTTTTGCTCTGCTCCACACACATCTTAACCCTGTTTCTCCCGTCAACCTTTTCAGACTATTTTATCTGATTTTATGCCTCTTCTTTTTTTAATGGCTTTTCCCTCAGTCTCTGCAGAGCCAAAACATAAAGAGCATCTCGCACGCCAGAGCACACCAGACACCTTTTCACATTTAAGATGCTGTCTTTCCTGCAGAGGGAAAACAATGAGGATGCATCTGTTTTTTCCACAGGCAGTGGAGGAAGTGTGCCAGAAATGAGACCCGTTCACCTAGAGAGCTCCATGTGCATGGCTTCCTGGTGAAGATGAAAACTGATAGGGCCAAATCAGGTTCCTTTTACACGAGGCAGGTTTAAACAGAAACGGGGTGCCTGCTTCAGATTCCAGCATTTTCTGCAAGGCTTCTCCTATCACTCTGCTGGTGCTCCTTGACTCCTCAAAGGCTTTAAGGCTCTCCCACCAAAATCACAGCAGGCTGTAACCCAATCTGGGCACTGGTCAACCTTCGTCTTTGTAAGAAAATCAAGGTAAATCTCAGAACACTTCTTTTTGCCGGTTCCCTGATGCAGATGGTTAGTTACAGAGCTATCAGACAGATATTAACCAGAAACACGAATTAAATAGCATCCTGTATTCACTGCAAGTTTCCTTTTGCAGTCCACACTCACTGGTTCAACACATGCTCAAGAATGAATCCCAGGCTGGTACTTCCATGATGCCCTTTGTTCAGCACTACCAATGAGGCCAAGCCAGGAAAAGCCGCAAATTGTTATCCTCACTCATAATGCTGGCAAGAGTACACAAAATTTGTATTCRTATTTTATAATACCAGTATTAAAAAATTAAACTATCACACCTATCAATTTCTGTCTTYCTATTTGAGGCTGTATCCTGCTTCCCTGACCTGTTATATTTGTAACATAAGACAAACATGCACTCCAAAGCCTAAAATTCTTGTGATGGACAATTTATCASAACTCTCAATAAATTGTGCCAGGGGCATTAGCAAAACAGCAAGAGCAATGAAAAAAGTTTACAGAGAATGGATGTCACCTTGATGTTTGGCATCAAAGCAAAATTCAGAGCAAGTCAGGTGCCGTAACTGTAAGATACAAAAGGCTTAGGCATGGTATTTTATTAATTCTCAAAAGCAACCCAAAACCAATTTACAATACAGTTTTGAGGTACTACTTTAAAACATATTGTTTAGTCAAACTAATCAAAATATTATTCAGATTGCATTTAGTCATCCCTGAAATTTCCATCTGGGTGAGAAAAACATATGTTACCAACTAATATTTATCAACTGAAAATGGTTACTTCAAAATTTTATACACATTTACTCATTTAATAGCTGAATTACTTGAAGACAGTACTACTGTTAAACCACAAGTTCTTCAGGTTCAGCAGTACACCATACAGTGGCTGGAAATGAAAATATTGTTTGTACTTCTATATTAAAGGACTAGCACTGTTCTAAGCGTGTCTGGTTTTAGTTGGAYACATTCCTGCCCAAATTATAGCACCATGAAGAAATAATTGAGTTTCCTTTCCTGAGCACAAGTGTGACATTCAGGTTAAAGTTGAAGGTCCAACAGTGTGCCTTGGGGAGGACTTCACACTGAACCAGCTAATACTTCACATGCCCTCATGTAAACAACTCACCTCAGTCTGAAGAGTAAAATTTCACTTACTTGGGGCATGTAAAGGACTTTGAAAAAACAAAACATTCAGTTTATGATCGAGACAATAAAATCACACATACAGGTTTGCAAAGAGGAAGCATATCTGCAAGCCCTAACAAACAGGTTTTCACTTCTTTAATACAAACTTAGACTATTTAATACATCAGTAAGAAAATCATTGTGTAGTTAACACCAATCAAAAATGGCTGATAAAGTTGAATGGGTATTTAATTCTGATGGCACTTTCACGGGATGATAAACTTTTGCAGTACATAAATGCATGTAAGAGTAAAGTTAGAAGGATCCAGTCCTGGGGGTGCACAGGCATATTTCTTCCAGGGAGCATTTTGATAATTTTTGGCCTTCACTTTTATTTTCTTCAGGCTTTGGAATATTTTTGCCTTAATTTACCCCTCATCTCCAAAGCTTCTTACAAGACAACCAGCAACCCAGCTCACWGCCAGGCGAGACTAAGTGGGAGGACTCCACCAACCTGCAGCTCTCAACTTTGTCTCCTATGCCAGCAAAGTCTAGCTGAGATAATTTTTGAATTTAAATCTTCGTTGTGCAGTAGTAAATTTAGCTGAACCATTTATCCTCAGCATCTGCTAGCTCTGGACAAGTGTCTATAATTTTGAGCTGTAAACACTGAAGAACAAGGACTGCAGGTATTGTGATGATGACTTTGTATTTTCTCTGAAATAGGTGATAAAATATCCATATATTTAGACTGGCTCTGAGAGAGCCTTTGAGTTGAGACAGACAAYATCAGCAAGATAAATTCTCCAGCAATCTCAAAATCCCTCATTAACAAGTTCTACATGAACATCTTGGCCCAAAGGTGGTGCTCCTTTACATTCTGCATAGTCTCATTTCTGCCAGTCCAATCTGCAAACAATTTAAATTGGCTCAAATGCTAGCCTTCTCTTTCCTGATATTTACACTTTGACCATGATTATACTGTTCTAAAACCATCTTGGAGTAGAAGTCTGACTGGCTTTTTGTCACTTATTAGAATTCACCCTCATTGTTTCTACTTTGCTCTATTTACAAGTATGGCATTATTCAGGTTTGTGATTTTAGAGGAGAAGAAAGAAAAAGTCTTTCTTCTAAGATTTTAAAAACTCTTAGTAAAATATCAGGTCATCAATTTCACATTCATGATTGATTCTTTAATTGTGTTACAAGAAATTACAGACTCCCTTTTTACACGTGATTTTGCTTTTTTTGGTTAATGCCATGTAMTCTTTATTGGTTATGCATACTCTGCCCTGCTGTCCTGTGGATAAAAAGCAGCACAGAAGTTGCTGGTGTCTAGCTTGACACCAAAAGGAATGTCCTGCCTGATAAAAAGATTTAACTGGTGATAAAAAAGCAGTGCAGGCAACCAGTACAAAATAGTACATTGCAGAAAAAAAGATTATGGGCTGCAGGTACAACTGAGCAGAGTAAAGTTTTTTTAGCGCTGCACACTGATCTATTTTTCTGAAAATGATGCTCAGCTCTGAAACATTATGAAAAAAATAATTCTAGAGCTGTTTTGTCTCTACCAAACAAGTCATTGTCTGTCATTTCACTGGTTTTCTTTTTTACTTTGAGACTAAATAGTTCTCAGGTACTTGCTGGGGGAGTAATGAAATTGTCCACTGACCACTGTGAATTTGTCTTATGGCAATTTTAGATCTTTAGGACTAATATTCCTAGTGGCATCACAATTGTATGCAAGTCTGGAACCACCCTGCCTTTCATGCTTATCAAAACATTTGTTCTTCCATGTAGYCTTAGCTTTCTCACAGTTGATATGGAAACTATWTTCCATAACGTGRACATATCTTGGTAATTGTATGCAGAAGACACCTAATTTAAAAAAAAAAAAAAAAAAAAACAACCAAAAAAAAAACCTACATCTCTTTTGTTCTTGGTAATTACAAGATTTCGAGAAAACCTTTTCTTTTCTTGAAACCATACTAAGGATATCTGATTGTCTTCTCTTGCCACACAGACTGCAGTTGCTCAGTTTTTCTAGAGCTGTGGTGCTTTGAGTCATGAGATCATTGCTAAAACATGCAGGTTTACTCCAACATCCACAGTTGTGACCAAAAACCAGGCTCTTAAGAGAGAAAATATATTGCTTTGTATTCTCTCTTGTACCTTTCTTAGGCAACAAGAAAGTCCACCACACATSCACACTGTGCCCCCTGAGTTCATTCAGAGTAGGTCTGTGAATGACTCCCCATGTAAGGACCTCATTTTCCTCTTGTTGGTTACTAATGGGCCTAATTCCAATGAAAATACATCTGTAGACCAGAGTCAACTCATGGGAACCAATGCTAAAGTCTGCCTGAAATCTGGTCTTGTGCCAAAGTCTTAAGCCACACAAGTAGAGAGAAAGTGCACAAATGTGTCAATCTGCATAAGATCCTTGGAAAGGGATCACAAAATCTGTTCCTGTAACTTAATTACAAGGACTAAATAGTTTTGGAATGAATAAAAATATATTTGTTCATGTTATTATAGTAGTGCTAATGAGCCATCCTATTCCAGGGAATTCAATAAATTAGAGGACACAGAACAGAATTTTCCCTTCTTGTAGTCCAAAATTGTGTTGACTAATTTGGGGAAAGCTCCACATACCTTTGAAGCATCAGGTATTGACTGGAATGAGACAGTGAATTACACATCAACTCTATTATGACATTTCCTGTGCAAAAGCACAAAGACCCAAACAGTCACTTGTATGGTTTGTACTAAAGGCTGGTTCGACAGATCTTGTTCTGAGAGACAGACATTATCAGTTCCCTCAAAACCAAAAATGCTGATATTAAAATAAACATTTACAATGGGAACAAACTATTTAAAGTGCCAAAATAAAATCACAGAATTACAGAATCGTTTGGGTTTGAAGGGACCTTAAAAACTGTCTAGTTCCAACCCCCCTGCAGGGACACCTTTCATTAGACCAGGTTGCTCAAAGCCCCAACCAACCTGGCCTTGAACACCTCCAGGGATGAGTGTCAACAGCTTCTGTGAACAACTTGTTTCAGKGCCTCATCACCCTCACAGGAAAGAATTTATTCTTAAAATCTAATCTAAGCCTATCCTCTTTCAGTTTAGGGCCATTCTACCTCATCATATCACATGCCCTTGTAAAAAGTCTCTGTCCTCTTGTASGACCCACTTAGGTACTGGAAGGWTCTATMAGGTCTCCCGAGAGCCTTCTCTTCTCCAGGCTGAATAACCCAAATTTTCTGAGACTGTCTTCATAGAAGAGGTGCTCCAGCCCTCTGATTATCTTGATGGCCCCTCCTCTAGACTCGCTCCAGCAGGTCAACATCTTTGCTGTGCTGGGGCCCCTGGTSAAGTTGACTTTCTGCCTGGAGTGGCTTGAAGTCCTTGGTGCTGCTCCTTCGGGTGTTCTCCACTGACCCGCACACCCTCTCCAGACTCTGGCCATCTCTTTCTGGCTCAGACATCTAACTGGTATGAGTGGGACGGCATGGCATCCCAAATATCTTCAGGTCTCTCTTTTTACAYTTAAAGTGCCATAAATGCCCACAGTAAGTGAGAACAG
The DNA here is from genome assembly GCF_030028575.1 of Malurus melanocephalus. Classification (NCBI taxonomy): domain Eukaryota; kingdom Metazoa; phylum Chordata; class Aves; order Passeriformes; family Maluridae; genus Malurus; species Malurus melanocephalus. The sequence continues at coordinate 1,553,827 of NW_026623303.1, read as the reverse complement.
GACAGGATTTTTTCACTATATTCACAACAATTACTAATCTATCAATCCAGTATGAAAGCCCATTAAGTGTGACACTGAAGAGGCCTCAATCAAATATTTCAAGCCTACAGTAAGTGCCACACTTTCAAAATACTTTTAGTGCCAAAGTACAAATTTTTATTAACTTAATTTCTGAGTAACAATGTATTTAAACAAGGTCTATTACTGTCTTGTTAAAGCACGCATGTGTGCATTCTACATAAATGTCAATCAAGCCCTGGGGATTGCTGAAGTGTTGCTAATTTATGACTTCTGTGCAACTTCTGCATTGCAGTTAGCAAATTCAGTTTATCACATGCCTATGTTTAAAAGGCTGCTSTGTGAGATTGGCACATGCTAAGATTATCACTACTTTTTAAAATTGTAAATAAGCACCAGGTGATTACAGAGTTTTCAAGTAACAGTTAACCTTAACATCCTGCAACGTTCACCATTTAGGTTAAACATCCTATCAAGATAAATTGCATCATTTGAAATCTGTGGAAAGCAAATATTCTAARTGCAATAATTCTATCTCCACCTGCAAGATTACATCATGGGTTCCTGAGAACTTTGCAAATTTTGCCAAATGATCCTGTATTGCGTGGACTTTTTTTTTTTTTTAAATCAAAAGAGTTTAGTTTCTAAAATCATTAATAAGCTTTCTATAATTCTAAAAAACACACTGAACACAAACTCCATTTGAAGTTACAATTGCCATTCACATTATTGAGAGATGTGAGGTATTCCTGAAGAGAAAAGGCATCAGCAACRTTTGTTGATCCAGATACACTGCACCACAGGAACATGTTCAGTTACCATTCTCTGGAAAAAAAAGGAACATTTCAGTACTACTGTATTTTCAAACTCTCTAAATTTGGTTAGCTTCAAGATAGGCACACATTCATGACTGTCTGAAATCCCTCACTTCACTGTCACCACTTAGCTATCTCTTTGGAATCTGAAAGGCAGGGAGCCAGCAGGTGTGCAGCAAAAAAACTCTCTCTTGTGTAGGGAAGAGAGCAAGTTTTACTTATTACAGCACTGGCAACAGTGAAGGCAATCAACAGAGAGAAACCATGAGAGTGGTCTGAGTAGAGTGCAAAMACAAGCTCTCCTCCAAGTCAGAAATCTCAGCCTTTTTCCACACATAAAAAAAAGGCTACCCATTTTAAAAACAAGACTTGGGCAAGTATTTTAGAATCAAAGATGTTCAGCATGTTACTTTGTTTCTTTGTTCAATCATTACAAGGGCTTAATGTGAAAACCATGAGTYATTAGGAACCAATATGCCACTTACTTGACTTTCTGGCCCCCACTGTTGAAAGACTGCGGCTTCGAGTCACCTGCAAGTCAAACAGAAAAGGCAAATTGGGTGTGCTAAAGAACTGTACCCAGGAAAGCCATCTGGGGACCCATCAACATTCAGARAATTTACACGTCTATCAGTATTGTTCTACTGCCACAACAGTTTTCTAGCTTTTTTTTCATAGCCTCACATGCTCAAAAAAGTGATCCTTACTCAAAGCCTCTCACATTTCCAATATTTACATTTTAAGTTGAGGACACTTATGTCCATTTAATAAGATGGGCTAACAAATAGAAAATTATACAYTTTTTTTACAGAAATAATTCAAAATGTTGTGTAACTACACCATATGAGAACTCTGCTAAAGTTTCACATATCTTATTTGTACTACTTCGGTTCTCCCCTTCCTGCTTRCCCTATGCTTATTTTCTGCTCCCATGATGCATTTAGTAAATTAGGAGTAAATTTAGGTTACCAGTTCCAGGAGGCAGGAACTATGGGTTGCATATCTACTGCAAGATGACTAAAACACTTCCAGATGATGCAATTATTAATTTAGAATGGCACTGAAGCAAGGGGAGCAGGGGGAAAGCATTTCAAGAGAYGCAGTTGTTATTTCTGAGAATTTAACTATGATATACCTCTCATATAGTATCTGTACTGATCATCATACCAGGCAATACCTATCTGTCAGTTCAGCTTCACCTCATTTGAGATCTTCAAGCAAAGGCATTTATGCCCAGTGTTAAAATGTACATGTGGCACATCAGCATTTTTAATAGGTTGCCTACATTCCTCGTTAAAATATTTGATGCTGTTAATATTACAAACATTCAGCTGAGGCTTACTTGACCAGGCGCGAGGCGACGGCTACAGCTGCAGCTTCTGCTTCTACTTTTTTTTTTGCGAAAACTCTACAAGAGAAGAGTTTGACAAAACTCTTTTGAGAGAGAGGGTTTAATAGAGACAGACTCTGCAAGCAGACCTGCCATGCTGGAGACAATGTTTGAGGACAGAGAGGAAACACAGTAAGCTTTCTCCTTAGAACARTCTCTGAACAACCATACATCTGCATAATTAATACATCAAGGAAAATGGAACTATTGATCCTAAATGCTGGATGAGGCACTAAAACCTAGTTGATATTTGATATACTACTACACCCATAGAGGGAACAGTTAAACACTTATACTTCCAAATTTTAAAAACAGTGTTGAAATTCATTGAATTCCCTTAACATATTCTGTAACAAARTACGTACCATACTTCTAGTGACTACCTCTCCCTTCACAATTACAACACCATTTTCCATCAGAGGAGGCCAGACGTGATAGGCCACATAGCCAGCTGTGTGATCTGAGTCAGAGCTACGATAGTACCTGTTGAAACATGAAGTACAAGAAATGTCTGTATATAAGTGCCAAAAGATAAAGTATTCTTTAGGTGATCCTGTAAAAGAAATGCACTTGAAAGACAGACTTAGTAGCACATACTGTTTACTTACACTGATAGACATTCCAATAAAGCCATCTCACACTTCAGGCCACTAGTCCTTAATTTTTGCATAAGCTCTACACATAATTTTTGCATAAGCCCTACATAAGCCAGGGCCCCTGTGTTCACCAACAAATTAAGCCCTCTGAGCAGCAATTTGGCAGGCAGTCATCCCCTCTTCCTGAAATATCTTGCTAAAAAGATATTGCAAGCCCCTATAAAGGATATTACAGAAATACTCAATTATAAAGTTACATGCTAGTATCTTACAAGACATGAGGCAACTTGATTAGCAAGATCCTCATTTATTGATAATGAAACACTGACATTTTAGCTATGAAAAATTTATTCAAAASTATGTATACTACCTATGTCTGGAATATTGGCTAAATAACCCATCTGGCTTTATGGATTCAAACTCAKAAAAAATTTCAAATAACAGAAATTTTTCAAAAGAAATGCATCTGCACTTTAATAATGTATTACAATAGCAAGTTACATAAAAATGTGGTAGCCAGAGGCATGAAGCAAGGCATAGGGTACAAAGATGTTTGGTTAGCCCTTTATAGAATGGTATGGCACATAACAMACACAGATATTTTAATTTCTACAAGTTTTGCTCCATCTCTGTGTACCACGTATCCATGCTATATATGTAAACATATACATATGCCTCATTTATCTGGACAGATAGATGGATGCATGTATCTCCCACAGCAGCACACAAAATCGTATTACATGTGTTTCTTTAAGGCCATACACACCAAGCATGTGGAGAAAGCATCCCAAGAATATACCACAGTGTTGCTGCTTCTTAATTTAGCCAACAGCTTTGATTGTCAAAAATTAATTCTCCAGTGTTTAAACAGGATCACTGAGTAGTCTTGTAAGACCCTGCACTCTCCTGTCGAGGGTCCACTTTCATCTTCTGTATTTCTCTCCTTAACTTCTGAAACTCTTCACCACCTGGGTTCTATTCTRTTTTAATTGGTTACTAGAAACATCTTAGTGTTTGAAGATTTTTTTGCTTTTGAGAACAATGTTTTATGACCTATCAATCACATTAGTTTTCTAGAAGCACCCAACAGTTCTCTTCCTGCTAAACAAGCAGCCCAACTCTACAGAAAAAAAGAAAAATAAATGTCATGTTGTGAATTTTTTTAACAAAATTCCCATTTTTAAGAGGCAGTTTTGGTTTTGTTTAGCTCTAAACCAGAAGAGATGGGAGCTTATTAATACTCATATGTTGCACAGCAGCCACAGTCTGGAGGTTGCAGCAAACATGGTCATGATCCTGTAACAGACACCAACTGCCAGATCTCAGCAAACATGATTTTTACAGAACAAGCCAGTAAGGAGGAACAAAGATGCAAATATTTTTTTTTAAATGGCAGATAGACACTAAACAGGGAAAGCAGATGATCATTTTCCCTCTTAAATGATAAATTAAATATACTCTTGAGATTGAAGTTTGTCCAGAAAATTGCTCTGCTGTTCACTAAAAAAAAAATTTTTAACAATTGTCTATGTGCTGGTATTTATACACTATCATAAACCTTAAAGACATACCAAATTCACTACAGGCCAGGGGGTTTTGCCCMAAATTAATGCTTAGCAATCTTAAACTTTCATATTAATTAGGAAACAAGTAGACTATACAACCGGATGAATTTCTTTAATGGTAAGAGTCTGACTGAGTATAAAGACTTCTTACATGGTCCTATTGAAAAGTTCTCCATCAATACCACAAGTAACGTCAAGAGGAGGATCGAGTGTCTGCATTGCAAAAGCCACAGCGCACAATTCTTTAATCAAAGTGGTGATCACAACAAAATCAACTACTGGTGGATATGAAATCTTTGGGTTCATGTCCATGGCGCATATGACTTCCTGAAAATAAACATACATTAATAATTTGCACTTACTAACTATTTCATTCACAAGCAAGTATAGAAATCCCTCCTAAACATGCCTCTCAGCTTTCTACATTTAAAAATCAGTATAAAAAGCTCATAGTAATGTTGYCCTAGACTATTTCAGAAAACAATAGCTTCAGAAAGAATGTGCTGCTATAAAAAATAAAACAAGCTTCACTAAGTCATACATATACTAGTCTTAGCAATATTATTTTGGMAAGTAAACTGCTACAAGACAAAGTCCTACAGTAACTTTTTTATCCTTCAGGTTACAGTGCATTTTTAGTTTACATATTCTGAATTTACTAGCTCCTGAAAGAGATCCCCACATCACTTCCCCACTGTCTTTGACTTACATGGACACTCTCAAAAACATCATACACATCTTTGTGGTAAATTATATAATCCAGGACAGCAACATCAAGTGGCGGAGGTTCCGAGTGAGTCAGAGATAAATTATGTTTTACAGTTGTTTTGATCTTCCAGAAGGCCATCTTTGCTACACGGAAACATTCCTGCAAACATAATGAACATCTAGTTAAATACAGAAGACTGAGATTAATTTTTTATCAGTTATCTGAGAAAAGGAATTTATAACCCACTATCATCATAATAAGGAGAAACATAATACACTGCTGTAAAGGAGAAAGTTAACTCATCTGGAAGAAATTCTGTGATTGAGTTGAGTGTAATTTATTTGCAGAAGACAAGACTGAAAAGTTTTCCACCTAACCTTCTGTATTTGCATAGGATTCCAACACACACACATGATCAATGCAATCAAAGATATCATGAATATGATATATGAATATGCCTAACACATAAGACAGGAAGACCTCTTGTTTGTTGGGAAAAGAGGTTGAACTGGAGAGTGTAAACTGAATGACAGTTGAAAGAAAAAACCTTCAGTAAGTTAAATGTGCTTGGAATCACACACATTAAAAGATGCTGCCTCTTTGACACAGGTATGTGCTGCATCATTTTTATTGAAAAGACGACTCAGGAAAAAATGAAGACTCACAGAAAAATGAAGACAACTTTTTTCAAACTGAGGTCATGGTAAATGTGAGGTATCTAGGTGGTTTCAAGGGACCCAATTAAACTAAAAAAATCACATCACTACAAGCAAAAGGAAAGCACAGTATGGAAAGATTTTTAGCTTTGTAGTGCTGTAGTATTTAATGCAGCATTGCCAAAAGAATTTTTCTAAATAAGGCAGTGTTGATCACTGCAGGCATCATCTACCTATCAGACCAAATCAGTCTTCTTTTAGCACCTGTACGATAAATCACTGATCCTGCTCCAATCTTGGGACATGTCAGTTAGGACACTAAATTGAGAGTTCAGTGTAGAAGTGTGAGGGGAAGAAAGAAAGATGGAAATAAATGAAAGAAGAAAACTTTTCTTCTCTGCACTTGACAGAAATGCTAATTTATCCACAATTTAATCCAATGTAGACATACTATTTCACAAAACACTTCTGGCCTATAAAATAAAAAAATATTATTTCTTTCTTACCAAAGCTGCAATGTATATTATCCTCTGCACCAACTCCATGTCACAGATGAATGTCCTCAGAGTGGCCTCTGCATCCATGCGCTCATGAGCAAAAATGAAGCTATAGCGAGCGATGAGGCAGGCGCGGCGCGAAGAGTTGACCCGCTTGGTTTGGGCAGGGGAGCCGTTCTTCCCTTTGGCAGGGGGGCAGCAGGGCTTGCTGGGCATGGTGCAGCAGCGCTTGGCGGGAGCGGTGCAGCAGCGCTTGGCGGGAGCTGGGCAGCAGGGATTGCACTTGGGAGCACAGTTGCCCGCAGCAAGCCTACAACAGACATGCAAATAATTTTCACTGAGACAGATCTTTTTCATCAATTTATTCTTTACAAGGGTAAGGTGAGCTTTTGAGCCAATGCAATTAAAGAAGGCATTTGCATCAACACATTTTATGGGCTAAAGCCTAAATGGTAAAACAATTCCTAAAGCAGGTGTAGCCAGGCACTTTGTTCCTGGGAAACACATTTTTAATGAGTAATGTTTTGGAGATTTGTTCCTCTTTCAGAGTACTGCTGAAGTCAAAAAAGTGCAAATTGAGCACTGTAGAATTACAAGGCGGAACTTATTATAAGAGGACTCATCAACAAAAGAAAAAAAAAAAAGTCACTCTTTTTATTCCATACAGTTACTCTCAATGTATTTTGTAAAGCTGCCTTATTTGCTGTTTTGTCTGAAACTTAACATAGCTGCTTTAAGATAAAATATTTGGGCACTAGGAGAAATCACCTATGAAATCAGTTTATGTCCCTTCAGAACAAAGGAAAAAAGCTTAGCTTTTGTTTATACCTCAATTTCAAATGAGGAGGAAATTCTTGCTACCTAACATGACCGATTTCTATGATTCAGTGACTTCTCTGAATAAGGACTCTACCTGTTTGCAATTACGGCCTTTCGGGCTTCCAGAAGACAAAGATCATCCCGCAGTGCTTGAATCTTATCCTCATATTCCTTCACTTCCTCTATGTTCCTCAAGGTTTGGCACTCTTCAGCACGGGAAGCACACAGACTTAATCACACAGAATAGTCAGTCACAAGATGACCTTTTATCAATGTAAACTATCAATCAATCCTTATCATCAAACAACTGGAGCAGAAAAAAGAGGAAAATTATGGAGCAAGATCCTTATGCTGAGATACAGGAAAAATCAAGGGGTTTAAAAAAGCATAAAACAAAGCAGACTCTTAAGCTCCCTTTAAAATGTGTAAGTGTATTGTGGCAGGTGAGTGGATACACTACACTCTGTGCTACAGGAAAAATCACTGGTTAACATTTGGCGTCCTTACACTAGCTCAGATGACRAAGATTAAAATAAACTGTCTCTCTTATTTAAGATGTTAACTAAACCAGCTCAGTTTTCTTTCTTACAGAWTAAGAACCTAGGTATTTTGTTCTATCAGATTCTTGGGCTCTTTTTTTTGCTGGAATATATTAGTCAAAGGAGATAACAGATGTTATTCAAGTAATACCAAAAGCTAACAATTCCTCTCCCGCTGCCCCCAAAAGAAGCAGTGTTTCTTAAAGACTGGCAGACAATCRGTGAAACAAGCTTATCTTCTGTCCTACTTAATACTAAAAATTGTCCCAACATCTCTGCTTTCCCTCCAAATACCGCTATTACTTTACTTTCCTCTTACCAAAAGTRGAAGGAAAAAGTAAAAAAATATGTTTTCTATTTATTTTGAAGGTATTCAGTCTGTTCTTCCTTTTCTTTACTGGAGGACCCTGGTGAGATTTTTGAAGATCTTAACCAAAAAGAGCTGTTAGAAAGCTCTAACACTTATTAATTGACAAGATTCTTGTTCCACCTTTTTAAGGAGCAGGCTGACAGAGATAACCACAGGTAATAAGGCCAGCGACAAATGCTAAGAGGAAAGACTTCCCAGCTCCAYGATTATACTTGGAATATCAGGTCCTTCAGGAAGGACTTCTAGCAGAATAGTARTTAAAGAGGGCTAAAGAATTCTACTATGAAGGACAACTGGGAAAGAAAGATAGATTTGGGAAGATGAGTTCTAGAAATAGGCATGGGGAAAATCCAAACTGATATTCTTGGAATCTGAGTTAATAATTTAGTAATTTTAATATTATAGTGTTCCACAAAATATGTTTTATGCAACTAGGCAAAAACTGTTCAGGCCTAGTCACTTATGTGGAAATCCAACTCTCTTCCTCCCTCTTAYGACAGTGACTTTCATCTTCTTGGATATTTATATATCAATTACATACCATAATTAATTGTGACATGTTGCAGATCCTTCAATAAATGTTACACTACAGCTACTGAATTGATTTTTTTATTTAGGGTTTACTCAGCATGCAACATTTCATAGACTGTAACTCCACATGGAACTGTCATGGACTATACAAAAGCTTTTCATTAAAAGCCACTAGAATAGCAGCATGTTTTCCAACACCTCTGCCASATGCAAAACCTACCAAGTCAATTTATGAATGTGGGTGCGGCTGTTTCACTTGTACCCCACTTTGGATACACCCACATGATACAGAGCCTAGGTGCATTTTGAAACCCTGGTTTTAGGCCAGAAATTAAACATTTTGCAAATCTCCATTAGTATTTAGATGTCAAGAGGAAAATGTGGCTTGTTGAAAAATAAAAAGTGAATTAAAGAATTGCAGTTAATTTCCCTACTCTTCTTCCATGTGATGGATCCGCATACGAGTTGCAGCTAGATTGTCCTCCAGCTCTTGGAGTCGACAAGTCTGAGCGTCAGCCAAGTCTTTCAGCTGCAGGAAACAAAGTCACACTGCTTGAATGTTCTACCTTACAGATTCCCCCAGCAATGTACTATAGCATCATTGGCTGACATATTTCTAAATATTTCAGTAACAACCATTTCTAAAGAAACATGAGAACAAAGACAATTGCATTCTTTCTAGAGACACAAGCAATACTTTCAGGCACACCAAACAAAGACTCAATTATATAMAGAAAAATATCCACTTATTTTATACCTCATGATAGAAATTATGGAAGGTCTGCATTTGCAGATTTATTTGTTTGAATCACCAGAACAAAGCATTTTGCARATGTGTTGCACAGTTGTGTTTTTCAGTTAGTCAACTTCTGATTGACTACATCACCAACTCAAGTGAACTTTTTGGGAATCCATGTACACAAAATAATAGAAAAAGTTATTAGAACAGAGGAGACAAGTATTGTCATTCCAGAAAGCACACTACACATGCAGCTGTCTTTAACAACCCATAGAATTGCCTGATTTTACTGGAATTAAATAACTAACTGCAATAGGCTTTTCTTCATATTTTGAATGTCACGTGCTGTGACAAATCTGTAACTGGTATGCCTGGTGTCATTTAACAACATCATTACTTTATATTTTGTGGGATTTTTGGCAGAACCCTTCTCCTTGATTATACTAGAATCTGACTCTGAAGGGATATAACTTTTAATTTGTCCTTATTTTAATTGTGAAAGATTTTGCCAGAGCAGGTGTAAAAAGGAGAAACCAAAAACCATGGAAACATCACWGTCAAACCTTAGGACCTTGAAGATCTTCCCCTAGTCTGAATTAGCCAACACTCTTATTTTCTCTCAGAGTAGAAAGCCACAACAGATCTGTCTTTCCTGCCAAACTGCTAGTATTCCAACCCCTTCAACAAACATCAAATACATACTAACTCCAAATATCACAGCAGGAGCATGATAGTATCATGAAGTGCATGAGCACTTCTTTTTTTAACACTTGAGGAAATAATATGTTAAGATACTCTTAGAGTTTTTCATGGAAAAAAAATTAAAAGGAGCTCACAGATTAATGCATGGTATATATGCACACCTTCAGCTTACACATGAATTTTCACACAGTGTTAGTTYTTTCTAAAAGAGATATAGCATAAATACTTCTATGATGTCTCTGTAAATGCAAACATAGCAAATCTTTACCTAGAAAAGAAAAGTTGTATAATAACATAGACTTCTTATAAAATGCAAATTCTTCCACAATAGCATGGTTGTCTCCATAGGTGTCTCCATGAGCAACTAAGGACATATTTCATTTAGTAAAATCTGAGAGGGAGGYTAATATTCACAGAAAGTCATTAAAGCTCTTCTGCAGGTATAAATTCACATGGCTCTATTCTGTTAAAATAAGTTCCTTACAGAAGTGACAGAGGATTCGCTTTCACAATCTGAATGACAACAGGAATGACAAGTTTCTACTGGCTCATTTGGAGGACAAGTCTCTACTGTCTTGTTTGGCAGGAATCGTTTTCTTAATTTTTCTGCAGCTTCACTCTCAGGATCTAAGAAAATACATACATTAAGAAATGGTGAGAACACTTACAGAAAGAGCCAGAGTTGGAAAAAATATCATATGTGAAACRTATTAGTAATTAGATAAGGCACTGGTTTACCTGCTTTAGATGTTTCATCGAGAATTAAGAAGAGACGCTTTTGAATTGCAGTGTTCAATTCTATTATTTCACAGCATCGGTCCATATTTTCACCACAGCTATTCTTCTGTAAATCAATGTGCATTACTACATTTGTGTGGGCTTTCTTACTTAAAGTTATTCCTGTTACAATCCCAGCATTCCCCCCCCCATAATAATATCTTTCCAACCTTTTCTTACTAGATCCATTAGATCATTTTTTAAGTTTCACATTTTAAATAGGCAAACAAACAAGACATCAGGACTTCTATGACCCAGTTAATTCACTGCTTGAGAAAACATACTCCTTTTCCATCATAAAGAGGCTGCAASCACAAGTGACTCTAAAGGAAGAATCATAGAAATTGTGAATCTGAGCTAAAATCTTTCAACAGTTATAAAAATAATAGTCTAGCAGATTGTTGGATTTAAAAAAAAAGTCTAAAATCTGGTTTTCAATTATACCTGAAATAATACATATAAAGCTCTTAGCTTGTTTTGTCACCAGTCACATAAAGCCTCCATCCAATTTCGCCTGATTTTTAAGAGTTACAAACTGAAACAAATAATACTTAAGAAGGAGCAAAATCCAGCATTATGCCTAGGAAACAGCAAAACAACATCACCTTCTTCAAATGCAATTTTGAAAAGGAGGTGATGGGGTTAATCTGCCCAAGATGCCAGTGCACCTGCCAGGAAAATACACATTTTGTACCTGCTTCCTTAATTTTCATCTGTAACCTGTGCATCACCTTCCACATAGATCACCCTCTAGGTCTTCAGGTTTTAATGATTCCATATGGTTTTTACAAGCTTCCAAAACAGCTGAAATTCCCACCCGGGCCCCCATCGCCTGTATTTTGCTTGCTGAAACATGCCTTCCTCGGGCCTTGGGRAGCACAGTCAACCTGCTCAGCTCCACAGAACACGATTGCAAAGTGCATTTTTCCAGCTCATTACAGCAACAAAACACCCACAGTGCTTCCATCTGCTAGCTCCTCTTTTTCTACAACAGCAGCCTGAAATTGTTCATCTTCATTTCCCAACACCTGAGAGAYTATTCCCAACTCACTTATTACAGAGAGGTCAGCCCTCACCACTGCTCAGTGCTCCCGAGGTTTACCTCCACCATCCATTTGCAAGATTTTAAAATGCATGGCACTGTTCCTCCTCTGGCATCCTCTCTGGTAGCTTTACCAGCTACTCCTAAACTCCTTATTAAAACTGTCCTTTGCCATGAACCCTGCAGAGAGTTACACTGGCTAGATAACTAACTCCTATTCACCATGAAGTAAAAAAAATTTTAAAAAAACCTGACTTCTCCTGAAAACGCTGCATCTCTGCTCAGCACCTTTTCTCATCAACCATAGCACACAGTAGGTGCTTACAGGCCCGTGACCAACTATCCACATCMTGAAGCTACAGAAACATGGCGACACAGGAGTGAAAACTCTGTTAAGATTTTCCACTGAACAAAGTCACAGCTTTCCCTAATTTAACASCTACTCTACTGCTTCCACTGTTTCACCTGCTCAGTTTCCTGTTTCTCCTCCACGGGTACCGCTATTCCCATCTGCAGCCTTCTCCTCACACGCGAAACTCCGCTCACATCCATTTGCCCCGTTCTGAAGCCCTCCGGCGGCCGTGCTGTCTCGCAGCAGCCTCTCAGCTCTAACAGGTTTCCCCACCCAGAAGAGCTGGGATTTGCACTTTCAGCACTTTTCCTCACGTTCTCCTAACAGCTCCTGGGCCACAGCCGATTCCCTCTGAGCACAACCCCGCCCGCGGTCCTTCCACCTGCCGGTCTTTTTACTACAACGCTTTCTTCTGTTCTGAACACAGCTAGTACCGCTCAAAMCTTCCTTTTAACCTCCAACCCTTGTATTCAGGGAAACATGTCGTGGACGAAAAGTCTTTGAGTGCTTAAAAGGTGTTAAAAATGCGGTAASTGGATGCGCGTGCGGGGCAGCGCCCCAAACCGCTCCGTGGAACGCCGGGCGGGGCCGCTGCTCGCTCCGCGTCCCGCCGGCCGCCCCGAGCAGCGGCAGGACCAACCTGGTAGTCCCGATGCCAGGTCTCCAGCTTCTCTTGCATCTCCTTAACGCTCCCCTCTTCCACCAGTTTCCCTAAATCAGTCGCCATGGCCAGATGTCAACTCGCTCCCGAGGGCGCTCCGAGGGCGGCACAGGTGTAACGGAGATGGTACGGCCAGCCCGGCCCCTGCCCTGGGCTGGGCCGCGTCCGAGGTGACGCGAGGGCCGGCGCGGCGGCGGCGGTGCCACGGTAACGCGGCGCGGGGGCGGTGTAGCGCCACCAGGGGGCGCCCGCGGCCCCTGCGCAGCTGCGGCGGCGGCGGGGGAAGATGGCGGCGGCCGCCCCCGAGCAGGTCGGTCCGCGCCGAGACACGGGCACGGGGAGGCGGCGGCGCCGTCCCCGACCGGGCCGGGGGGAGCGGGGCCGCGGAGAGCCACCGGTCCGGCCGGGGGGTGCTGCTCGCGAAGGGGGCGCTCGGGCGGGGGCGCCATTTTCGCCGCCGTGGGCGAGGCGGGCGTAGAGCCGGAGCCCTCCGGCCGGGGAAGGGGCAAACGGCGCTCGGGCGGCSCTTCCCGCCCCGTGCCCGGCGGGGWSCGGGCAGGACGGGTTTGGCCGTGCCGGGGAGAGGCGGCCCGAGCCCGCTGTCCCGGCGGGGCGGCCCCGAGCGGCGCCGTCCTGCCCGCARGCGAGGGTGTGTGACGAACAAAAATACTTTGTGCCTCGGGACTGAGSCGCCTGGCATTTGAGCATTGCAGGGATGCCGCTGCCGCGCGTTTGGCACTGACGGGGCGGCGGGAGGCGGCGGTCGATGCGTGCGGGCCGCGCAGTTCGTGTGGGCTGTGCGGGGTCACGGTGGGTCCTGAGCATCTCTGGGGGAGCGAACCGTCCATAAACTTGTCCAGGTCAAGCACCTTTCTGAGCACCATCTCTTAGTTCTTCAGAAGCAGAAGAAAAACAGGTGTTGTTATTCGTTACATCAGTGTAGACGTGCAAGCGCAGTCACTTAAATTGTAGCGTTAAGAGWCATTTCAGGTGAACAAACTTAATTCCATCGAAAAGATCAAGCTCCATCTTGGAAGATGTGAATCCCTAAATAAAAATATTCCATTTAAGGGAGTCGGAACAAAATTTTGGACAGCTACAAAAATATGTCAAAGGTTTATTTTCACCATGAGTTCTATAAGAGTTTCCTCTACTATTTTGTTACATTAACAGGATATTCCTTACATTCCCATAACTTCACATTATTACATTAAAGCTACACTGGCCAAGTTCCCCATGCCAGGTTTGAAGCCTCACAGTATTTTTCTTAGTTMTGCGCACAAGCAACACGAGTTGAATGCAAACTCTGTGCTATCAAACTGATATAAAAACTGTATCTACCACACTCCTTTTGAATAGTCATTGAGAGTCTACTACACATGAGCATGGAGGGAGCTAAAATTCAGTGTACTGGCAAATGACCTGCTGGATTATGTCCTGTATCATCCCTGAGAGGTAAAAACTTGATGGAAGTTCTTTGCAGCTGGTTTGTTTTACTTTTTTAAAATGCAGCGTTGTAATTAATAATTCCTATGTGTTGTGATAAAAATTAGATGTAAAGCCATATATTGTCTGAAAATATCTGGATTTTAAATTAATCATTGTGTTAGCAGAKATTGCTGTGTTTCTAAGTGCACATTCTGAGTACAGGGTGGCAGACTGAAATCTAATAYTGAACATAATATTCAATATATTCTAGTTAATTCAAAATTGTGTTTTTTGCATATGTATGTGTGTGTCACTGTGGCTAATTGACATGCCTGTTAAAGCTGGCCCATGCTTTGTGTTACAGCAAAGCTCTAATGGCCCGGTGAAGAAGTCTATGCGAGAGAAGGCAGTGGAACGCAGGAATGTTAATAAGGAGCACAACAGTAACTTCAAAGCAGGATACATTCCCATTGATGAAGACCGTCTCCATAAGACAGGGTTACGTGGCAGRAAAGGCAACTTGGCCATATGTGTGATTGTGGTTCTTTTTATTTTGGCTGTCATCAATCTGATTGTGAGTATAATAGCTATAGTGGAAGCAACATTAGGTCATACTTCATTTTGACATTTCGGTAAAAAAACAGAACTTTTCAAGTACAGCTGAGGACTTAGAATGTACTGAAGGAGATTCTCATTTTTATCCTTTATTTTTTTGTTCTTTTATAGTCTGAGCGAGATTAGATTGAATTGTGTAAGATTAGGAAGAATTGTCTAAGTTTAGGCATGATTATTTCCATATACCATATTTCCATTTACCATAGWTGTTATGGTCCTAAGAAGGAACCTACTGTTCACACAAGAAACAATTAGGAACCTTAAAGTGTTACCCCATGAGAAGTGTTATTGGTCCAAAGGCATTCAGGATATACGGCAGGAATATTTTACATAACTGAGATGTATGTGAACATTCAGAATTAACTAGCCACTGCACTTTAAAGCTTCACTGTTCTAATTACCACATTTTTATTGCCTGATCAATGAGAAGTAGTAAATGCTTTTTCATTATTGGGCATCCACCTGTAAGGGTGCTTTCTTGTAGGTCAGTGTTAATTATATACTAAGCCGAAYTGTTCAGGTGATTTGTTTAGTCAGTGATTACCTTAAACAGAGTAAATATTTAGTTATGGACATGATTCAATATGTTATATATATATATATACATAAATCATTTTAGTTACTGTTTCAAATAAGTAAAAAATCATTTTAAATGCTTTTCATAATTAAATGTGTTAATATTGTTTTCAGTAAGAACAGACTAAACTAAACTCACACCTAAAGCTCACTTAAACACCAGCATTAATAAYTGTTTAAATAAAACATCTAATTAATACAATACTTGTGGTAGGAAGATCCAAACAATCAACATAATCTTTGAAAATGTGTTTCTGTTTCAGATTACCCTGGTTATCTGGGCAGTGATAAGAATTGGTCCCAATGGTTGTGACAGTATGGAATTCCATGAGAGTGGCTTGCTGCGGTTTAAGCAAGTGTCTGACATGGGCATTATACATCCCTTATATAAAAGCACTGTAGGGGGGAGACGGAATGAAGACTTGGTCATCACTGGGAATAATCAGCCTGTAAGTTATACCATGAATTGAAAGGTTGTGAGCAACACTAGAGAATTACATTCACATTGCTAATAAATGTTACATTTGGAACATCACTAAGTTCATCAAACTTTGTTTCTGAAGATTGTATTTCAGCAAGGAACAACCAAGCTTAGCGTGGAAAAAGACAAAACTTCTATTACCAGCGATATTGGCATGGAATTTGTTGACCCACGAACACAAAATACTCTGTTCAGCACTGACTATGAAACTCATGAGTTTCATCTGCCAAATGGAGTTAAAATCTTGAATGTACAAAAGGCCTCTACAGAGAGGGTATGTCTCTTTCATTTTTTGTAAGTAATGAYAGTGCAGCCCATTGTCTGTTAGTGTAACAGAAGAGTAGGGTTTGTGGTTTTATAGAGGGTTGACTGTGCCTCAGGAAGCACTGAGCAATCCTGTGGYAGAAGAAACACCAAAACAATAAATTCTTCAGAGGAACAAATTAAGTGAAAAAAGAGGGGTAAATTTGCATAATTTGTCCTAACAGTAARCCTGTATTTGGTGCAAGTGTTAGCTGTGTGTCCCATAAAATTGCCATATGAATTGTTATTTTTATTGCAAACTTAATTTTATATACCTTCCAATACTCAGTGAGCCTGTTTTAAAATGTGAACATGGAAAATAAAGGCAGACACTTCATAGGCRTAATGGCAGAAGGGCAAGAAGTACGTTGAGGTTTTTTATTAAATTGCATAGCACTACTTTTAAGGTAACTAAAGTTACTCAGAAAAACACAAATGGTACATTTTCACTGATCTGTTTTGTTCTTAGATTACCAGCAATGCAACCAGTGATCTAAACATAAAGGTGGATGGCCGTGCCATTGTCCGTGGAAATGAAGGTGTTTTCATCACAGGCAAGACCATTGAGTTTAGAATGGGTGGTAACATGGAACTTAAAGCAGTAAGTATTTCAAATTAAAGCATTTTTTTAATAGCTTCGTTTCAAATTCAGGCTGATAGTAAACTAATACAACTTTATATAGTTTCAAATTTTATATAAATTAGTCACACATAAAAGTTTAGTCAGTATATTTAGCAGGATTCAAAATARGTGGTTTATTTATTTGTTGTTAATTAGCAGTTCAGTAGTTTTCAGGTGACATTGATTTACTACTGTTAAGACACCAAAAACGTACAATGCAGTTARAGCTAGGCAATTGGCTTCTCTACAGAAGTTAATACCAAAGGGAATTAATCTTTTCCTCTGAAAGCATTATCAGGATCAGCAACCTTTGCCAGCCTGTAGTCAGGAGCACTACCTTCTGGGCTGCTGATAAAAGACTCACTAGCATTCCTTTAGGATTTTGGGAGATTAAGATTTGAGTATATCTGGAGTGGTGGAAAAGGCTAAAGAAGGATAAAAATAAAGGTATATGCACTTCCAAGTGTGAATGAATTTAATGAATGAATTCAAACACTGCTTCCCATTTCATATCCATATTTTTATATTTACTTCATTTGCTAATATGTCTGTAAATTGAGAAGTCACCCCTACTGCTTTCTTTCTTAATATCGAGCCATTACTGGAATAGAAAAGTATGTTGCTGACTGAAGTCAAGAAATCCATAGGGAATTATAATTTTCATTTAAAAATTAAACATTTCTAATCATGCCTTTTTTATTATGTTGATTCTGCAACCATCCTAAAGTTGTTATTTATTCATTAAACTACCTTGTTCTCCTCAAAAACAACCTGCCTTATTTACATTAGAAGTTGTACTTTTTTTTTTTTTCTTCTTAATAGGAAAACAGCATTATCCTGAATGGAACTGTGATGGTCAGCCCTTCACGACTGCCAAGTTCTTCTTACGGGGATCAGTTCAATAATGGCAACTGGCTGCGCTTCAAGCTCTGCATGTGTGCGGATGGGACACTGTTCAARGTTCAGGTGACAGGGCACAACATGGGCTGTCAGACTTCTGTCAACCCATGCGGAGCCACACACTGAAACAAACCACTGCTGGAAGAGGCCTCATTTGTGTTTACATATATTTGTATGAAGTAATTGCATGCCTTCAAGGATTTTTTTTACAGCAGTTTATACTAACATTTCTTACATAGTATTTTTAAGGAAAGGCTGTTCTGATCAGCAGTATTATGTTACCATCCTGTAAGCTGCAATAGTGGCACTGAAGCAGTAAACTTTCAGTGTACATGCGTACTGAAGTAGCTTCTTGAATCGGGATTCAGTAGGATATATGTAAAGAACATGATCTTGGTAACAACTCTGCCTTCAGTTGTCTCTAGAGGAGGTTTTTGTCCTACATCCCAAGACCYTGAGGAGTGCTGTGAACGTCACTGTGATCTGAAGTACTTCAAGAGGAATGTAAATTTTTTTGTTGGAAGTAGATCTTCCTAGGATGGCTGAAGTGGCAGACTTCTGTCTTCTTTCTTGTTAGGTACACTGATTTCCTCCAAACTTTGGTGGTTTACCAGATGTGTTCTGAGAGGGGTAATGGCAGATTCACTTTAAAATATCACATTATTTCTGCCATATAGTCTGTTGTTAAAAAAATTTGTTGTCATAAATAATATTTGCAAAGTAATACTGAGTATGGAAACATAACTTGMATTTTGAAGTAGTCTTGCTGTTATTGAAGTGTTGTTTGAGCTTCCATTCTGTCTGTGCAATTAATGCATTCTGCAGTTGCTTAATTTATGTGAAGTACTTACAAAATGTGTTTATATTAGAAGTACATTTTTAAAGATGTACTTATAACTTGCTCACTATCCAAAAATAATGTTTTCCTGGGTGCTCTTATGTGAAGTGTGCAAGTCCATTACTCAACAGGTAATAATCTAAAGCGTAACTGTTGCAGCAGTGTCTGAGATCARATCTGTCTTTCCCAATAAACGTCARTACTGATGCATTACTGRGAACCTCAGAATTAAATTCTGAAGTTAAACATTAGGTCTGTAATTTTAGATGTGATGGTAGGACATCAGGGTAAATATATGTGCATCAGAGCTTGTCAACAGTGATACTCTGGTGAACTGGGGCCTGTTACAGTCTTAMAACTGCTTTTGCAGCAGTGAGGTGTTTTGTGCTAAAAATAGACC
Organism: Malurus melanocephalus; assembly: GCF_030028575.1. Classification (NCBI taxonomy): domain Eukaryota; kingdom Metazoa; phylum Chordata; class Aves; order Passeriformes; family Maluridae; genus Malurus; species Malurus melanocephalus. Next base: position 1,534,886 of record NW_026623303.1, on the reverse strand, counting down.
AGCTATTTATAAGATTCCTCCCTTCCCCACCCCATGTATTTCTTCAGTTTAAAATAGCTTTGTTTTGCAGTAGCATCAAATAAGCTTAATACTGGAGACCWCAAAGTGGCTTTGCAACAGCTTTTTGACACATTTTTTGATAAGCACACACTTCTTTTCCTAAAAGTTGTGCAAATTTTACACATTAACTTCAGAATTGGTCATTTGTTACAGGAAGATAAACTGTCTTTGTTTTGTAGTGCTTAAAGTACATAGGATTCCATAAAATAGAAATCAGCTCCTGCTGKAAACAAATTCACATCTAAGGTCCCAATTTCTGGAAGGGTGGAAGCCCTCATGCAGAATGTGTATGGCTGGAAGCGATTTCTGGAGGGGTATTCATAAGACAGGCATTATAGCACAGGGGGGAGGTCAAAAGAGTCATATTTCCCTCACTGCTCAAAGGTAAAGCCAGAYTTTAAACAACAGTGGAGCTCTTCTGACAAAATCAAAATAAGCAGAATATAATGTAGCAAAAAGCATTGAGTTCTCACTTTAAAGAATATGGGAAAGTACTAACACTTTGCATACTGCCTTCATGAATCTCATAGTAATAGTTACTGAACATTTTAACACACATTTTGCTGAAAACACACCCATCTTTGCTACTAAACAGCACCTCAGTTAGTTTCTGTTACACTTAGGAGGAAATAAACTGACATTTTTAGAATTTTCACGCTCATGCTAATGGAAGTTTGTCACTTTATGAAAGTGTATAGACATGCACACGTATTGAAAAATATAAAGAGYAGTATCCTCAAAGCTGAAATACATYTGGAAAATTATTGATATTGCCTGGTCAAATAGGTTACACATGTATTAAAGCTCTTCTCTGATTAATACTGACATGCCTATATGCTAGTATTGGAATCTTGTAATTATTAAAAGTTCTTTTTAAAATACTGTGTGCAATGTACACCTGAAAGATTTGTCACAAAGATACTCGTAAATCAAGATCTGCAGAATTGTTTTTGAAGTGTGGATTTTTTTTTGTCAAAATGTAGCAAAATCATAAAAACAAATGAAATAAATTATCAAATTTGCTAGCCACTCTCTGTGTATTGTTAATGTATTTTATATTTGTATTACACAGTTAGAGAAACATTTCCACCACACAGGCCTTCTGTTGAGCATTTACTACTTGTTTATCTTCTGCCTAAGGTACATTTTTCTGTATGTATTTAAAACATTGAGTGGGACACKATTTATTTCAGTCCCACAAATACACTTAAGATTCTGTGTGTATAAAGGACATTTTACATGCCTCTGTAAAATGCCATACTGGGTACACTGAAACAATTTGCATGTGAAGAGTTCTCACCAGCTATAAATGTGGTTGTTCCAATGGGTGAAAAGACAATTGAATTCAAACAATAAATTCTAAGATGCATCTGCAGTTCAGCAGTGTTATTTGTGAGAATACAGTTTTTCATTAACAATACACTGTTGTTATTGATAGGGAAACTGGTATTTTATTAACTCTAAGTATGAAAATTGTTCCACACCTGTTTGTCATGGATTGTATGTGGTGGACTTTGCTCAGTGTAATTGTGTGCAATAGCTGAAGCAGAGTTCAAAAGTCTCCAYTGTTGTTAGATCTCAAGCTCCCAAGAAGTTGTGTTTCTCAACCAAAGGGCTGGAAAAGGAAAAAAAGGTTCTAATTTTTTTGGGGGATAGATGGAGGGAGGGGGGAGGTTACTAGTTTATGAATGTTCCTCTTGAAAAATAAGACTCCAAAACTGAATGGTTAAGGCAGAATGTTGGTCATGTTGTGGTTATTTGGTGTTGATTTTTTTAAATGTCAAACTATTTTCACTTTCTATTTAATTCTTTCTGTGCTGAACTTAATTAACCTTAATTYTACATTTTACACATAGATACTATGGATAACCTTCACTTGCACATCATTGCTATGGTCCTTTACTTTAATCTTCCTGGATCTGTGGGAACGAAGTCACGGTGGATTCTTCCTGCTACACATCACCATTCAGAGTGCCGGTGGGATGGGCTGTTCTTACTGAATTGCTCTTTTACCAGARTAGCTACTATTCCAGAAGATATATCACAAATAGCAGTAACAGCTGATTTTAGTTACAATAATATTAAAACTTTTCCGTGCTCTGATGGAAGAAACGAAGAATGGATGCTGAAACACCTGAACCTCAGTAACAACCTGATTTCTGAACTTACCTTAACTACTTGTACAGATTTACGCAATTTAGAAACTCTCAACCTCAGTGATAATGCCATCCACACCCTCACACTGGACATGGGTAAAATATACAGAACTGTTGATCATCTCCTGCCCGCTTTGAAAGTATTGTCAATTGAAAGAAATAATCTTAATACAGTTCCAAGAGGTAAGCATTTCAAAAATCTTTTAAGGACTTGACTCCCAAGGGGTAAGTTGGTTTTGGATATAATTCATACATCTTATTGAATCTAGAATGTGACTTTCTCATTTTATTATACTTAAGGTGAGGGTAAGTTCCACCTGCAAATACAGAAGCAGAAGTAAATTAGTTGTTTCAGTTTACCTTGTTAAAGGGTTTTCTTTATACAGTCTTAGCAACCGTRCTGCCTTAAAATCAGTCAAATATAACCAAATTTATCCTCTAAGAACCCAAACAGTATTCTTGCTTTTTGTATAGAGAAGGGGAATGAGGCTTATCCACTTGTGAACCTTAAGGTCAAAAAAATTATAGATCATGAATGCTATCCTTCAGAAGAAAGTCAACACTCAAAACTTGCTGCAATTTCAGTATTTCACAAAGACTGGAAAATATATTTTGTTCAGTCTAAACAATTTTGCTCAGTGCTATTTAATACTCAACTGCAATGACACCTTGGTGTTACAGGAGAGGGCTGTATAGTTTTGAGAGACTTTGATAAAGGTTTTGCTGATCACTGAACTGTGCTGGGCCCCTTAGCCTTTATTCCAGGGATGATTCACAGTGGGCAAACTGTTTAAATTAAGCAGAAACTGCCGTATGAGCAATGCGGCACACTATACAGTATGTTGAATTTACTCATCTCCATCAGATTCATTAGTTTGAAAGTGGGAGAACAAAGTCAGACAAAAATAATCTATATATTTGCCTCCTCACGGGGTCATGAAAGTTCTCTTTTTCCCCTTTTATGATATTAAATAATTCTCTTGCATGCAGGAAAGCAATTTCATGTAATGACTTTGTAGTGTCTGCAAGGTATCTGTATAGACAGTATAGAAAAGCTTACATTATAAAATATATTGAAGATTTGATTAGTTTTGATAGATAAATATSACTGCCCATTATAGGATGCCTTAGAGGGTCAGACAGATCAATCCTCTTCTGTAAGAGACTCAATTTTCAGATGTTAAAGTTAAAATTACTGTGCACAGGACCACTATACTTCAAGTTATACTTAAATCCTATATTCATTTAAATACATGTTCAGAACCTTATTTTTGTTGTCCAAAATACTTCACTAAAATTCTGGGGTTTAAGCTCYGGTTAGAAAACACAAACTGCCGTTCTAAAGCAGGGGTTTCCCACAGAGAAACCCTTCTCCAGCCACCGCCCAAGGAGTCAGGCTGCTGTCCACCGCTGCCATACCAGTGAATATTTTTGGCACAAGCTTAGATTCAGAGAAATATCCACAGTACAAATCTGCATGCAGGTACACTGAGGAATTTATGAACTGCCCGAACCTCTGGAATGCCTTTCCTATCACCTACCTCTAGTTTTACAGCAGGAATGAATTATTCCCTCTTTTTCACAATAAATCCAAAGATCAATTACTCAGCAAACAGAACTGCTAGCTGAGAAAAGAGGCTTATGGTGAAAAAGATGACATCAAGGGCAAAAGTTTTAAGAACTAGTAGCTTCTTAACAATGCTGTAGAATCAAAAATCACTCCAGAGTGACATTGTGGTGTTGAGCTGATCACCACCATCAGTGGTGATGCTGAGTGTCCAAGTGCCTGCCTTCCCACTGGAACTTGTAGGCTGGGGCTTCAGGGGCTGCCTAGACAGCACCTCAGAAAAATGAGGTGTCTCCAGAAGTCGAGTATTCCTTATGCAAGGTGCATGTTACTGTAACTAGGATACTCTGAAGAATATACTGTCATGCTTCAGAATTCACTGGCAGACAGGCATGTTTTTGTTTTCATTCAGTTTTACATCCTATGAATAGTTCAAATTCATTCCACATATGAAAAACTCCCATGAAACTGTGYATGGCAATGGATAGGAGATACTATATCACTTTTTACATCTCCATTTTACTTAAAATTCTTACATTTGAACCTTGTAAGCTCAGTTTATTCCATCTTTTTCACACTCCTTTCCAACCTCCAGTTCTCCAAAGAAGCTTGCTCAAAGTACAGAGATCACAGAATATTTTTGACAGCACAAAGAAATGTTAGTGCTTTTGTGGAAGTGTCAATTTTTAAGATATTCATCGCCTGTGAATGTTTTAGTGTGCCAGCTGTTGATGCTATGCAACTTTTAGAATGGGACAACCCCTGACTAGGGAAGGCATAATAACACAAAGGCTGCAGCCACTCATTGCAATAGAGAGGAATGGAAAGAATTTTGTTGCAAAGAATTTTACAGACACTTGATACAACTGGGGAAACAAGAATATTAAATGTAAAATAGTTTTTTTTTTCTTCCTAGGACTAGGCTTCCTGCAATCTTTACAAACTGTCCATATGTCATCCAATGCCATACAACAGATTGACTCAAAGGATTTTCAAAACTGTTCACAGCTGAAGGATATTGACCTACGAAACAACAAGATAACTAAAATTCATCCAGATGCCTTCAGACATCTCAATAAATTACAGGTTGTAAAGCAATATTTTATGTTAATCATCATTAAAGATTTAATTACCAACTATTCACCATTATTACAACGCTTTGATTATAATATTAGTATACAACTATAAAAACTAGAGCAAATGGTGAAAATAATATTTTTATATATTTGCTTTTTATATGTAGAAAAGCACACATGCTGAAATGTACAAGCTATAACCATAAATTCAGAATTTGCCTATGCCACAAACCAATCCATTACTGCCTTAAACACACATCCCTTTCTATCCCCATCCCTTCCATGGCAAGAGCCCTGCAGCTCCCTGTCCACACAGAGGTAAGTCTACAATGGGAGAATTCTAAACRTACCACAATTTCAATGTTTCATGTACATTAAAAAGCTTAGAACATTATTGAAATCCTAAACCCATGTATTGTTTGTATAACTACAGAAGTTTGTATACTTAAACACTGTTTTAAGATGTTGCAATAAGGATTCCATTGTAAGCCTCATCAAATTAATTCTGAATTATTTCCAAATAGGTCGTGGATCTCCGTGAAAATGCACTGACAATCCCTCTACCACAGATAATTATCAGTTTGAACTTTTTTCAGTTRGAAGTATATTTGTCAAAGAATGCCTGGATATTTAACTGCAGGCTAAATGCTTTTAAACATTTATTTCATTTTCTTTTTGACTCCACGGAGAGAAAATGGAGCCTTTCATACAATAAATCTGCCAACAACTCCCAGAAACCTCAGCTGTATCTTTCAAGTTTCCATTTAAACTGCAGGGACGGTGTTTTGCTCAAAAGGGCTACAATACCAACAGGAAACACATCAGTGCTGACCTGTAACTTGGACAACATAAGGGGTATGTACATCAGGCACTCCATCCAAATGCTGCTAAAATTCAAATGAACGCAGAATGATCAAATAAATCTGGTTTTAAAAGTAGATTCCTCAAGACACTGTTTAAAAAYGACTGAATAACAATTTAATGTGCAAAAAATATTTCATTCAAAAGTATTATTCCACTTGGAATATTTTGAAGTTATGTTTCCCAAAAAAATCTTCATCTCCTTCCTTATAGTAAACAAATAATTAATGTCAAATTATACACGAACAAATTTCAGTAACTAATGCATTGCAAATGTATCAGTTCATTTCGGACTGAAACAAATGACCAAATAGCGGTAGTTGGTGCTTCTGGGACATGTAGAAAACTGAGAAGGATACGATAGTTTTCTTTATTCAGAAAGAAAATAAAGGTTTAGTTGCAGGGGAAAAGATTTCTATTTCTTCTGAAAAGGTACAGCTACTGTAGCACACTCTTCACTTACATTTACAATTAATAGAGAACACTGAAAGTTTAAGCAACAAAACCTTTAGAGCTAAGACTTACCAYAGAGATGGAAAACTAAGATCTAACTAAGAGCAGAAGGAGTATTTGTCATGTGCCGTAAGGCAGAATGGTTTAACTAATGGACTAATCGTACATGGAGGTCATAAGGCTTTCCCCTATAAATACATCATCCGCAAATGAAAATATGCTGGGCCTATCAGAAAAAGTCACCTGCTTTGTCTATTTACAAGAAAAGTCTTTTAATCCAAGAATCTTGGATTAAAATTAACACACTGAATTGCACCAAAACTCAAATGGGAACTAAAGCRGATCCAAAGAAAAAGCTGAAAATTCGAAACAAACTGTTAAAAGCCAACAGCCAGCCATGGCCCATACTAGCTCAAGTTTGGAATAACTGCTCAATCAGTACAAATATCCTTGATTTACAGAGGGTTTTTTTTTTTTCTTTTGCTGCAGTCCAATCAGTAACCACAGAAAAATCTCAGTGGCTGAAATACTGRCAGTTAAGAGGTGATGTTTTATCCCACATCTGCATGTGACCATGGCCAGGCTGTAGAGCAGCTGGCTACAGATATGTCTCTTCCACAAGGAAGATCAGCAGGTGTTYGTAGTACAACCCTGAACATGCTTAAATGGTATCAGTGACCTCCTCCCTCACAATATAATTTTTCTTGTGAAGAATGCTATTAAGACCCCACATGTTCCATTTTTAACTGGGAGGAGGGGTAGGGAGGCGTGTGCAATATGGTGTTACAGACTTCATACCATGTACAATGACTTGGGACAGATAAAAAGAAAATGGGGTTTATAATAGACTGTTAAAATTATCAAAGATAGTCCAGAGTATGTTCTTAGAGACATAACTGGACTTGCAAACCAAGTATACTATGCTTTTAACAAAGACTGAGTTTGTATTTTCTTTTATTTTAGGTAATGGAGTCTCTTGGTGGACACCTGAAGGCAGAATTTCAAAAAATCACAGTCTTCCTCATATGACACTGGATAAAATGAATAATTTAGTGATAYACAATGCTGGGAAAACTGCTGAAGGATTATATTTGTGTCTTTTTAATACAACAAAGGAGGAATATCTCATTTACAATATACAGGTGAAAGAAGGAGTTTCAGCATTTTTGGTTAGAAAAGGCCAGGACATTAACACTGGTTTTAGACAGAAAGAAACAGAGCCAAATTTTGCACTGGCTGTCTCCCTCTCTGTGCTCATTACATTTGTTTGTGCTTTTTGTTTGGGTGCTTTCGCTAGACCCTACCTGRTGAACCTGTGGAGACTCATGCACAGGAATAAAAATTCAGGTTCAGAACATACGTATTGTAATCAAGCTTTTTCAGACGAAACCTTGAGCACAGAGTCTTCTGCAAGCAAGCCAACAAATATGCAGGGTAATGTGTTATTTTGTGGTAAGAATTCTTTGAGAAACACAGACATTTTTCCTACAGAAAGTTCTACTTTGTATGAAAATGTCACTGATAGTGGTGCACATCCACCAAATCCCGAAGCAGAGTACCAGAAACAAAGCAATACTGAGATCAACATGAAGAAAACACCAGAAGTCCAAACTAGTACTGACAATAATGAAAGCGTACATGTTTATGATAATGGACTATTTTCTGTCCATTACCACAACAGCARTGAATTAACACCAAACAGCCAAGTAAGCAACAACTCTGGTCTGCTGCAGTCTGACATCACAAAGGCAACATCAGTTTCTCCAGAAAGTAAAGGTATTGTTTCACATAATGAACCCAGGCACACTACAAAATTTATGCAGGGAAGTCAAATCTGTGAAGAACAACTTGGTCTAAATGGCAACAAAAACAGACCTAGCGATGCTGGAGATTTTGTTTCACCTAGTAGCTCCAGARGAGATGCAGATATTGAAAATTTAAGCATCCATGAAACAGAAAACTCTCCCCTTACAGAGCATGAYTGTAAAAGGATACATTCAGCTGAAAAAGATGCTTCAGCCGATATATTTGGTGACAGTTCTTCAGCTGAAGGAACTCCATTCACAATGAGTGACTGTAGTTCTTTAGCAGACTCTGAACTGGAACAACCTTATGTTAGTGACAACCTGCCCATCTGTCAGTCATCACTGGAAGACGCCAATATAAACAGTGGAACTGAGAAGCTCTTGATATTGCCAGAGTCCCCAGATGTTACTGCTGAACTTCAGCAGATTGGGAAAAATGAAGATGGGAACAGTGCCTATTTTGAAACCACTATTAATTATGGCTCAGATAGCACCATGCATGAAACARCATCCCCTTACACTGATAAATGCAGTGGCCATGTAAGCACATYAGACCCAGATACAGTTAGTTCTTCAAGTCAAGCAGTTCCAAATACATTTGATTATTTTACTAATGCAGAGTCACCAGTACAAAACTCTATTTCTGATTCTCTCCATGGTGAAAGTACAGATTTGGGTAACACAGTACTCAAGTTAAAACATTCTCCCACGTATGACACAGAGAACATTTGTGAAGAGGCTGAGCTGCAGCCTTCTCTGCTTCCCAATGAACCACAACATTCCCTCAACTTCAGTCACACTGAAAAGAAAGAAAATGCACCAGAGAGAAGTACAGATGAGCACATAGCCAGGAACAACCCTGAAAAGAATCATGGTGAAGCAGACATTACATTAAGAAAAAACATGAGTACATCTGAGGACAATGGYTTTATTTTTGCTCCCATTGATACTGGCTTGAATGAAGTTGTGAAAAGAACATCACTGCTGCATTCCAGCAAAGAATCATCTCTTCAACTGCTGCCTGAACACACAGCTGAAAACCTTTTTATGTTTATTACACAGCAAGATGACTTGCTACCACAGGGGAAGCAGACTTGTGCAGATCAAATAAAAGGAGATTCTGATGAGAAAAATTCTGATGGATGCACAGAATTACAGGATGCCAGCAAGTGCAGTCTGCCYGAAGAAACACAGTCTTGTAATCTTACAGCAGATCTGCTGCATCTTCTTAGTTCTGGGAAAACAGAGTCAGATTTCACAACAGATTATCACTTCCAACTGGATCAGAGTGATGAGGATGCATATTCCTTCTCAGTCCCACGAGGTTTCTTCAGTGAAACCACACAAAACAGTTCATGTTCCTTGCCACAAAAGCCTACAGGAAATACAATCTCTGAAAGCACTGATTCCAGCAAGATGGTGTATCACACTACTTTGACAGAACTGGAGAACCATTCTACAACAGCTGTAGAACATCTCCAAAATTCCAGTGAAAATCTCAGTCAAGAAAGTCAGACAAATTTAGGACAGGAGCAGTTTTTTATTAAGAAGAAAAGAGCATTTGATGGATTTGCTAATATTTTGCAAAGCAGGAGAACAAACTTCAATAGTTAAAACACTAAATGGTAATACTAAGCTCCCCGATTGTTCATTTCATTRCAGCAGGTGAAAAAATGATTTTCAGAGCGAAATGACCTCTGTTTAGAAGGGTACTTGTAAAAAAAAAAAAAAAAACAGTAACAGATTTTATAAAAGCTACTCCAGAGTATTAATATTTAGTTTCTCATTATTGGTAGTTGATACTAATTTATTATTTCACTTGGAATTTGTTTCAGATGTGCACTTGTTTTGTGTCTAAAATAAATGTAACACTGAAATTTACATTGTAACTATGATTGTGTTTTCTTATGGGACTCACCCCTATACAGTGAAATAGTACATCTGTTTTCTGCTTTTTGAGCTAGATTTGTGGATTGTCTCTGAATTCCCAGTTTTGCAAAAGTAAATAAAGTCCAAGCAGTATTCAATTACATTTAAAAAACCACTTTTTAACTTGGCTAGAGAGAGAAAGAATAGCTCCTTTCTCAAAGAAACAGAACAGAATTCAATTCTTGAGGAAACACCAGTTGTAGGTATGATGGGACATCACCTATAGTGTGCAGATGTGATGACACAGGCAGGGTAATTTTAAAAAAGAGAAAGGATGCTATAYCCACTTCAGAATTTTCTTAAGAGGGGAAAATCAAGAGCAGTTCAAAACTGCTATTTTAGAACACCAGCAGCCCAAAGACAGCTAATGTAAGGTAAAATTACCTCTGGATACAGCCCAAGGCCCTTCCCAACAGACTCAGTACCACTGATGCAGTCCTGGGAGGGAAATGTCATCATGAAGGGGAGCAGACCCAGTTCAGGGAAAATGCAGGAAGCTGGCTACAACTCAGGGGTAACTCATGAAGACAAAATTAGCTCCTAAAAACTCCGAACAGAAGGAACAGAATTCTATCACATGAGGAGCAAGTCTAATGGCACACTACATCATTGAAAATACCTTTAAAGAAAAAACTAAGAACAAAGAGCTACTGCCAGCTTCCAGCAAAGTTCATTATCCACACAAGTTCTTTGTGGCCAAAAAAAACTTYAAAATGCAACGCCTGAAAAAAGCACTTCCTTGCTCTTTTTGGTATCTGAGTCTTCAAACACTGTTGACACCTCACCAAGGCCTGTCACCTTTTGGCTGTAGCAGATGCAGTATGTTAAGAAATCTAACTATATAAGCAAGGCAATTTTGTGAATCATGGGAAAAAAAAAAAAAACATTTGAGTACTCTATTGGTTTCTCATATACTGAAATGTTTTGCCATTTCATTGTGCAATAGTCCAACAGGATTTCAGAACATATACTGGAAAATTATTTTCTCATCTTTTTTTCTGACCATGAGAATGCTGCAGTGGCAATGAGGAGCGTACACTACTCGTGAGAATCTGCAAGATTTCCAAGACCCTCTTCATGCTATAAAGTCACTTYGTCACACAAAGTAAATTCGTTCCTTTATCAAAGGATTTTATACGCAGCAACGTATTCATTCTACTATCAAAATATTGTTTATGGTTCATCTCAAACTTACCTTCATATTTCTGCCTAATCTGGCCACTGTCCTCTGCTACTCATCTCTCCCCTCTTATCATTTTTTCATTCAAATCCACTCAGCTACTTCTTCATATTAGTTTTTCATTCCTGTAGCAACAGCTCTGTAATACAAAACCTTTGTATTTTCTGTGACTTCTACACAGTACTCATCATACTCTGCTCCTCTTTAYCCACCCCATGTTACCATGCCCACGTGTATGCAGATCTGTCCACACACACTGACCCCAAGATTGCATCCTCACTTTTCTTCACATTTCATCAACTGTACCTTGTTCACACTGAAAACTTAATTCAGCTTATTTGGCCACTGAGAATTTTCTAGGATACCTATACTAACAGAAAGCCAGTTGCTGTTATTATCCCAGTTGACTGCAGGTAATCAAAGACACAGAAAAAGCTTGATAAAAAGCTGCCTGAGCGTATACTGTATGAACTTGTAAATGAAGCATGAGGAGTCAGCTAGGAGGATGCTGGCAATAGTCTGGACACATCCTTCTCACAGGGCAATGGCATGCTGAGCTTCACAATTGACAGGACACAGAATCCTTCATACAGTGAAACGGAACAGGAAAAAATACTGAAGTTTTAAAAGCACATCAGAAATTTCAAATAGAGTAGTCAGAATGAAACCAAACTCTTGTTTTCAAACACATACTTATGACAGTTTGATAATTAACAACTTATTTGCTGTAGGTACAAAGCATTTCAGTCTTTCCTGAGAATGCTGAAAATTGTGCTGGAAATATAAGGGGAAGACATGCACATTTAACCTACACATAACCAACATGAGAAATTTTTTTGACAGTAGTATAAAGTTTTTCATGGTAGAGAAGACTGTGACTCACCCACTCTCATAAATACAAGCAACAACCTACTTGCTGAGAATTGGCAAAGCCAATCCCAGCCTTTATCAGAAACATGAATGCAATAAAAGAATTCTTCAGGATTGGTTCAACATTACATTATTCTACTTGCAATATAAATATTTTCAAGTAATATTTTAAAGTCAAGGTTAAATATAGCAATTATTGCAATAAATAAGCAATATCTGGAGGTCACCTAGTCCAATGATCCTGATCAAGCAGGGGCACTTAGAGCCATTTGCCCAGGACCATGTTCAGATGGCTTTTCAGCATCTCTGAGGATAGACAACGTAACAGTGCATGGCCACATACACAGTAAAAGAGAACAGTTCCTGATATCCAGATGGAGCCTCCTATGYTTCAGTTTATGAGCACTGCCTCTAGTCCTGTCACTGGGCACTGCCTGGAGAGTCTTTTCTTCTTCACACCCTCCCTTCAGATACTTAAATACTGTAGTAAGAATTCCAAAAGCATTGGCTCTTCTCCAGTCTAAACAGATGTGCATCCTATGAGCATTTCCTCATAGGAGAGAAGCTCCCATGCCTTCATTATCTTCATGGCCCTTTACTGGACCCCCTCCACTATGTCATAGTGTCCCTGGTACTGGGAAGCCCAGACGTGGACACTGTGCTCAGGTGTGGACTCAGTACTGAGYGGAGGGAATAAGCCACTCAGTCTGCTGGCAATACTTTGTTTAAAACAGACCAGGATACCACTCACCTTCTTCACAGCAAGGACTTGTTGCTGGCTCATTTCCTTCTCAGTGCCCACTAGGACCCCCAGTCCCTTTTCTGCCAAGCTGCYTTTCCAGCTGGGTGGCCCTCAGTGTATACTGGTGCAGGGGTTGCATGACTTTGCACTTAACCCTGGCTGAAGCTCAAGTTCCTGCCAGCCCATTTTTCAAGCTTGTTGGGGTCCCTTTGGATGGCAGCATGATCCTCTGGCTTATCATCTTTACTTCCAGCTCTGTGTCATCAGCAGACTGCCCCATCATCCAGGTCATTAGTGAAGATGTTGAACAGGATTGGATGCAGCTCTGACACTGGGGGTACAGAACTAGTTACTGGTCTCCAAATAAACTTTGCTCTGCACACCACCACTCTCTGGGTTCTACAATTTTCTATTTTCAGTCCACCTATCTGCTCATCCAGTCCATACATCAAAAGCTTTTCTATGAGGACCTTGCGGGTCACAAGGCTRGACCAAAATGAGTGGATAATGATTATGCTTCTGAAAAAATTTATCTTGAGACATTTGTGCTCAAATTGACTTACTGTAGAAAATGTCTGTATTTCAGTACTGTTTTACACTCATAAACTCCATTTCAAACAACCTTTTTGAAGCACCTACCTTTTCCCAACAGTTTCAAATACYGATTTGCTCTACTATTAGAAACAAGGGTGACAAGATCCTACACACAAGTTCTCTGCTAATACTATAAAGGTTTCCTGCTGATGAATGTTCAGATATGAGAATTTCCAAAGCATGAATCACAGAAAAATCTGAAGTCAGTTGCTGAAACCAACACAAATACTGTGTTTATTTGTGAGATGCTATTTTACATCRACACCATCAAAAGACCTAAAAATCAATCGGATTAACTCATGTTAGGTGGCATAAGAGTATTTTCATCATATTGTAACTCACAGGAGTTCAGCACACCTTACTTATGTAACATCCAAATAACTAAGACATAAACCATTCACAGTCACAGATTAACTGCTGTTCGTGCAACAAGTGTCAGTAGGTGCTATTTTGACACACGTACACATGCACACACACCGTGGGGGAGCAGGTGAGGAATTAAAAAATAGAAACAACAAAAAAATCTGAATTTTGGTCTCAACTACAGGAAACAAACTACAGTTTGTGGATGGATTCTAGACACTTTTACAACAATATGAAAAGACAAAATATAAGGCATAGAAAGAGGTATGTTAGCAGCTATAATTAAAACCAGGGCACAAGCTAACCTTTAAAACTGTCTACATGAATTCCAAGATTATCAAACAATTTGTTAGACTTGTGACCAAGGGTCAACAGARATCTGGGATAACCTTAATACCACTGTCCATTTCTTGTCCCTCAAAAGAGTAACTTGGGATCATTAACCAAATAGCAATAAACTGTAATTAACTTGATTGTGTGAGCACATTTGTGATTAAATAAAATGCATATGTTCATCGTAAAATGGGAAAAGCCTCTACAGTATTAGAAATGGCTACACAAAGATAACCCAATATTTATAGTAGCTYCAAGACAACCTTGAAGAGGTTTTAACTGAAAATTCAAGTCCATAAACAATTTCARTGAATTCCATGCTCTTCAGCTTGCTTTCCTTGGAAAAGATAAAAAGTAAAAAAACCAACAGTAATACACAATTATATTAATATTTTAAATACTTAATATCACATAGCTTTAGAAGGAAATTTAATTCAATGAATGCTTTGATTACTAATATTAATATAATCATTTAGGCTGAAAAATATTCTTAGGATTATTAAGTCCAAGGAGCGCCAAATGTTTGTCATCTATCAAATAATGTCAACTGCTATAGTCTCTGGATACTGTTTTCCTTTCACTGTCTTTTCAATTTACGTCTCCCAAATACCAAAAATTAACTGTACATTGATTATCAAGTTTCTTTTAACAGTTCAGTAATAGTAAACCAGAAGTATTAGCACAAGACCCACAGCTGACCTCTCAGTGTCTTGTCCCAGAAATCACCATATTCTGTACATTACTTTTCAAAAAGCGGGGCAGAGGGAAGAAAGCCCACAATCAAAAAAACCGTTTACATCAGCTGTTTGTTGGCAAAATAAACAAAAAAGCAAATGCCATACTTGTACTAAATACAAGATTAACTGAGTTAAGTTTCCATAACTATTAAAAATTTCTCCAATATAGAGRAGCAGGCAGTGTTAGAATCTTCTGCTAATCAGCACACATAAAAAAACCTGTAGGATATAAAACCTGCAAAACCAGCAGGATGGATAGCACAGGGAAGCTCATCAAGCCACACAAGCCCATTTGAGTCCATTTGTTCACTAAAAATGTCAGTAAAGCTGTCTCAACTAGCTGTAATTGAATCCGTGGTTTACTTTATGAAGATGCATGTTTATAAACTTGCTGATAGCTACAGATTCATCCTGTTTCAAATGGAAGAAAAAACTTGCAGCATCCAATTCATTTCCAAACACATTCTTCCTTTCCATCACTCCCCATTATTTTTGTCCAAATTTTAAAAAAAGTTTGTTCGCTTGCACAGTGAGGTTTTTTTTTTTTTCTGAGGTTACTTTTCCCCTGTTTTCTTTGTTTTTAATTAAATTTTGTTTCTGAAGAACAGAAAAACTGCCARCACCTGGCTGAACTAAACAGATTTCTGTCAACCCTGTTATATGAAAGCTATACCTGTAACAGTAATAGACTGAAAGTGTCTTTGGCTCTTGCTTCCATTATTGGAAGCTGTTATTTGTGACATACAAAATYTTTTATGCTATTTCTTGCAGGATTCATGCCAATTTTTGCTGAACAGTTTCCTAGAGTTAACATCTAATGTTTTAAGAACAATTACACCTATTTCACTTAAAATCCTGGCAATCACAATTTGGCCTAATGTTAAAAGTTATATTGCTTCTCAGTTCATTCTTTTAAGAACTAAACCAGCAGTTCTACTGGTAGTTCATTACAGTAATACTATTGTAATATACACATTTACATCGGAAGTCTTAATAAAATGTATGTTTTCTTAAGAGGCTTATTGTAAACATTAAATATCACACTCCCCTCAATTTCTTGTGCAAACTGGCATCAAACATAGAATTAAGGTTATGTGTATTAGTACATGAGAAAGCACTGACTATGTATATTTTACCACTACTAACTTCTGTTTAGTGTCATGGAAATCAAAATGTAGCTATTTCAAAGGAAAGGTAGTATTTTCTTCTTAGCATCATGAAATTCTAGGGCTTGTATATGCACACATATTGTATATTTATGTATATACAAATATACACAGACACAAACAATTTTTGTCTTTGGCAGCTGAGCTTGAAAAACAAAAACCAACGACAACAACAAACAGATCAGAACACAACTGACCACCTGTAGCACCACAATTACAACCTCCTGGTCCAGGGCAGCAAACGAATGTGCTTTTGCCAAACTAGGCTTAATTCTGAAAGAAGTCAAGTCAATGACAGTTGCTCTTGACTTGATGGCAAGGATAGAACCTTCAGCACAGATGAAAATTTCACTTTCAAGATAAATGCTTTCCTCTCATTCTCCTGGACTGCATTCTAGGGAAATAACAAAACTGCCAGTAACTTGAAAAATATTTCTACAGAGAATTAATGCTGTCATTCCAAAACATCCACTGGCCCTTTGTTGCTAAATGCTCCATGAATYGATAACATTTTAATAAATCCTTAGGGATCAAAGTTTAATAGCACCGGATACTTCAAGGACCTATTCATAAATATCAACACTAACATTACTTAACAAAGAAGGGTAAGGCAAAGACAAYATGACAAAATTACAGAACTTAAACATTATTCCATTCACTTGTTTTTCCCAAAATAATCACTTGAACCATCTTACACAGATAAAGAAATGAGTGMAACAGGCAGTGGTCCCTACTAAAAAGTACTGTCATTTAATGCTGGTGTTTTACATGCCCATTGCCTGCAATGGACATTCTGCCAGGAAACTTTAATCCCCAACAGGAAAGAAAAAGTAATGTTTTGACTATTCAAGATCATATTTTTCCAGTATYATATTTTTAAATAGTTAGAAACACAAAGCTGGAGGCCCTTGGAAAGACAAAAAAAATCCCCAAAAATTTTACTACATATKTGCTAGGAGTGAACATGCCTTATTCCCCAAACCACCAATTTCAGCTAGAACTTTCAATGTCATTGGGTCGCTAGATCACAACATAGACCAAACACTCTTGGTACACCAAAAATTAAAAGGAGTATGCCAAAGGCAATTTACAAAAGTCTAAAACCCATTTTTAAAAGGTACTTTAATTTATCCATTTGTACCTGTAATGACTACTGCAGTTTTAACATTAAAAAGTCAGTACTTTTTTCTTCAAATGGAAATAATCTGTGGCATGTACAACTATTACAGTGTTTTAATATTTTTATACATATATATATATTTTTTTTCAAGACACCAATGTTTCATTCCTATAAAGCATTAGGTCAYGTTTGGCAAATTCTGATGAAGGAAGTCACAGCATCTCTCCTCAGAAATTGGCATCTCAAATAGGAACAATGAAACTGACACCAGTTCTTCACATAACTATGTCCAGGAAGGCTGAAATTTTACATTTGAGACCAAATGAAAAACAAAAGTAAAGTTTCAACAGACATGTAAGTGATGATTAGAAATATGCCACAAAATTATTTTTACAATACATTTCTGCAGAAATAATCCCTAGGTGAAGCCTTTTTTATACACATATACAAAATTTAGACAGCAATATACACATAATCACAGTGAAGACTCTGGCAAGTTCACCAATTCATAGTGGAAATACAAAATGCAAAGCAGCCTTCAAAGAGAACAATGCTAAACAGCAAGCATAGCTAGCTTGTTAAATAG
Source organism: Malurus melanocephalus (assembly GCF_030028575.1). Lineage (NCBI taxonomy): Eukaryota > Metazoa > Chordata > Aves > Passeriformes > Maluridae > Malurus > Malurus melanocephalus. The sequence goes on along the minus strand of NW_026623303.1, from coordinate 1,517,288 downwards.
CAAACATCAAAAGTTCCCTGCCAAAGGGATGCAGTGCAAGAAAAGCAGCATGCACTTTGATACAAATAGCAGTTTATGGCTAATGGTTGACRTAACTGTGGTAACAGTGACTCTTGAGTGGCTGTGCATAGTTAAACTCCTATGTCATCTGTTTTCCTTTATACCATTCCACAAACTCATCCAACAACACTGGCCCTGTAGAGAGATCAAATAACTGTGTTTTACAAAATTTTGTAAAGGGACACTAAATTATTAAGCTCAGAGAAACAAAATTTATTTTAAAACATCAACACATGGTAGTACTTACAGGCTCCATCTTCATCATAGTTGCTGAGGTCAAGGTTAATTGTTCTGCTGAATTCAAGAACATTACACCATTGGTCCTTATTGATAACTTTGTATTTTGATTGCTGGTTGAGGCAAGAAACAGAAATTACTAAAACATATTTTCAACTGTCTCAAACTCAGATTTTCTTACAGAAAATTTAAACTTTTTGATGCATTATTATTTTAATCTGTCTGCTATCTAAAACTAAAACGAATTAAACTAGCAAGCATTCAAACTAGTACTGAATCAYGTTTCTGATTAAGCCATCTTTTAGCGGGCAAACATACAGCAATAATATAAAGTCTAAAAGCAAATAAGTAACATTACATACTTTGTTCTGCATTGCACAAACCTTAACAGCACTGAAATTTGGGAAAAAGTAAGAAAGAAAAGGTAACTAATTGCATGTGCTGCTTTGGTGTTTATTATATCCTAAATCAGAACACAGAATACTTAGCTCTTGATTCTACCTCCAGTTAAAAGTATAAGTGAAGACAGATTAAAAAAAAAAAAAAAACCCTGTCATTTTGTTTCCAATTCCATACCTCTAGAAACTGGTGAAATACTGGAAAAAGGGACCATGCTTTTCCTAAAAGAAGGCCCAACATACACTTGGCAGTATTGATATCTAGGCTGCGCTGGTCCTTTTCCTGCATGAAAAGATCAAAAAGGGAAAAAAAGCAAAATTTCAGGATTCTTCACTTCCCATCCCCATGCACAAAATAAATTAACAAATAAATAATATATAGCAATGTTTTTTAATAAAAGTGTTTTTTAACTAACAGTGTTTTTTTACTAAYAGTGTTTTTTAATAAAACACAACTTCCCAGTAAAATTTCCTTCCTTGAGGGTAATGASTTGTTACATGGAGATGCTGTTTTCCATAGATGTTCCCAAAAAGCCATCCCTGTTAAGGCAGATGAGGCATAAGGTCGTTTGTGACTTCAGCCCTCCCTAGGACACAACGGTCATCAGATCCACAGCCACGTTTGCACGTACTCTGCACAGCCATAGCTCTTAGAACTGCAGTGCTGTACCCATTTTCTGCCGTACCATTACAGCTACAGGGACTAACAGTTACCACTACTTGGCAGCTCCTCAACTATGCAAGAGTGAACCAAGAGGATCTTTCTTATTTTTCCAACTGATTACATGAAACTCAGATTATATTATTAAATGAGCACAAAGAACATAACACAGTAGCACATCGAGACTCCTCCCTGTATTGTCCAGTTTTAGTTCAATGAAACAGTAGTGCATTAAGGTTTAAGGGTTGATTCTTTTTGTTTMTGCTAAGTAAAAGCAGCAGCATCTGTACCCAGAAAGTGTGCTAATGAGTGGCAAAGTTAATATATTTAGTAACATAACTTCTGCACGTCTCWAAGTAAGATGTGTATAATTCCATTTTATTAAATAGTTTATCCATCTACCTTTGTTGTCACAAAATTAAACAAAATTAAGAATTTTGCTGAGAGATGAGGCATAAACACTCACACTTTTATGCCTTGGTTATAGCACTGAGATACAAATTCACAAGTTCATGAAATCACAAAAAATTAATTTCCGTATTAACTAATGTAGACCTTGTTCTCTGTATGTACTCATGACTGCAGACTGCAAAGTCTAAATTAAGAAAATATAGGGTATCAGAGAATCATGGCATGGGTAAGTGGAAGGGACCACAGTGGGACATCAGGTCCAACACCCCTGCTCAAGCAGGGTCATCCTAGAGCACAGGGCACAGAATTGTATCCAGGTGGTTCTTCAATTATCTCCAGTGAGGGAGCTTCCACAACCCCTCTGGACAACCTGTTCCAGTGCTGTCACCTGCACAGCAAAGAAGTTTTTCCTCATATTCAGATGGAAGYTCCTGTGCCTCAGTTTCTGCCCACTGCCTTTTTCCTGTTGCTTGGTACCACTGAGAAGCGCCTGGATCCATTCTCTGAMATCCTCCCTGCAGATACTGATAAGACATTAGTAAGCTTTATCCTTTAACCATCCTCACTGCCCTCCACTGGACCWTCTCCAGAAGCTCCATGCCTCTCTTGTACTGAAGAGCCCAGAACTGGACCCAGCTCTCCTGATGTGGCCTAACCAGTGCTGAGTAGAGGGGGCGAACCACCCCCCTTAACCTGCTGGTAATGYTCTTCCTAACTGCACTCCAAGAWATCACTGATCTTCTTGGCCACAAGAGCACACTGCTGACTCATGGACAGCTTGTTCTCCAACAGGAAATATCCCTTATAGGGCTATTCTGGATACAGGGAGTKTCTAACAGAACACTGCAAGACAGATAGCTGCCCAAAACAAAGGGAGTTGAGTCCTATGCCTCACCTGTACAAATGCAGTTCTATGCATTACAGAATACACGTCTTTATTAAAAAGAACCATGCTCAAATCATAACTACACTGTCTTCTATCATACAGGAAGGATGTGACAGAGTAAGATGCCAGTTCTCAGACAGCAACTGAATGCCTTATGCTCATTTCATACAAAACATTCCTCAATTTTATAATTGTGTAGTCACAATTTAATGCAGATTTGTTTTGAAAGAGAAGTGGGGAGACCAGCAACACTGAAAACATCAGAAGTTTTGTATTCTGGACAGTAATTCAAGAGGGATTTAGAGAAAAAAAAAGTAAATTCTATGGTGAACAAAGCTTTTCAATTAGTAATGAAGATGAAAAAGAAACCTGCAAAGGCATTCTTGTACTAGTAAGTCTTCCATGTATTTCCAACACCAAAAAGTTCTAAAAACTACTTCTCTTTCCAAAGGCCATCTACACTTCTGTCACAAACACCTTTAAGCAGAATCACACTGCTGTCAGAATACATTTTATTTTACATACTGTTTATACTCTGAATTCTTCCCACTCACTGAAGCATTTATGAAACCAGGCTCTATTGCCTTTACTTTGGTCACACTGGCTTTTTATGCCTTATATTGTTATGTTTCTACATTCTCTCTCTCTGACTACTGATCAGAACAAGTTGTTCAGATGAGAACTTTCTACCCACCTCCAACTGCCTAACAGCACCTGTGCCATGACAAAGGAACGAATTTCATTCTTAGCATACATTCCAGCCACTTATATTCTCTTTCCTGAATACAGAAGGAATATATTAACAAACTGTTAAACCTGAGTATTTGTTTTACACCGACGACAGTCTTCCCGGGGCTTTTTACCCTTAATATTTCAATTAAAGATCTATTTAAGCCATATAATACATGCATCTGTATGTTCTCAAACTTGGCAATGACAAGGGCAAACATGGATTGAGGAATGTATTTGTGCTTAATATCAACATATGGTRTCTTAAATTATTTCCTCAAATCTCTGCTGACCTAAATTGCGCACACAACAGGAAACAMTGATGATACATTTTTATTCACAAACTAACTTCAAATGCCAAATCAACAGACTCTTTCAAATAAAATTCTCTTAAAACTTMAGAAATTTAGACAAGTGTTTTTTTGCCATGAAACACTTCCCTGAAGGAATTATCCTTAGGGCAGAAATTATACATAATCTCTTGAATCTGAAACCATCAGCTTTTTTCTATCAATGACTTCAATGATCCTGGAGAAACATATGCCCAGATTAACTTGGCATTTATAAATATGTGCACCTTTGTCAGTGTTCTTTTCTATTCTTACTGGACGCCATTCTTCCACACTTTCCCCAAGTCTGTAGCAYCGAAAGTTCAAAAATCAAATTAGCCTAATATTGTTTTGGTAATTCCCCTCTGATTTGAAGTTCTATAACTTGCAGGGTTCTTTTGTCACAAATTAAGTCACAGCACTTGTGTCTCAATGTTTAAATTCTTTTTCAAGACCACCATTTATCACATCAGTTTGGTACTTCTTGAAAAGAACCCACACACTATCCACCTCTGAATTTTTTGCACTTACTTTTGACAGGCCATCAGCTGGCACAGGTTTGCTCTCTATTCCAAATATTTCACCAGTATCTTGAACTTCTTAAGCAATGCCTTTGCATTTTACACTGAGCAAAATGAGCAGAATAGACTTTCAAACAGCAAACGAGGAATTAAGAGGTTGATACAGCGGTTTTTTTTCCTCTCATACTAACTAATCCCATGCATTTTTGTTATATTCAGTTGCAAGTTTCGTTGTTTGAAAGTGAATTACCATAAATCTCTGCATGCTGAGACACAGAAAGCCCTGAGGTACGAAAAATGAGCTGCTAATGAGACACTATCAGAACTGCTATCAGTTCAATTTCTTCTTATTTTTCTTATTTTCTCATGCTACTTTTGTTGCAAATTTTCTAAGTATTTTTAGTTCTCTTGCACAGAAATCTGAGGTTCAGTTTTACCTTTTTATGTTACATCTTCTGTACACTCCATCACATTAGAAAAACAGATGTTCAAATTCTATTTCAAAATGCTATTTCAGAAAATATTTACCTTATTACTCCCTCCAAGTAGSAATAGTCTTATGTACATTATGGGTTAAATTACAGATAAAATTTCATCAAAGCATGTTTTATAGCAGGAAGACTGATATCAGGATATTGTTCAATAAAAACTGAAAACATCATTAAAGTCATTCCAACAATCTTCTGAATCATTATTTATATCATATCCAACTTTTATCATGTTACCCATTTTTACCAGATACTGAAATGTGTGAAATGTCTTCGCGTTTTAAGTATGTTTATGATCATAAAATTCAGAGTAAGAAAAAACACAGTAATTATAAAGTCAGAGGAACTCAGTGGTAAAGCTCCAGTATACAACTGAACGGGGTCTAAATTATTTCCTTGAAGYCATAAAATCACTTAAGGCAGAGATGTAACAAAACACGTCATTAAACCACTAAATGTTACATATCCTATATACTTTTCCAGTTTTGACAACTTGCATATACCATTTTGAAACACAAATGGTTCCATTTGTTGAAAGCAATCTTGAGTGGTACCTTAAGAGAACAAACTCAGAAATATACAGTCTTCCAGTTATTATTTAAGACAGCAAAGTTTTTAATTTCAAATGCACAGTACTTACCCGTGCAAAGTCAAAGGCATATCTATAAATAAGTTTAAAATTGGTAGGCTCATTTAATAAAGATCTCAAGTAATCCAGAGAATTTCTCAATTTTTCTGTAGTATCACACCTACAAAACAAGCACAAAGTGAGTTTAGAGTCTGCATTCTTATAGAGATTCTGATATTCTAGGAAAGAATCTCTAACATGTATCACTGTTCTGAACATTAACCTGTTTAAAATGCATCACTCTGTACAGAGGCATGTTTATGAGTCTGTCTGCATAAAATGCCTTATCAATCCCACAGTGTGACAYGAAACAAACTTAGATAAAGCAGCAAAGTCTTGCACTGGGACTGACTGGCTTTGTGAAAAATGCATTCTCCAACAGATTAAACTAAAAGTTTGTCCATGAATAGCAAACAACCAGCAAACCAAAGCAGTGAAAAATATTTCTAAAGTCCTGCTGAAACTACAGAACTTCCTACACAGCTTTAGTAATTCTCTTCTAGAAGTTAAGTCAAAACACAGTGCTTTCTTTCTCCAACTCTCTATGAAATGTGATTATTCAACTATATTTATGTTAATTCTGCCATAAAAATAAGGTCTTAACCGGAAAAAGCAACTMTTAGAAAGAACAATGCAGATTTACCGTTTATATTATTTGTATTATTTAGCATTTTAAACCACTCTAACTATACCTGTTAACTATAACTGTTATATATACCAATATCTAACAGATGAGTGCAATCCAGCAACAAAGACAGATGTCCTTGGGGACAGAAAGTGTGTAAAACCTCACCACATTTTTAYTGAAACTGCAGACATTTTAATCCAACTGTATTTATATGCGCAACTGTCAAGTTTCAAGTTGTCTCTAAGTGACCRTATCATCATAAATCAGACCAAAAACTTATGACTTCTACTCCATGGTAGAGCTCTCTGCTTTAGGTGTTATGAGTCAAAACACTCGAGTGTGTTTTTTCTGAAAAGCTGTGTTTACTGTAATAAACTTCAGAGAATTTTCAAAGCACTTACTGTAGTGATGTCATTCCTTTCAACCATTCTTGTAACGTAAAATAGCCCATGTTTTGTGCATCCAACTTCCATGCTAGYACAAGCATAACTACCTGTTTTAAAGAGAAAAAACATGGAGAATAAAGAGTTAACAAAATGATCCATGTCTTTTTCAAATAACCAGTTTAGGAGGATACAAATGCTTTTACTTGTATAAGTGGGAGTTCAGAACTTTGCTACATTGTAAGTCCCCGTGAGTGACAAACCTGTACACAATCGAAATGAAAAAAAGGTAACAGTGTAAATAAAGAGAGTGAACGTCCACCTGAGTTATCAGTAGGTACTTCAAGGGAGTTTGTGCAGTCATCTCATGAGCAACACAATGAGGAAGATGAGTTGGTACAAAAGCTACAGAAAAGGTTCCCCAACCTAACAAAAAAATTTCAATACCAGTTTGACAAGTATATCTAACATTTGTTAAACCCCCATCTCAATAAAYATCAGTTGTAATCCATGAAATGATCTGAAGCTAACAATGATCCCACAATTGAAGCAGATGTTAAGTAAAGCTAGATGAACTAACATTAACACACACTGAAACAGAGGCTGATACATAAACACTCCAGTTTTGCTCAAAAGGAAAGTGTCTTTGTCACATCTCACACAGAAGAMCAAAGCAATAAATAATTTAGATAAAGCAATACCTTAAGATTATCATCTTATTCATGAATATAAGAAATCACTTTTGACAAATATATKACTGAAAAGCTTGCAGAAAAAAAATAACCAAGTCAATTAAATTTACAACTCCATTAACAGCAACCATTAACTAGCTGATGTTAGTGCAGCTCTGTACAATTTTTAATGGGAAATCAGAGTACCTGCTTATATATCCAAATGTCAGCATAAATTACAACACTTATTATTCTTATAAACTCTGAAATTAGCAAATTACATGCCATTTTTTACAGCACATCTTTCCCAGCCACAATCCTCATTTACTTAGATGACGCTCCATGACTTCTGCAAAAGACAGGACTTGCAAATGCATTTAAAGAACAAAAATTAGGCACTAAGAAAAAGCCTGTACAAGGCATAATTGTTTTTTAAATCTTATTCATTTTWTATATATATATATAYACACACACACACACATGTATATAATATGGATCTTCAAATACATTTCTATTCCTTATTTGTTTTTTGAAATGGTATAATGGCAGTATCACTAATGCCCACAATATTTGAAATCCCTTTCTCTCCTAGAAAACCCAGAGGAAATACTACTCGTTAGGTAGTTGCTATATTAAATCTTGAATGTTATCTCATTGTTTCAGAAAGGACAACCATCAGGCTTTTTTTATTTTTTTTCTTTAAGATCTCTCCTTTTCTATGGAGACTGAACGTTGGTGCTAAAGTGAAAGAGAAGCAGTGGCAGCAGACATGAGTTTTTAAAGGTTGACAGTCTGGGGTTTAAAATAACAGCAAGTTGTTCCCCAATGTGTTTCAAAAGCTCCCTGGTTCATATTTCTTAATTTTTTTTTTAACTCCCAATAATTTTTTAAATTTTTCGTGAAAAAACAAGAGCTGTAAAGACTGGCTCAWGTACACCATAGCAGACTAGGCACTTTTAAAATGGATTCTAAACTTACATTTTCTGGTTCAACTCCAATGTCTTCACAAAATTTCTCCATACCTTCTGGCCCTACAATGTCATCTGGGCCTGCAAACAAAATACATTTTACTGATCTCTAAAAATTAAAACAGCCTGCCCTTTTCAGCACAAAGGAAGAACAATCACACAGTACAACCTTTCATACAGTTTCTTTTGACATGAAATAAGTATTTTCACACATACTATCAGACTTGGATACACTTAAATCTTTATCTCACCTGAAAACAGAAACTGCAAAACAACTTYTCTTCCCTGCCAATTTTTCTACTCATTTACTGAGGTAATCTTGGAAGTGTAAATTAACAAGATTTTTAAGAATACATTTAAGACTAACAGAACACCCACATAGTATTACTTGACTTAGATGAGTGGACAATAGTTAATGAAACTCATTCCTTAGTTCAAATCTCTACTGTTACCGTAAAATCAAATCACATAAAAACATGATGTATAGCTAWACAGGATACAAGACATTATCATTTCCAAGATCTCATTCCTCATTATTGTCTCATATACTATCTTTATATAAAAATGTTCTCCTGCTTATTCATATTGCTACACCACRGCCATACATCATCCAAACAACAGTAACTGCAATGGGAAGAAAATAATGAATTACAGTTATTTCTTCGTCTACTTAAAAGGAAAAAGATTCAAAATACAAATGCTATTAAAATGCACTACTAATAAAACGTGGTCTTAAATCAAGATATTTGCAATCTCTATAATACTCCTGAAAAACTTATTGAGGAATTAAGAATTGTACTRTGCAACTCTATTTTTAAATACACTTTAAGTATTTGAACTATTTTGACAGAATTATTTTACTCATGTTTCAAAGGGCTCATTTGAAAAAAAACACAGGCTTAAGTGCCTACTTTCCTCCAATATAAAAACCACATGTGAAAGAAGGCTAGGGTTTATAAACAGAAGATCAATCTGTATTTTATTATTAGGTAATCTTTCCTAGAAATAACAAGGTTTAATGATGTCTTTTCCCATCTTCTCGTGATAGCGTCTCCATTCTCTGAATGTATGCAATGGCCTTTAAAAAGATTTATTCTTAATGCAAAAACACACCAAGGAAGGGAAAAAAAAACCAAATGCAGTGTCAACTGTCTGCATACATAAAGAAGCCTTATGAAGCAAGAACATCAGAGATTATTCCTTGAAAATTCAATTTTCAGAATGTTACTCAATACTCAACACTCAAACAGAATTGTACTCTCCACTTTTCTCTGTTTTATCTTGGTGTGTGCATCCAGTGGAAACACCAAAGCTCTTTCACAAACAGCCTTCCTTTCATCGTTTCTTTCCATTAAAGTCTTGACAAAAATGAGTCATGCCTGTTGCTAGAGCAAAAAATAAATCAGGCTGGTCAGAAAGGCAGAGAATCTAACAGGTTAGATTTAGCTTGACTTTGTCTGAATCTCCTCTCACAGTGCCACAGACAAGCAAGACCTCAAAGTATTTAATTTTATTTATATAATTTTATTAGAGAAAAAAAATGTTTATTACATCAAAATAAGCCATTCTTCATTATGTTTAAAAACTAGGCAAAACAGAACAAGCTGGGAGACATGTTATCCAGAAAACTGCAAGATGACAGTAAACAACTGTAAAACAATTMAATTTCTTTTTGGTTTTTACAATCATGAGATCATTTTTCCCCATACATCAAATTCTTCCTTTCAGAAAAACACATGTAGGAAAATAAATACAACAACCAACTTCACTATTAAAGGATCATTTTTTGTGACTGCAGACCATAATTAACAATCCTAGAAGTAAYAGCAGAAAAAAGTTCTCAAACACAAGGGCAATAATTAATAATACAGGCAACCTTCCCTATACCTTGTGAAGAAAAACTATCTGATAAAACTAGTATAGGATACTTGAATTCATACAATTCTCTGCTTGAAACCTTAAGCACCAGATTCAGCAGGAACAAAACTAATTTTACTAGCTCCCTCACTTTTTGGCTTTTTTTAAAGACACACCACTTCTCCTGAGGCTAATTCTGTACTATCCAACACTAACATGGTAGATCACAGAGAGGTAACAACATTTCCAACCAAAGTACAGTTTTAACTGTGTTTTGAATAGTAAAGTATTCATGTTCCAAAACATTTTAAGTTGCACACCTTCTGTATTCTTTTTATAGGAAATAGACAAAGCCAAAATTCAACCTCAAACTCTTCATCTTCACACTACACAGAATATAAGGAAAGTTTAAGACTTTTAYAAAAAATCCTTTATATTCAGTCTTTCGAAAGCCGAGTTAATGCAGTTTTCATATTCCAATATAAAATAAATTGGTAGGAAATAAAATTTGTAGGAACAAAATTATTGATAGGAAATAGGCATTTCACACTTACCTGCATATTCATAGAACCATTCTAAGCATCTCTTACTTGAAAAGACTTCTTCCTCTGCTTTTATTCTAGTTGAATCGTATTTTCTATACATACTTAGAAAAAAAGAAAGAGAAATAAGTAATTAATTCATCAATGTTGTTTAAAAGCAATCTCTTAGTCAACAGCCACTCTTAGCAGAAACATTATTCCTTTTAGTTTACCCAACATTCTGTCCTCATGTCCAGTCATCTGGAACGCTATTAAGAATCACTGAAGCTAAATACTTTGCTCACTCTGCCATACTTCCACTGATTCATAATCATTACCCATGTAAATGCCCTTTCCCGAAAACGAATACAGGTTAGTTCAAATTCAAGCTCAAACTGTCCTAAGTTCACAGTAAGGCCTGTGCCTTACACCACCAGCTATCACAATCAACTCATCAGATGCAATCTGGCTGTGGATCTAAGGCCAGAGTAATTCCACATCACAGTCAATACAGGTTCCACCTCTAGCTGTGCACGTACTTTGGGCACTTTGAATTATTAACTAAAGAGAACTGCAAATACTCTTTTTGCCACCCCAAAAAAATCGTACAAAAGGCATAAAGGCCAAAACAGCCATGACCTACACTTGTATTATTATAAAGCCAGTAAGCTGATAACACGAAAGAACCACAGAGAAAATGTTTTAAGTCCTAATCAATAATAACTCAAGGAACGTCATTCATCATGGAACCACCTGAAAAGCCGGATTCTTCCCCCAGGGATTACCAGCAGGGTAATGCTCTTCTCCTTCGACACAAAGTGTAAAGAATTTAAACTACACTAAAGAAATAAGTTTAGTATCTGAAACACCTATAGTACAGAAGACATGGCAGAAGTTGAAGGGTTACTCCACCCTGGTTAGACTTTCTGAAATAGGGTCAAAATCATTTGTGCTTTCTAGAAGAAAGACTAAGTCCAACTAGCTGTCCACTGCTGCATATGCATTCTTTGATCCATTTCCACCACTCTGCATTAGCCTGAGCTTATAAAGGCTGAAAAAAGCAACAAATATATGGTTTAGTCTAGAGAAGATAGCCAAGAACAGCTCAGTCAAGTGTTCCAAGCATGCACAGCTTCCTCTTACAATGTCAAATCCTGCTGGGGGAGGACAATGAAGCAGCGAACTGGTTCAAGGACGATTTTGAAACAATCTGAATGATGAAAATAATTTGGAGTTAATTTCACCACTGTTTTGTCCTTCTGGAAAGACATGTACAAGACACCTAGATTTATGAGTTTAGAGTACACTGATCCCACCATCCTCCACTCAGCTCAGCTATCAGCTAGGAGGAACTGTAGCTAGAAGCTAATGGCACACAGATCATTCTGACAGGAATTCAAAGAAATATTTCATGTTTACTGTCATAGTTCCTTTAAGGCAGCTAACCTTTAGAAAAGTAATACTAGTCAGAACAAAATGATAAATTACTAATTGGAAGGCAAATACAAATGAGGCTCTTAAGAAAAATTGACACTGCACTGAAACACACTGATCTGCAAAAAACTAGAACACTGCATAGAAATGTCAGCCACACATGTTACAAATACATACTCATATACCCACAATATTAGTTTTGGKKTTTTTTTCATTTTGAAAACACTTTTTTCCTATTTGAATTACCTATTTTGCATAAGCTTTACAGCAGTTGCAAAGGAGAATGCTGACGGCACTGCTCAGTAAGTAAAGAGCTAATCCAGAAGCTCTGAGTTGGAACAATTTAYTTTTTTTTAGTAGGTCTAATAACACTTTCATAATTGCAGAATGAACTGTGATTATGAAAGACCTATCCAGTATTTTTTAAGCTATTCTAAATTCAGAGCAATCAAGACAAAGAAAGGAGGCATTCTGTCACTTGGGCAAAAGTCTTAATTATTCAGTATCGTCTTCTTTGTCACAAACAAACGTGACAAGCAACAAGTAGAATACCAAGTTGGAAACTGTACCAGGAGCTAGTCAACATCTTTATTCTATGCTCTTTATTTAAGAAGCCTGTAAGAGTACCGCTGGGACCAAGGACATGGCAAAGCCAATGTGGTTCACAAAGAAAGATATTTATCACAAGACTCAATGCTTTTTCTTACAAAGGGATGATAACCAATTGTCCTGCCCTGCTTGTTCATGTAACTCATCAACACATTAAGCTGTCAGTATGCCAACAGTGGATTTAAGAAGGAGCCCTCAAGAAACAGATTTATTGACAGAGTTATAAGTCATCTGGTATTTCAGGAAAAAACTGGTTTCAGGAAAAAACTGGTTTCCTGCATCTACAAATGGCAGAGCTAAATACTGCAGCCTGGAACAAGACATCAGTGACAGCAGTATGTGTAACAGGAATGGCAAGCAAGAACAGAAAAAAACGGCCCTCAGGTCCATGTGCCCAACATACAGCCAAGTAACTCCAACAAAAATGCTCTAGCCTCAAACTTAGGATTGKTCAAAAAGCTCCATATCTCACTACTGGAGTTTGATATTTGAGAAACCAGAACTGATTACACAAGATATTCCAGCTTGTGCCAGTTCATAAGTTCAGAAAATAAAGTCAGAAGGGATATAATCTTGAGCTATCCCCCTCTCTGCTACAAGCTAAGTAGTCACACATTCTTTAACAGTGCAGGTGAAACTGTATCGTATTTATAATGAAAAGAGACTATGCACAGCCASAACTATAAAATCATGCAACAAAAACAGCTGATGAATCTCAGATATCTTGGATGCCTCAAGCTAAAGAACTAATAGCAGATTATCTATTCTGMAAGACAAGATCACTTTAAAAAAGTATGACAAAAATGAGTAACACTAACACCAACCCAGAATTAGTGATCTCTATGTACAAAGATGAACCYTTTTTTCTCTCTGCCTACTCCAACTATTAAACGAGTTTCTCACTCTAGTCTAGCCAAATCAGCTATTTCTACTAGCAAGAGACTCCTGATCTCTGAAGTGCCTACTGAAGCAAGATGAGCAGAGAGATGCAAACAAGTAAGCAGACAAGTATCTAAGTTYACTCAGCCTAGGACAACTTGGTTCAATCTGGCAGCAAAGAGTGAAGGTGTTTTTAAGGACTACATCCACTGAACTATCATTAACATGGATTTGATTATCTAAAGAACCATATTTACAGAGGAGAAAAACACAAACTGCCAGAACATCTGGCATCTATTTTGTATTTTGCAATACTCCTCATCTCTTTGGAATTTCTCAGTACATACTGCAAGCTGATGGAACTTGTCTTTGTTCTAATGACAGCATCTCTCGCTATGCAGAAAAATACAGACTGCTAAAGTGCACAGGTATCTTAATACTTTGGGAGTACCAAACATCCACTGAACAATTGTAAGGTTCAAACAACAAGTCCTCAATAGCTCACAGCTTCCTCAATATGACCAGCACCAGTACTTTCCAATAGATGCACAGCCATTATGCCAACTAAGTTCTGCTTGGTAATTTGCTTCTGTATGAGGAAACTGCAGCGTCAGTCACAMCCCAGAGGAGAAAGAACACACTGCTCCAAAACAAAAAAAAAAAACAAAAAAAAAAAAAAGGGGGGGCAGACCAAGCCGCAGGGAAAAAGTAAAAAACTCAGAAAGATGCCTTCCATAAAGGAAGGACGAATGAATATACCCGGTACTTTTGGTACCAGAATTTGTACCACAGTCAAAGAATGCTTACACTGAAACAGGGYTGCTAATGGGCATTTTCTCCATCATCAGTCAGAAAGGTGCATGCACAATTTTTCCCACGGTGTCTGCTATACCTGTCACTACCAGACAATACCAAAATCAGAAACTTTGCTTTTAGAATTACTCTTCTGAACCATGGCATGATAYGCATAAGGAACAGCAAGAAAAAAAGAATATTTCCTATATTACCTATATGCAAGAAGTATGTATTTGCCTCTCAGATGAAATCCATATAACTCAGAAAAATCTTCGCTTGGAAAGTAGTATTTTTTRTTAGTTTAGGATGACACTCTTTTAGGACAGTGACAGTAATACAGAAGTTATTGATAACAAATATCCCCATAAGGAGTATTAAGGTTTTTTATTATCTCTTTCTAACAGCCATTTTGTCAGCTAGAGAGAGGAAACAATGKGGGACAGGGCAGGGCAAAAGCAACATGAGGTAACCTATCTAAATTTTGTAAAAGTGACATCAATTACTTAAGCCMATCTAAATGAAGTAATTTTCTCAGAAATGCTGGCACCTGCATCATGACCTAATAGCTGACTCATAACATCCATGTTTAAACCTGCATTTGAAAGACTCATGTGAGCTAGGGAATTATAACATACCTGCAATAAAGGTAAGACAGTCTGGAAGTGAAAGTGCTATAGGCCAACATCCACAAAAAAAAAATTAAACTGAGTGTCTAAGCATTTCATGCTTCTTTGTCATTCATATCTTTTCCAGATTACTTTTTTCCCCTTTGTAACTAATTTGGTGGGAAAGGAACAGCATGAAAATTCATCCAGCTATTATGGGGTGACAAGGCAAGTCATTATAAGAGTCGATGGTTGCTGTCAGCAAAAGAACAAGGTAAGGGAAATTCTCTTCAACCCACTGCAGTCTTCAAAGCTGGGTTAGCTACTGCTCTGAGCATGTTTCACCTGTACCGGAGTTGGTTAAAGTTCCACCCACAGCCCCTCCCACTGCAGCAACTCTCGGTTGTGTAGTTCCAGAACACTCAAGAGATCTGTGAAAACATGGAGCTTAGGTCACACAAAACAATCTCTCAATGGTGGAAACTAGTAATAACTCATTGAGGAGGAAAAGAAAAAAGGAAGTAAAAAAAAAAAGATATATTTTATTATAATAAGTCAAAAGTTAACCTCTAGTGAAGATTTGCAGCCTGGTTATTTCAGATGATCAGTGCTTACTGAACGAAGACACCAAGAAACTCACAAGAGAAGCTTTATTTCTAAGCAACCAGAACTTACTCAAAACCTTGACTAGATTTTGCTTTAGCTTCCAACTGAGTAACTAAATGCTTTCAGATTGTTTCTATTTTGAAATATGCAAACTTTTAATTGAAGAAGGTGCCACATACTACTTCCATTAATTCTAATTAATTTAAAATTTTGGCTGTGAATTTTTATCAATGTAGTACAATGAAAATATTTTAAGAAAGCCTTATCTATTCATTCAATTATGATTCTAGCAATAGTTTCATAAAAACTGTAGTAAAAGCAGAAGGGTAGAAGAAGAGATGTTCTGCAATTTGCAAAACATGACAAAAAAACCATTTAAAGCACCCTTCAGGACTACCTTACTTGACTGTTACGTTTTATGGATGAATATGCCCTATCTCTTCCTGTTTAAAGACCTAGAATCATATGCAAACTGTTAAATGTTTGGAACTTCATCCAGCTTACTTGATGAGAAGTATGCGTAACGACACACATGCTGTTAGCCACATGCTCAGTTTAATTGAAGCTCACTGAAAAGCTACAGAAAAAGGAAAAATCATACTTGTGTGTACTTGAAAATCCCTACTTCAAGGAAAAAGACATTTATGACAGCTGGGAACACAGGTGGTCTGCRTGGGGCAAGACCAAACTAGTTAGCAAACAACAAAACAAAACCCAAACTAACATTCAACACTGAAGTTTTTGAAAAYTTTGAAGGTTAGCATACCCCATGTTAATGACACTGTGCTTTCAAAAATTACATTTGTCCACTACAGAGTGTGGAGTGGACAAATAATAGAGAAAATCTATTTTTCATTTTAGTGGGCCCTTATGTGGTTCCTACACACATAGGAGTATATTGATTGAAAACATTTTCTGTTTGAAAACAAATTTCAGGGAGGCAGATAAATATTCCTAGTTTTCATYCTCCTAATGTGACAATATCCAATAYWGCAAGATTTTTGTGCGATTCCAGAATAAGAAGTAGAACTGTTTAAATGAGACTGTCAAAAAAACAAGACATTATATTATATAGCTCGTTCTTCCCTAAGGAAAAAGAGTAATATTTGACTAGACAATGTGTAACAGATACACAGCAGTAGACAATAACACAGTGCAGACTATATTTGTACTCATCAAGTATCTTTACATGAATCCTGCTTTACCTTTCTGAATATGCTTAACAGTATCAGAAGAGCAATGTAGAGAAAATGTAATTTTAATTCCAAATTGAGAATACTCTATACTGTAACAGTTTTAAGTACAATAAAGTTAAGGCTGTGATACTATATGAATGAAAACACAAAACAAGTCTTCAAGTCATTATGGTCAGGCTAGCACATGCTAAACTGTTCACTTCCAACAGTTATGCTTTAAGGCAAGATAAATCTTAATGTGATCTATAAATTAAAGCAGAGTTCTTTCTATTACACATAGGCTGGTAAAAAAATTCCCTCCCACTGAAGCACTGCATTCATGCGTGGTTCAACGTGATGCTATGAACATTAATTAAGAGAATTTAAGCTCTTATTATATAAAGATGTAAGGAACATGTTTGGAATCTTCCATGATCAGTCTATACACTAGATCAGCATTTCTAAATAGCTTCACAAAAACTAAATTTGTTCCTATAAATGTTTTTGTTCAATTGCCTGTGTTACTATTTCATTAATGCTTCCAAGATGAGGCTGTATTCCTAACAGGCTGGATTTAAGGGTGTAAGATATGTTTAAGTTTATGACTTTTAGAGTCTTTAGGAACTATCTTCTTTTTCAGCATTGAGATCTGCCGAAAGAAACTTTCTGGAAAGAATGCATATCTAAAAATATCACTATCAGATTTGAAGAGATTATAGGAATTAATTTAAAATAGTGAGGACTGAAAATATCATCTAATAAAACACTCCAGGTAAGGATAAAAAAAAAAATACATGGACAAACCAGGAGAAATTATCAACACTCAGTCTCAGCTGTGGTAATACCATTAATGATGACATCCTTTGAAAATCTTCGGACTACTACCTACCTAGTATTTTCACACTGAGAACAAAGAGGAGACTTGCAATTACTCAATTTTTGATGTTGACCCTGTAAGTATGCCACTCTAACTGAGAAACATACAAAAATTTATAACATTCAACTAAGTATTTGAGGTGACAAAGATGACAAATCACCTCTGTTACAAAACAGAGTCTCTTCCGGAGGACAAAGAGTAGTCTTCCAGACACTGACYGCCTTTCTTCACTTAATGCAGAATCCACACTGACTAATGACCATTGAAAGCTTATCCTGAATTACTAGAATGCAACTTCTGTGAAGTCTGTTTCTAAAACAGAAGCAATGGGTAAAAGACTGGGCCTAGGAGTCCCTTATTCCAAACTTCAATTCCATTATCCACTATTTTTACTGTATATAGCATTCTCTGCATACAACATAAGCAGAACCAGCTTTGCAAATATCTAGGTCTGCTACAACAGACTGCTGTAGAGCTTCCTGATTTCAGACAAGACTTCTGCTTGACTGAGATGTATAATCTAAAAACCAAACTCAACAGGTATGAACTTCAACAAAACAAGAATGGAAGTCTAACCTGTTCACAGAAGGACACAGGGGCAAAAATCCATCCTAGAAAGAAAATAGAGCTTCAAGACCAAGCTGAATGTCCAGCAATTAATTTCATACTGCCATTCATGCTGAATTATAAAAAATGGTTTTCTTGATGGCCAAAACAAAAGAAACACTCTGGGACGCAGAGAAAGCCCAAAAACCTTTAGAGGAAGGAAGTAAAATAAAACTGGAACCACATCAGAGGATATTACCCCATGGTTCATGACTAGCAGATCTGGTTTCTCCTCCAATTCTAAAAGCAGGCTGAGGTCTTCCTTTTAAAGACTTACAAGGCTGTAAAATGAAGACTAGTTCCATTAGTTACAAACTGAGAGGCAGATATAAAAAAAATCCTTCAAATTATGTTTTCAACAAGCTCTTAAAGACTATTAAATATTTAGTACTGATAGAGCAAAAAAGTCAGGTTTTTGTAATTTTCTTATGCAATTACAYAAATCAGTATTTCTTACTTAGAGACAAGCTTACTATTTAGGGGGTTGCTTTTTTCTATGAGTATCTTGGCTAAGGTAGGTAGAGTTCAGTTTTGCAAACCTCTATATTCTAGAAATATTMTATCCTCGCATTGCTTCCATATTGTATGCTTATCTTTGAATAAACTGTAATGTCCTCTATCAACTGTTTAGCTTTTATACTTCATTATTTTTGAAAAGCAACAACAAAATTATAAACATGAAGTACTTTTTTAGTTAGTGTTACAAAGCAATGAAAGGGAGAATTGAAGTGTCTTTCTTCTGCATCAACAGATCATTTAACACATTCCAGTGCAGTTACAGTTGTGGAACCCAATTAAAACACAATGGAGTTACAGGGGCATAACCAGAGGCTTAATTTGTCTACCAACATTTTTCTTACTCTGGCTAAAGTATAAAAAAGAGAGTACCAAGCCTGATTTCAGGCTAACAGTTGGGAGGAAAATGCATCTTTTAACCTCCCTAAAGGTACTTGTCATGGAAGAGAGACATCAGTAACACATGAAAGTAATAAAGCTCAAATTCCACCAAGTGATGCAGTGGCAAGCAAACTTTCTAATTGCATAAGCCACTTTTCAACACTAGAACAATCCTGCACCTACCATCTGTACTCCCTCAAGTTCTGAATACAGTCCACACAAATAATGATTCTTGCACACAAGGAGCACATTCAATGGTTTCTGAATGACTCATTGAACATACTACACATAYTGGAAATGCACCACTTGCAGAGGGCTCAGCTATCCAACACTTATGACAAAAGAATACCCTGCTCATGCACAYAGCCACAACCTACTTGGCTTCTATTGTTCAGTGAGGAGCTGTGCATCACCACCTGAATAACCACTGAACCACTGGCTATCACCTTACCTGGGCAATTTCCCCTTACATGATCAGTATCAAATCACAACATAACAGGGAGAGACTAGCACRATTTCAAGAGCTGAGCGGACTATAACTACATTCATTTTTTTTGACAGGCTGGATACTGTTAATGCCCAATCCAGATCTTATGCATGCATATGGGAAGATATTACTGTATCTCTCAAAAGTTGTTTTTGAACCAACAAGKATGTATTTTGACATCTGGCAACTAGAGCAAGGAGAAGGTCCCTACATGGTTCTTGTACAACTAGAAAAGGTGAGATGCAAACTGAACCTGTGTGTACTTACAATATCCCACAGTTTAATCACCAGCTATGGTTCCACATAGAGAAACCAAGCAAATTTCAACATAATTTCCATTAGTATTTAAACACATGATACATCAGCTACCCAACTTTAGATATTCCATCAGTCTTAGCTCATGGTAAGATGACATACCCATCATGTCTACTTTTCTTAGCAGATAAATCATCTCCTGCTGCAGGTCTCCTCTTTTTCCTTGGAGGCATCACTTTACTAAAGCAGTCTGATGAACTGCAAGACCGAAGACTTCCTACAGAGGGAATTAAAAACACCAGTACAAAGAAATGAAACTGTTGCAGACCAGTTAAACTGCATCCTCTAATAGGCATATTACAAGGGGAAGGAAAGGGAAGGAAGTTAGTGGATTTTAAAATTACAAAAGACAAGGTCTCCTTTCAATAGCAAAATCCATCTCACTTTTACATGGTATTCTATGATCAGATTGCCATTAAGGTCAAAAATACTATACCAAAATGTACAGTAGCACTACTATTACTTCAGTCTAACAGCAGTCAAGAACTAAAACGATACTGAAGAAGTTTTTAAGTCCTCAAAAAGTCATCATTATCTTCAGTAATTTATTCAAATCAGAACTTCTCAGACTTGATCTTTGTTTTTTTAAATACAGATGTGACTCAATAAGTACAGCACCTACCTCTAAAAAACAGAACCCTTTCTTTTCAAGCCCCAAGCTTTTTGTGGCTTGAAGCAAAGAGAGAGCAAGAGGTAGGAAAGGCTTTGTTTGCTCTTTGGTGAGAGGTTTTCAGGTTTTTCTGGGAGGTTTTTTTTTTTTTGTTTTGCAGGGACAGGAAGAGACATTTAGCAACCACCAGGGAAAAAATAAGTGGCTGACTATATTATTTGGACTGAATCGTTCTCAAAGAATGAGGGTCCCCAAGCAGGAACCAGCCAATTCAAGACACTGATGTCAACCAAATGGCAGTCTTTCCATCCCCTTCTCTCAGCTACATACTCCTATGTCTTTGGTAACTCTTCAGTGTGCCAATCCAGCTCACCAAACCTGTAGATCATTAACCAAACAAAAAAAGAATAACAACTTGCTGTACATTAGCACAAGAAAGAGCACAGGACCAGCCCTTTTGACCACAGCAAGTCATTAAATTGCTTTTGCTGTCTCATGAAAACAGYAGGCTAGCACTCCAGGCAAAATTCTGTCCTACTTTCATATGCTGAAGACCACAAAGACACCTGAGAAAGGTGYGTATAAGAGCGGCTCCAAGAGCTATCAAAGCTCTAAGTGTTATACACAGAATTTTAAAAGGAAAGAAAGAGAGAAGTGAGATATAAAAATCCAGACACAAAGCGATGCCAAAGAAATTTGCAAGAAAATATTAAGAACTCCAGCATTCCTTCGCTACCTTCTCTTTGCTACAACAGCATCCACRTTTAGCTAAGCTCAGTTAAGATGCCCACAAAATCTTCTCTTACATCACAGCACAGAAGCAAGCAATAAAATTTTGACTACTTTTTGACACCAAGGGAACAGACTGGAATCAGAGGCCCAATTCACAACAAACACTAACAGCAATCTTTTGCTTACCTATTCTTCGAATCTTTGAAAGGCTCTCTCCTGTTATAGGAGAAACACATGTAAGGAACCTTACAGCCTCACAGGCTTTGCTACATGTATGTTATTTCAAACATGCACGGAAACTTATTCACAAGAAAGTACAGATTTTTCTAGTATTATGTGAGATGTTCAATTTTTACGTARAGATCAACTAATCAGGTTTCAACTAATAAAGCTTTTGCACTAAATATGCCTTCTTTCATCTTATTTTTTATATTCATTTCTATTGAGAAGAAAATTAATCTCTCCAGCTCAAGAAATCCTTTCCAATTCAAAAATTCTTTCTATATATTCCTTTTTTTACTTTAACCCTAAAGCTCCCTCCCCAGCATTCTCCCAGGAAAGTATGGCCATATACTATCTCTTTGAAAGAGAACTAAGAGCACTGTAAATTCAAATTACAATTTAACTAGTCATCAAAAAAATATGCAATAAACTATTACCACATGAAAATATCATAATGGCTGTGTCAGAAAAACATACTTTTAGAAGTGCTAAAATGCAGACCAGAATGCATTACATTCAGAAGTACCAGAATGCATTACAGAAGGAAATCAACAACAATAATATTTCTTTTCTTCTCACCAATAGCAGATATATTTGAAACAGATAAGCCAGAGACCATAACACACTCACAGTACATCCAATGCATTTTACTACAAATTAAACAAACTAAGGAACCTGAYCCATTGAATGTCATTTGTTCCATCTGATTATGCCTGCATATTAATGATACTGAAAAACTGTATTCTCATAAGTTATTGGGCCTATGATATCTTATCGCTTTTTAGATCAAACTTCTGAAGACTCTACCTGTAAGCGTTTTTGAAAGCCTATACACAGACTAAAAACACTTAAGATGACAACAACTTAAAAGACAGCTTGAAAAAGCCAACGGACTTAAGACATACACTGAACTTAATAAATGAAAACACGTGAGGCTGTGTGTTGTGACAGTCAACACCTTATTTTGGAAAGCATTTATATATTAGAGTACAACCTGTAGCTACCTCATTCCTTTGAGAGCAAATGGATTGGTTTTAAGTGCCTTTTATTTAAAAAGTAAAAATCCCTTTGTGATGGCCACATGCACTGGATGCTGGTAAAATGCAAGGAGCAACACCACCACCCCCCAAGTTTGTGCAGTTTACTGGTCATTTGATTGTGAAAAGAAATATGCAAGGCCTCTGTGAAAAGAAAAGCATAGCAAAAAAAAATAAAATAAATAAAAGTTATAGAACAGAGGAATCATTTTGTCAGACCTGCAACCCCATACAAACCAGAGAACTGAACTCAAGAATTCCTGATTGGATTCTGCCTCCTTAAATGATAGGATATTTTTAAGAAGACTGGTGAACTTGTTTTAAAGGTTTTAACTCAAAAAAGTTAAAGATAACAGAATTCACTACAACCCAATTTCTCCAATGACTCCTATGAAAATCTTGTACCCTTTCTTGGTTTGAATGTATCTAGTTGCAGCTCTCAAACTGACAGAAAAGGGAAGAAAAGAGACAGAAATTGCTAAGTAGCTACTAAATGCACACACGCTCTGCCCTCACGCACTGATGGAACACAGACACCAGATGGACAAACATACTGTACATGCTTTCAGAGATAATATCTTTAAAAATGAGATGTGGACCAAGTCTTCATTAGGCTTTAGCTGTTGAAAAATCCCTAAACTACTTAAAAACACAGTGCAAGAATTTTACTTTCCAAGTATTTCCTTTTGATACTAAAATAGGTGTATTAAATTTGAGGGGCAGTTATAATTTCTCTGTAATAAACTCTGAAACTGAAACCAGCAGAATATTTCTATCTTTCATTTTCATATAAAGCAAAAGATTACCAGTTTGGGTTTTTTCAATTTGAACACTTGCAATTTCTTAATTTACAGTATGGCTCACTAAGTAGCAGCAATATTAACCTTTCCTTCACAGAGCTTTCTAATTCTAAATGTCATTTCTAGGTTCTAGAACTGCACACCTAATTTCACTTTCCAAAGGTCTGACCATCTGCAAACAAACATGCAGCTACCTCTGACTACCTGCAAAGTTTGACAGAATTTTACTTACCAAGTGCAGCTCCRCTGATGTGATTATCTTCAAAGTTTCTCACTCCTGGGTCTCAACTCAAGACTGGCAGAACCCTCCTAGTTCTCACTGGTTTTTTTTGACACTTGAAGCTAGCATTTGCAAGGCAGAGCCTCCAAATGGCTGCTGAATAGGCCACCACCAGCCAAAAGCCTGCCAAGTTTAAATGCTGTTTGCCAAACATCMTATTCAGTACTTSCAAATTTCCAGGAAAAAAAGCTTCCAAAGGAAAGTATCAACTCAAGAGCTAAAACTCACCCTAGGAAATTTAAAACAATATACAAAATAAAACCCACAAGGGAGGGACAGTCCTAGAATAACAACAAACCCAGAATAAACAAATTTCAATAACAAAGAACTCAACTGTGCTCCTTACCGGAATGGTTTACAGGCATATAATTTTCACCTTCACTCTAGATAAAGCCTGTGAGTAATCTTGCTCTTCTGATGCTTCAGTAGAAGGATACTTCAAAGGAAATATAATTAAAAACTGCGAATGCTGAAGCAATTGGGAAGATATAGCTGCTCACTCAATAATGCAACAAGACCATCACAAGCACAGTTAACAATCATCGATTTTCAAACACGAGAGGAGAARACTAAGATACTCATCAAAACATTAAACAACTTGCAGTCCTGTTGTAAAAGGAAAAATCATCTTCTCTTTCTTTATTCCACCCTACAAAATGGCATTGGACTCAAGAGGGGTTTCTTCTCTAATACAACAAAAGAGAAAAGCAGTAGAGGGAAAAAAGCAATTTCTCCCCCTCCAGAGCTTCAACAACAGCAATGAAGCCTTGCTTTTCTTGAAGACATTACCTCACTGTTTTGAAAAAGCCAGGTGACAACAGGAAGAATACTTTTAAAGACTTTTTAATCTGGATAAGAAAGCCACAATTTAATTATCAAATCATGACTTGAAGCTATTAACAAGCTGCTAGATTTGTAGTTATGACATAACAACTATTATTTCAAATGTGGGTTTCCAAGTTAATGCATATACATACCAAAAGAAAAAGAAATTGTTTACAGAATCTGAATGCCTGCTGTCCTTACATCTACGAACAGGTGAAAAGGCAAAGGCCCTGACACATTTCAAGCCTATGTTATTTTTCAGACAGATATGCATACTGCATAACAGCACATGAGACTGACATCATTGTAGTTGACTGGAATTTTGAAACAAGATCCATCTTAGCTCTCAAATCACTAAAGGGATTTTGAAACTGCCACTTCCCTGTGTGGGAACTTTTGATGTTTTAAGGCCTCATTCTAGAAAGGAAATCTGGCTAATACTTAGAGAAGATACAATTTGTTTGAAATAATTTAGATGCCCAATACATTTATTGTCAGCTTAGAAACAACTGCTTTGAAGTAAGTGTAATATGATTGAAAAGTTAATATTATTATTAATAAATATTAACCTAAAACTAAGGTTTATTTTAATAGCTTTTAGAAATCTCAACCAAATTTAGATATGCATTCATTRTGTCATCCCAATGACAATAACCATGGTAATTATGTAAGAAAATGAAGAGCAATCTCTAAGAATACGGCCTGAGCCAGAAGATTTAGTGTTAAAATAATCTCAAAACTCTAAAAAACCCTTTAGATGGGTTTGGCAACACTCAAACCTTTTGCAACACTTCTTAATTTGACTTTCAAATGAAGTCTAGACACAGAATCTCAAATTCACAGCACCTATGCAGTTCTATAAATTGCATAACAAAATTAACAGGTCTTGACAACTTCTTACTGGGGAACAGAAGTCCCAAAGGTTTAGGCACATTGAAATCAAACAATTTGCAAAAATAATTCTTTATAGATTTACGTAAATCCAAGTAAAATGTTTCAGAAGTGTCAAGTCCCATGCAAAACAGAACCAGGAGACCTCACTGTACTACACTCACAATGGCCAAAGAGCTCCTTCCATGCGCTTGTGCTCATATGAGTCAAATCAAGCATACATTTCAACTGAACATGCCTGGAACCTATGCAAACATTTGGGCTCTTTCTACCAGGAGACATAAAATATGGCAGAAGCATAAGAAATTGTAGAAATAAAATCTGAAGAAGAGGAGGGAACCTGGCATTATCAATGTCATCTTTTGGTTCTCATTTCATATTTCTTTCTGGTTTGAAAGAACAACTTTTACAACTATTGCAAAAAATTATACTCTTTAGTGGGATTTTGTGGCCCAACTCGTTCAAYAGGCACCTTTAAACTTTTGAAACTGCTTTATTCAAACAATACAATGCAGCCAATAGGATACCATCAGTGTCAGTATGAAACTGTTCAAAGCCAGTTATGTGCTCAAACTTCTTCTAATAGAGGTAATGAGAGTATCAAGGCTAATGTCTTATACTTCATGACAGAAGTGCTAGGCAAGAGATAAGACAAATTSCAAATACCTCAACTACATCAGCACTTACTGATTAGTGACAGAAGGGGACTATCTCAATGCTTCACAAGGTCTTGGTGATCAAAAGTAAGCAAATATTATAGAACACATTTTCACACATGAAATTAGTATGTAGCTGTCTAGTTTAGAGCACCTGGATCACATAGGAGACAATTCCAAGTCTCCACCATGAGATGGGAGAGGACATCAGTTTTAAAATGTGAACATTAAAATCTCTTAACTGTCTTGAACTACCTGTCACAACCTCTTTTGCAGAGGCTTTTCATTTACATGATCAGCTAATTTCAACAATCAAATCACTAACCACACTGAATGAAAGTATTTCAGAGAAGCCTTCTGTGGCTAGGGTAAGAGTTCAAGTATGGAGCAAAGTCACCTGATACTGTACAGA
Source organism: Malurus melanocephalus (assembly GCF_030028575.1). Lineage (NCBI taxonomy): Eukaryota > Metazoa > Chordata > Aves > Passeriformes > Maluridae > Malurus > Malurus melanocephalus. The sequence continues at coordinate 1,491,162 of NW_026623303.1, read as the reverse complement.
GGAGGATAGATAATCCCTAAATGAGCTCTGTCCAATCTCAAGCAATGCAGTCCTGWGCATCTCTTCTCACTGCTCTAGGCAAAGAGTGTGCTGGATTTCTAAGTGTGTGCACACAAAGCTCCAGGAGGAGCTGACAGCGCTCTCCACTTTCTTAAATGCTCACAGTGGCATCAGCAAATATAGCCATCACCTCAGGATAGTGAAAAAGCTCTTAGTCAGCTGGTAGGACAGATATGGTCAGTTCTAAAGAGCAGCTCTGCTGAGTGAGTGATCAGGGCTTGAAGCCAGTAAGTTATTTCCCTCCCTCCTCAGGTATTATGCCTGGAATACAGAAAGGAAGGAAGAAAGAAATCAAGGGAAGTGCCAGCTTAGAACTAAAAAGTGAGAAAGGAGGGAACAAYTCTTGCAAAACATCAAGTCACAAAGCTCAAATGCTGACAAGTCAAGAATGACAGGAAGCTGCTACCAGGCACCTGAGATGAAGGCCTTGAAAAATGATGACATTCCATTGAACAAAAGAGATATGAGCTAATAGATACTCCTCAGACACTGACTGAAAATTTGCACAAGAAACAGGAAGAACCTGCATCAAAACCACTCGAGAAAAAAGCTAGTTCTTCGGAGCACAGCATTTATACTTGGTCACAAGCACTACAACAGGCAGAAGAGGACYTGCTTTTTCTCTGCTCTCACTAATACTCTTTCAAGAGTCTAAACAMTGTAAGAACATGGATATTCTGGCCCAATGGGTTGAGTCCCAGGAGTGAGAGAAATTTYTCATTAAGTCTTCTAGGCTAAGAAGTAGTAAAATTACAGATACTGCTGAAACCTGCTCAAATCCTTCATAATTGGATAAACTAAAACATCTATAAAAAAAAAAAAAAAAAACTAAGAAAGCCTGGCACTCGTTTCCTAAAATTACTTTAGCCTTCTAACACGTCATTTTCAGTTATGTTAGAGAGACTTCCTTGATAAGGTGTTTAAATTATTTCAATCTATTTTTACTCCATCCCTATTAAATACCTGTCTGGTGATCGTCTTGACCAACGTCCTCTGTCAGATTCTGCAAGAGAACAGGAATAATACAGTTAAACAAGATGGTGATCTTCATTCTTCTGTACTCTTTTTAGCTTTTACTTGATATTCATCTTAATTACTTAAGGATCATCTAACTAAGACTGTAGTTTTTGTCTTTTCAGCTCATRTTTACCTAAAAAATTACCCTTCCAAACTTATCTATAAAGTTCAAGTAAACTGAATTTGAAAAATATTTTTGAGTTTTTTAATCAAAAACTTATCAAATTATTTCAAAAGTGGAAATAACTCCCCATTAGACGGGGAAATGGCATTATTGTATTGACCAAGTCCACCAATAAATGCAGCATCAGAAAGACTGAATTTACCATTAAGCACAGAAATGGCTATGTTTAAGGATAAACACACACATGTGTTCTAAAGAAAACTGATTAAAAACCAACTGTGATCTTGGAAACTAGTTAACACCTTCTGCAGGCAGGGTCTTTTCCACTAAATTTGCAGTGTACACACGGAAGCCATATCACTGCTTCCAGCAAAGGTTGCAATAAAACAAATGTAAATACACAACGAATAAGCAAAAAGAGTCTTTAAAAAGAGTCTTTTAAACCCTTGTTTCACTTTTTGCATGGATGTAAGAGGATAGCTTGCTCATTCAATATGTTTTGCACAAGAACTGTAGGAAACTGGATAACTGTGATGATTGCCATCATTTGATGTGTCTAAGAAAGCTTCTCGTATGAAGGCAACATCTAAATCCAACATTCAAAGAAAGCTCAAACTCCACTGTGACCTCTGGAGTATAATCTTTCACTTTTTACTAATACTGCTTATCTCTTAACCAATAMAAACCCAACAGCCTTTCATACAACAAGGCAGTTATAATTTTTAGAACTGTAATCACTTAATAATTTTAATCATGAAATATTCTGGACCAAAGCCCTAGCTATTCTAACAGAAAATGGCAAGTCATTACCAGCCTATTGAGGGTGTGGTAAATCTTGTGAATATTTGCCAGTGTTGATAGATGAGAATTCAGTTGAAAATCTAGAGGGGAGAAAAAAAAAACGGTTTTAAACTTCAGGTTTCCAGATGCAGCAGTCAAAATCATCTTATGTTCTTGGTTATTTAATAAAATCATCAYGAAGTTGTAAAATAAAAGTCATCAACACTTTTTCAGCACTCACATTTTCAACACTGAGTAGAAGAATTGAAATCTTAAGAAAGATAACACACATATACATTTTTCTTAAGGAAGAGATGACCCTCAGCAGAACTACAGCTAACTATAGAAGAATGGAAAAAAAAATTTTACTTTTTTTTTCCTTTACACTGGGAATCATTATAACTTCCATGTCACCCAGTCCTTCTGCTCCATCTACTCCAAAACCATGTTAAGTACCATGCAACATTCTAAAATCATTACCAAAAATCCTGGTTTTAAAAAAAGCTAATTTTATTAATACACATGTGCTTGCCTTTAAACTAATTTCCTTGCAAAACTAAGTGACTAGAATACACTTACACAGTTGAGACATGGCTTTTTAAAACAAACCAAAGGTCACAAATGAGGTAGCTGTTAAGATGAGAGCCAATAAAACTGATAATAAAATATTCTGACACTTCTTGGAAGAATCCATAGCACAGATGCTAACTGTGCTTCCATGCTCCAAATAGAAAACACTTGAGTTTGTTTCAGTCATTAAAGAGCAACAAAATTTTTCTCTAGGAATTCCCTATTTTTGCAAGGAATATGTCAAGGACAAAACTGGAAAATAAGTAATTTATGAAAGATCAGCAGAGATACAGTCAGCAGGCAAACCAAGAAGAATCTCAGAAGCTGGACACAAACCAGCTAAAGGGGATTAAAGACAGCCAACTACTATAGAGTGTTTCCATTTAAACGAAAAATAAATTAGCTACCCCATTAGAAGTCATGTGCCAAAACACTCTAAAGCAATGTACTGTATGACAAGCAAAGTATTTCAAGCAAACTGCTTCTGTATGTGAAGAGCTCAATGTGCCTAGTGTCACCACCCAGATAATGAACTAAAGCATTTCTAATATGAGACATTTCATTTGCTTTTCCCAGTAGCTGATTCAAGATGCAACTAAGGTCAAAAACATAATTCCCTTATTTCCATCCAGAGCATTTCAAAGGAATGCTCTCAAGATACATTTAAGATGACCTAGATAAACAAGAGACATCATTAAACATCCAACTGCCAAGTCAGTGAACCACACTGCTATGAAGTTAAGTGRAACTGAAGAAACTGCCTGCTCTAAGTATACTTGTTACACACATCACTATGGACTTCTCTTGTCACAGCGAATTTTAAAAAGAAATCAAAAGATACTTTTAGCAATCATACATTTCAYCCGTTATGTTAGCTAGAGCATCATTTAATTGCTGCCTATTTTTTAACACATTGTCCCCAATCCACCACCACAGCAACACACCTGCTCCAAGGCAGAAGTACCAGAGATGGAATTTCCAGCTTTRGCCAACCTTACCTATATGAAGTCAAACACAATCCAGATCTTCTTACCAAGCCACAACAGGAAGGTCTTGAACCTTGAACAGGGTGCTAGAATTTTTCCTACATTAAGTGCTCATAAAGTTCCATTTTTGCTAGTCAAACAACACTAAGCAGAACCATTCTGCAAAAAGAAAATAATCCTGAGTTTCTTAGTCAACCCTCAATTGAATATAAAGCAATGACAAAAAACAAAAGGAGAGGGGGCAAATAGGGACGAGGACAAGAGGGAACACAGAAGCCATTCTGAGGCAGGCAAGATTAACTGGCAGATCAGACTAAGCTTCCTGGAATATGAATTTTACAGTTTCCCTTGCTGCTTAGCCTAAAATCTATGAAGAACATGAGTTGTTYGAGAAACCAGTTATATCTGAAGGTAACAAGCTGACAACACCAAGCAAATACTATATTTATTTATTTATTCTAATCTAATATTAATTATGGCAAGTACTCTTGAAAGTGGTTGAAAAAATATTCTAAAATTAGGATTATATATATTAGGCATCATCTTTGAAACAAAGCATTCCTAGGCTCTTCAAAACATACAGTTTCATGCCAGTATGTTATACATGTCTACTGGAAATATCCGTACCATTTTAAGCTGCTGCTTCAGAAATAGGTTACATAATTACCATGGACTTAGCAGGGTTATACAAACATATTTTCCAATTCTCATACAAGAAACATCACACCATTCACCATACGAATATAGAGGACCCCAATTCAAAATTTTCTTTCTTTCACAGAAGATAGTGAAGTGTAGGGATATTATATAAAACTGAAAACAGGTTTCTTTTAGAGTTATAAAAGCAAATGCAAGCAGCACCCATTAAAAYAGGGAATCACAGCTCAGGTGGTAAGTGTTTGCTTTATCTGTATTTCAGGAAAGATACACAAAGTATCCTATGCCACTGTGAAAAGCCTATTTTGAAAAAAAATGGTTTTTAAGAAACAAAATCCAAAAACTAACACCTCCATGCTCAAATAGCACTATCTGGGAAATTAGGAAGAGACAACGACCAGCAATGTTCAAGATGGCATGCAAAGCAAAGTGATTGGCACAGCAAGCTGCAACTGTATTCTTCAGGAACACGCTCTCTCCCCTCCACCTCCTGAACTTCCGCACATGCTTACACAGCCTCCAAGTCATCCCTTTGGTCAGCCCACTACACTTGGAATCTTAGCCACAAAATAAATAAACCCTGCCAGCYCAATGCTCTGAATCAGATCACCAATGAGCTGCAACATCAGCTATGCTAAAGTAAGAAACAGGAAAGGTCTTCTGAAGTGGGAGCAGAACAACTCTTGTGGCAGCAGCAGTGTCCATCCAAGCCCCACTACAAGAGGAGCAATACATGAAGCTACTCACTCAACAGCTGGTATGAGCKACACATGAAGAATGCCATCATGTGTGAAGCTATTTTTCACCTGAATATAAGAGTTTCAAAGCACATTAATTAGTCTGCATTCTTTTCCTACAGAAACAGCATCCAGCTCTGGGGTCCTCAGCACAGGAAAGAAATGAACCTGTTGGAGAAAGGCCACAAAGCTGGAGGAATGGAACACCTCTGCTCTGAAGAAAGGCTAAGAGCTATGGTTGTTCAGTGTGGAGAACAGAAGATTCCAGGGAGATCTTACTGCACTTTAAATGCACTTATAGTATTCTAAGGGGACTTACAAGAAGCTGGAAAGGGACTTATCAGAAAAGCACATAGTGACAGGACAAGGGGGAATGGCTTCAAACTGACAGTACATTTAGACTAGATATTAGAAAGAAATTCTTGACAGTGAGGGTGATGAGATCCTGGCACAGGTTGTCCAAAGAAGGAGTGGATGCCCCAAGCCTGAAGTGTGARGTTGGATGGGGCTCTGAGCAACCTGGTCTTGGTGGAAGGTGTCTGTGCCCATGGCAGGGGGGTTGGAAGGAGATTATCTTTCAGGTCCCTTTCAATTAAAGCCATTCTAAGATTCTGATGTACCATACAGTTAATTGACCTCATACCAGAAGAAGGAAACCTGCCTKCTTTGTAAATACTGAAAGATGATGCGCTGCAACGTTTGCTATGACTTTTAAAAGGTGTACGTCAAACAAGCAAATGAGTTTTATTGATTAAATTGTTTTTCATGCAGAAGTTAGCTGATCTTCAGTGAGGACTGAAGCAAWGAAAATTCCAAATGGTATTAAATACTTTGCAGTAATTACAAAGGCAATGGCAAAAAACTCCCAAACTACTRAGTAAAATAATTGCAAATCCAGAACCCAGAATGGAAAGAAATGCCAGAGCCAACCTAGTTTCATGGAATTTAAACCTTGTCTCAAGTTGTCATTAACACTTAACATTAAGTGTTAAAGGCTGGGTTAGTCAATTAGTCACAATCATACACAATTTAAAAGTAAAAAGAAAACAGTTGAAAAATAACTTTTAGAGTATTATAGATGAAAGTTTGAACTGTGGTCCTGAGAGTTACAAAGAGGAAAAAGAAGCAAGAGCTAGCTGGGCTTGCTTCCATAACAAACTAGAAAAAGAACATTCTATACCATTTCTAATTAACACACACATGAAATACAATAAATAAAACCAAAAAAACTCAGTGTGTCTTAAATATAAGCAAAGTGTATAGGTAATCTGAACTCAAATACTCTACTTTCTTATCTGAAATGAAAAAACCTTTAAAGATCAAGTCCTAATTTTTTATCAGAAGGAGCAATGTGTTACCAATCCATTTACATTAAAACACAAATAAATAGGAAAAAAAAAAAGGTACCTGCCTGAACAAAACCTTTAACTTAGTTCCTGCTGTCAAAATTAGCACTTTAAAGCTTGGTCAAAACACAGTTACAGGATGCAGTACAATCTATTAAAAACCTAATAAAAAATTAACAATAGTAGTAAACAAGATCAGCACCAGACTTCAACATTTCCTTAAAAGCTTCCCATTTCTTTAGGCAAAYAGAAAATCTATACAAGCCCCCACTTTAACAGTAGGTCTAAAAATAGCTGTCCTTGATAGATATGCCATGTAAATCCTATAGACACAATATTAAAATTTAAATATAGAAATAGCTGTAGTAGTAGCATAGTAGTAAATCTTATTGTAGCGAAGATATATCTGTAAACTTCTCAAAAAAAAATTAGACACAAAGCACATACCAGGCACACTCACTGCTAAAATTTAAAATAGAATGCTTAGGCTTTTACTTTTGCTTAATTGCTTTGTTTGGTTTCAAACAAAAAAACCTGCAGTGGTACTGGSAGTTATAGTTCGAAGTTCTGTTGCCTTGGTTACCTTTAAATAAACTTCACTTATTAAAAAAAGAAACATTTCATCTTCTACAAAATACACCACTATATGTTCTGTAGTCTACTTACAGTATTATCCTAACAGCAATACAATTTATAYTGATGAATCATTAATTGATTAATAAGTTTAGAAGTTTAGATCTGAAACCTGCATCTGGTAAAAGCCCTCAGMATTTATGTTCAGGAAGCAGAATTTCTATATTCATTACTAAACACAGAAGGCAAAACATCACAAAAACATCACAACACACCTAATGACTAAGAATACCAAACTACAGTACAGAGAAGCTAGAAGCTGACTCTGCATTCCTGTCAAAGACAGGATTAAGAACATATTTCCAATGTGTCTGTAGCCATATCCTTGCAGACAGTGACACTTTATAACTTGGCCAGCCTGCAGAAGAGACCTTTCTCCCAGTCTGTGATGCAAGAGCAAGCCCTGGGTCAAGGGAGGCAGAGACCAGGCTTGAAAAGTAAGATCTCCCTTGATTTGGTGTGGTCAAAAAGAGGGCATGATTTAGAAACGAAGGAAAACAGAAATTAATTCCAGCTTGGAAAGTAAGGACATGCAATTAAATGGGATTTTCCAACCTATCCCGAGGAGCAACAGGACCTAACCATTAAAGTTAARGACAAGATGGTGCAGAATGTTTCTCCTGCCCACGTGCACCCAGAGCTGCACAAGCTYAGCGCTACTGCTGACACCAGCAGTATCCCAAACCCACAGCTGCAAATTTGTGAACGTTTTCCAAACAAAACAGCCTAAAATGTTCTGAAGCAAAACACAGACTGACTTAAGCTAGTAAATAAAAAACCCTACAGAAAACCCAAACCCAAGCAACAAAATGGGGTAGGACTTGCTACACTTATCATTTAATAACAAACATTCATATTCAACTCTTAACATTTGGTATTACAYTCAGAATGGCTTATTGCAAAAAAATATTTTAAGATCACTGCATCATACATAGCCAGGAAAAAGCATAATTCTTTTTTTCCCCTATAGGAACAAATCATTATTCTGCCTAGGTATTTTCAGAGTACCCTAGTCTGAAGGCTTGCTWATAAAAACAGCTACCACAGTTTAAAGTTCATTGAGAATTTTAGAGCAATTTTAGCAGTGCAAAATTTGTGTAACTGCTCCTTTASTCTGAATACATTTCCATTTACCTTAAATTGACTCAACAATAAGAGCTAGGCTAATTCTCCTATACTAACATATMAGATAAAATACTCTGCTCAAGGGGCTCACGGTGGCATTAAGGTTCCCTTTGGAGGGGGTGGGTTTRGTTGGGTGTTTTGTGCTATATAGCAAAGACTTAATGCTTTATGGGTTTCTGGTGCAAAACATCTGCTTCTGCTSATGAAAAGTGTTCATCCAGTCTAACGCTTACTCCACCATCAGATTAACTCAAACAAGTGTCAGTGAGCTAGTTTTGCATTACTGGGTGCCACGACATGAGAGCTGTTTGCAAGCATTACTCTTGACTTAATGCCAGGTGTCATCTGGCATCCTACAAAGGACATAAAGCTAACACAAACCCTGTCAAGCACACACTACCAGGGTATCCAATACCATGCAGATCTGGCATGCACCACGATGGAACTGCAACAGCCTAGGAATCCCCAGTCAAAAGCATTACTGCCCCAGCTGCTTGCTTTTTCCTCCCTGCCAAAATTTACTGACCCCGCAGCTCTGCCAGCAGCACAGGCCATGGCTACATTCCCTAACCCGCTTCAGGCAAAAAATCAACCCTGTCAGTTCAGACAATTAAAATAAGTGGCAGGAGCTAGCCCAAGTACATTTGACTGAGTGGATTAGAAAGTGCTCCTACAAACCACTTTTACCACCAGAGCAAGGGCAGCAGTAATCTACAGCTAATGGGCAGTAATGAGCAGCTGCAGCAGACTGAGTCCCAAAGTCTACACATCTGCATCAAGTGTGTCACACTTGTTCTCCAGGACAAGCTAAAGCCTTGCAGCTCTAACTATATATGCATATATATATATATATATATATATACACACACACAACTATCTATATATACACAATTTTATATATATATACAAACACATACACCACTGAATGAACGGGTAGTTGTTTCTATCTCTTTATGAGCCAAAACTGAAAACCTAATTGGACAGTATGACAATAATGCTGGTACATTTAAATTAAGCGTTCTGCTCCAAGCCCCTGTTAGTAGTCTTGTGTACTAGGAATAACCACATTATTACATGCTCTAATACTTAAATTGGATACAAGAGTTGAACACTTTCACAGGATGTACTGTACTTCCTAGTGCTAKGCTTTTTGGCAAGCACAAGACAGACAAATTAAGCAAGCTATCTTCTGCTTGAAGACACAAACAAAACTAGGAGTTAATGCTTTGAAAAAGCCCAAAGTCTTTGCTTTCAATACCTGCAAAGCAAGGGGGGGAGGGGGGAGAGGAATTAAAGAAAACACAGGATTAATAATTTACTTAAGAGCATAAAAAGTACTCAGACAAAAATAAATTCAAATTCATGCTGCAATTACACAAATAAGAGCTCACCCTGACACAACAGAATGAAGAGAAGCAGTTAAAAAACTGCCTAATTCAACTTACTGCATGGTCTTATACAGAAAAGGCATTTTCAATTATTTACAGGAGCTGAAAGAAACTTTTAAGCAAACATCTTCAATAGAAAAAAGTTGGTTTCCTTATATAATGGGAAAGGTATGTRTTCAGAAAGTAAAACTGAGACAAAAAAATGTATTAATGGAGTTTATATTGTAAGAACATGTAAGAATATAAGAAGGATCAAAAAGGTGGCTCAAATTAAACATCCAGTCAAGAGACGATCATAACCCAGCTTCTGAATGTGCAAAGCTACGCTATGAACAAATCTTGCTTCAAGCATTTAGAGCAATGAAAAAAATCCAACCTCTATGAAGCTAGAGCTAATGAAGTTAGCTAATTAAGGAGAACATTCCTATTTAAAATAACATATATACAAGCCCATACACAAGCAAAAAAAAAAAATTGAGGCATAAGATTCAATCACTCTAAGGCATATTTTTAATGAAAAAACAGTAACAACTGAAGGCTGAGGAACAATACTCTTCCTATTTTATGCGGACAACTTAAAATTKAAAAAAATTAAAAATCACTATGTAGTCTTACATAAAGGAGCCCTGGAATATTTGCAACTGTATCTTACTTGAGTATAATGAGGACCTGCATCTTTTTCTGGACAGGGCACACAACAAAAGACACTGAACAGAAGGCATTTTCTAGAATAATCACCCTTCCATTTCCAATATGAGGCMGTTATTTGTGCTTTAATGGCAGCCTTCACCACCAACACCTAATGATACCTAAACACAAAAGTAAAATAAACCAGAACCACTAAAGAAATTACACAACCTTATGAATTAGAGCCTTTACCTGTCTGCCCCTGTCCGACATCTCTTTTTGAGAGACACAGGATTCAAGAAAATCCAGGCATTATGCAGCATTTCTTTCCACAAGTGCTTTCAGRACTTTTTGCAAGAGTCAGACCATCATTCATTAACACATGATCAAAGCTCCAATTTTCATTATCATTCCCGCAACCAAGTTCTACAGTAATAAAGCATCTCAGAGCTGCMACTCCTCGCACAGTGAGAACACGTTCTTGGGATATTTCACAGGAACGTCGTTCAGCCAGGATAGGTTTGTCCTTGGGATGCCAGCCTGGTCTCTCCTACGAACGGTGCCTATCCCTGAACCACACGGCCACGCAGGTGTGCGACCCCCCTGCGCCATGCAACCCGCCTACACCATGTGGTCCCCGCTGCTCTGAACGCACAGCCAAAAACTACTGCGCAGACAAAGCCCTCGCTACGCTGCTCCAAAAAGGCGGCGTGCTCCCCCCGTGCTCCCCGGGGCGGGGGGGGGACGGCGGGTCCGGCCGAGGGTCCGTGGGGCGGGGGCAGCGCGCCGCGCCGCCGCAGGGCCCGCTGGGAGTTGTAGTCCTCCGCGCCGCCTCCCGCCACCCCGGCGCGTGGGGCCGCCGCCGCAGGGACTCCACCTCCCACCGTGCGCCGCGGCTCCGGTCCCCTGCACACACAGCCCGGTTCTCCCGCACCGGCCCGGCGGAACCCGCTGAATTCACCCCCGCCCGTCTTCCCCCGCACACGCAGCTCCGCAGCCCACGCCCCCCCTCCCCTCGGCAGTCCCTGCTCTCTCGCAGCTGACCACGAGGGTTGGCCGCAGCCTCACCCATTCGCCAGCTGGGTCGGGCAAACTGCGTCACACCCTCCGAGCGCCCCCGGCCCTCTCCGGTGCGGCTGCCCCCGCCCGCTCTCGCCCCCGCATGGGCCGCCCCCGCCTACCGGGGGAGCCCSCCGAGGGCTGCGAGGCTGCCCCTGTCCCCGCGGGGCCCCCGCCGCCAGGCACACACACACACCGCCCCGCTCCGCGCCAGTCCCGCACCCGCGGGCCTCAGCCCTTCCCCGGCATCGGAAGCCCCGGTGGCGCGTTCGGCCAAGCCTCACGGGTCAGGGACAAGAGAAGCCGCCCCCAGCCAGACGGTTCTTTCGGCCGGGCGGCGGTGCGGGGCGGCAGGCCCGGCCCCGGCGCTACTCACTGACAGCGGCGGCATCCGAGTGCATTTTCGAGCGGCGCTGCACACGCTGCCGGCCCGGCCCGGCTCCTGCCCCGCTCCCAACCCAGAGCCCGGGCACGGACACCTCCGCCCCGCCCACCGCCCGCGCCCATTGGTCCGGGCTGCTGGGAGAGGCTGTGAGTCCCGCCCTCTTACTGGATGAAGCTCCTGCCACTCTCCCTCCGCCTTCCCCCCACCACCTCCCYGACCTCTCATTGGGCAAAACGCCGAGCCGGCCACGCCTTCCCCCGCTCTGATTGGGCTCTGGTGCTGCCAGTTTCCCCCGGCCTTTAAAGCGCGTGCAAAGAACACCACTTTGTGTCATCCGCAGCGCTGATTGGCTACGGGGGCCAAGGGCCACGCCCACGGGCGGATATGATTGGGTGTGCGGAAAAGGGGGCGTGGCCGGCGGGGCTGACCCGCCCCTCAGGGGCCGCGGGCGGGCGGGCGGGCGGGGAGTGCCGCGGGGTGGGGGGTGGACTGCGGCAGTTCGCTGTTACTCCGTGATCCCCGTGCCGTGTGGCCAAGGCACCGGCTGGTCTAGAAAGATTTCCTTATTCCTCTCATCTCCCGCTTCCAAAGGAGAACAAATGGCAGGCTGCCAACGCCAGCCGAATGCACACAAGTGTCGGGTCAGTGTTACAGCAGCGGCAGGATGGGCGGTGGGGACACCTGGGGCCAAGACTGGTGTCATCCCTTGCGGGATGATGACACCGGTTCATGCCCCTAAATGTTGTTCCCGATCCTAGAAATCCCGCGCGTGGAGCCACCCTCCTTTCCCCCTGCTTGCACTAAGAGCTTGCCATCCCTGAGCCGGAGGAGGAAGACACCTTGCGGGTCACTGCTGCTTAGCATGCGAGCTCAGCATCCCGTGTCCTTCCAGAGATAAATGCCGTCCCTGGCGCTACTCAGTGAAACACAAATGAGAAGAGACTGCTAGAGGAGCGTCTGTGCACAGTGGAGGATTATAAAGACAGATCTGAGTCATGAAAAAAAAAATCTTCCGCTAAGAGGTTAATTTAAAAGAAAGTCAAGGATTATGAAACTGAAGTAGTGCTAGATTTAAAGTAATTGTCCCTTTGGAGTAATGCATTAACATACAATCCTGAATGAACTGATCACAGGCCTGTTTGGATTTCTTTGGGGTTTTTTTTAAGCTCTGCCTTACTCAGTGAACCAGTCAGAATGTGCAAGTGCAGATGTTTTATTTTGCTGAACTACATCGTATGTTGTCAACTGCCTGTTTTACAGAGAAGAGGATGGAGTCCACAAGAAAATGAATCTGCTTTTCAAAAGTCATGTACTCAAAACTGTGTCAGAGCAATGAAAGATCTCATTATTTCAAATTCTTACTTATTCACTAACTCCTTGAAATTATTTCTATAGAACTTCCTGCCACCATCTCAGATATTTTCCTATTTTCACYATCTTTTCTTTAGCTCAGTTGGTCAGAGCATGGAGTTAATAACACCAAGGTTGGAGTTCAGTCCCCACATTGGCTATTTACTTAAGAGCTGGATCCTTGTRAGTCCCTTCCAATTCAGAATATTCTGTGAAACATCTGCAAATAATAATAATTATAAAGCAATACATGCTAGGTTTCAGTTCTTGGGTAGTTCTATAACATCCCACATGCCAGACATTCACATCAGCATGTGTCATCCCAAGTTGTTATACCCAATAGGGGCACCACTGAGTTGCAGTTCATGTGATCTAATTCTGGTTTAAGAGGAACAATCCCTTTAGGGATGTCTGTTTGTTCAATTGACCATAAAAAGCACTCAGGCTGCTAGTTCAGAATAAAAACATACTCACCAAGAAAACTTCTTCCGTGCCTTACTAAGTTGTAAATTGATAAAGATGTAAAGAAAAGTGACATCGAAAAACCCTATTTGGTTGTATCTGAAGACAGAAAGGTTTGTACTTTCCTCCCATTTATATTGGTCTAAAATGAAAGATACTACTTGGCCTTAGAAATATTTCATTAGACTTGAGCTTCTGTAACTACTTCCATTCTAAACTGTAAAGCAAATAGACTCGACAAGCAAAACTTCAATATATTTTTGAATGCACAAGTATAATCCCTGACCCTTAAAAACTAGATCTGCAAAGAAATCCATAGGGAAACATAAAAGAGATTTTGTTTTCTGCTTCTGCCTGCTAAACAGAGAATTCATGCATCAGCCAGAAAATGCCTGCCCCATGAGAACAAGGCCTATTAAAACGTGCACCTTCATTCCACCCTCATAAAGGTATATATAATCCCCTTTGTTACCACTAGCTGTAAACTACTATGTAGGTCTCCGGGCCAACAGATGTTACAAAATCAGGTCTGTCTCTCCTTTCTAAAGSCAGAGTTTACAAAATGCACAAATACTTCATTTTACATAGAGCAGATCAATCAGGTAATGGCTGATCAATCAAACCCAATTATATTGGGTTGCGTGGCTGGATTCTGACAGCAGAAGAACTACAGGAGTGGCTTCTGTGAGAAGCTGCTAGAAACTTCCCTTATGCCTGACAGAGCCAAGGCCAGACAGCTCCAAGACAGACAAATCAGTGCTGGGGGTGGTGCCTCTGTGGTAACATATAATAAGGGAAAAATAAGTTATGCAAATGTAATCGTGGCCAGAGAAGAGAGGAGTGARAAAATGTGAGAGAAACAGCTCTGCAGACCCCAAGGTCAGTGAAGGAACAGGAGGAGTTTCTCCAGGCGGCAGAGCTGACATTCCCCTGCAGTCTGTGGTRAAGCCCATGGAGCTCCATGGAGTTGCAGCGATCCACCTGCACAGCCTGTGGAATACCCCACACTGCAGCAGGATAATGCTCAAAAGAAAGCTGTAGCTCCTGGGGAAGCCCACCCTGAAGCAGGCTCTTAACAGGACTTGTGGCTCCAGATCAATGCCAACAGATGTTGGCATTGTTACTTGTGGCTCCAGATCAATGCTGGAACAACCTGTTCCTGAAGGACTGCACCCCTGTGGAACAATGGCTCACACTGGAGTAGTTTGTGCAGAACTGTAACTCATGGGTAGGACTCAGGTTGGAGAAGTTTGTGTAGGAATGTCTCCTGTGGGAGGGGCTCTGTGCTGGAGCAGCAGGAGGACTCCTCTCCCTAAGAAGGAAGAAGCAGCAGAAACAACACATGATGAGCTGACCATAACCCCCCTTCCCCATCTCCCTGAGCTGCTGGGTGGCAGGAGGTAGAAAATTGGGGGAAAAGCCCAAAAAAGGAGGGAGGGGCAGGGGAAAGGTGCTCCTAAAATATTTTTTTTATACTTCTCATTGTCCTGCTCTGCTTTTGATTTACAGTAAATACAATAATTTCCCTGAGTCAAGTCTGTTTTGCCCATGACAGTAACTGGTGAGTGATCTCTCCCTRTTCTGATCTCAACCCATAAGCCTTTCATTATATTTTTTCTCCCCTGCCCAGTTGCACAGGGAARTGATAGAGAGGCTTTGGTGGGCAAGTGGCATCCAGCCAGGGTGGAACCACCACATGAACAGAGACAGCTTAAGCAGTTCCACCATTAGTGTTTTAATACTAGCCCTTCTGGCATCCTTTTTTTTTTTTTGTGCCAGTGCAACCACTTGGACAGCTAAATAGCAAGGTAGGTCAAAGAGCAAAACCATCCCTAATGCTCCCAAAAAGCAAAAAAATTGCAAACCAAACCAAACCCCTTCAGCACTTCTTTTGGTTTTGTTTATTTGTTCGTTTGTTTTCCCAGATAGCTGAATATCCTGATCTGGCACAGTACACATATCTGCAAGTGCTCCCATCAATGCACAGGAGAGGAATAACAAACCAYGAAGTGGAGAGTGGCAGTAAATGCATCAGGCAGTTTACACACTGTTAGATCAAACCTGAAACTGCAGACTTTTTTTCTGAAGAAACACTACCATTGTTTGCTTTTTTTCTAATTGATAGCTAAAATGGCAACCACATTAAAAAAACTCAGTTGTAGACTGTGAAAAATGCTGGATAACACGAGAAAGAAGAGCCATTTATATAGCTGTATCTTCTTAACAATCAGAAACATAGTGTAGATGTTTCTTTGAGAAAGAATTTCCAAAAGGAAACTCTTTCCCTCTGTTTCCAAAGGATACCGCATTCCAAATTGCTAAAGCCACTGTATCACTTGAATACCTTCGTTCATCTTGTTTTGCTTAGAAACAAGCTTGAAAGTTAATTTTAGGCTCCAGAATCACAAGCCATGAAGTGTTTTAAAAGTCAGAGGGGGAAGAGAATTGTATTGAAAATAGAGGTATTACCAAAGAAGAATTTGCCTAACATTAAGAAAGCAGATAAATCACAGTACAGGGTATTGTGAGAAAATAAACAAACTACAGGAAGCCTACAGGAAGCTGAGCAATCACAGTTCTAAATATTTTGCMGATACGAAGAAGCAAATGATCAACAGCTTTGTGTAATGCTTCAGAAAAGATTTTTCAACCTCAGTTACAGTGAAACACCTAACACCTGTGAGTTATTCCTGCTAGGCATGAGCAAACTGTACTAATTAGGATAAAAGACGACCTCAAGTGGCAAAAAATCGAAGCTGCAGATTATACGAAGTGCTTCCAAGTATTCCTCATTGAAGGTCATTTTAATCTCCCTGTCCCATGGACTCGCACTGTATTCCCCATTGAAGTGAAAAGGTCTGTTCTCTAACACTTGCTCCACGGGCATATTACTTTGGCCCCAAAGGTCCTTTTGTAAGGACACTCTGCAAACAAATGTCATTTTACATACATGAGAAAAAAAAAAACCACATGTTTCCGGACTGTTGATAGCTGATACTTAAATTCTTACATTCTATTTATAGGGGTTTTTCCAGATTCAGTTTAAAATTTTAAATTCTCTTCATTCTTCACCAGGCAGGTCTAAGCAGCCAAGCTTGGGAGCAGCTCAGAATTTCTTCCTGAACCCTGGAGGTGCACTAAAACAGCCAGCACCTTCCTCTGGGGCACAAAGCTCCCTCACTGTCAGCAGAGGACCCTGAMCATTCTCAGTGTTCCGTTCCAATGAGACAGGTGGGAACTGGTTACGTGCACACTTAATCTGCAACAACTTGTTTCAATAACATCAACTCTGGTTCAAAACCAAAGGGTGTGTCCAACTTTTGCTCAGCTTGTAGCTGCAACACCGTTTTAGGAAATGGGAAATAACACTTTCAGGTCTTTCTTAGCCCAAGAGGTTTGGACTGCAACTCCCATGTTTTGAAGAGCTCAGTGACAACACCAAAGTCATCGCTCCTGAAGCTAAGCTTACATTACACATAGAAATGCCTGAGTCAAGCAGGAATACATATGAGACTTGAGTCTCCACCCTGCTGAAGAATCCAGTACAATTACTCTCAGAAGTTGCTCTCAAATGTTTCACCTTGAATTCTTTTTTATTCCAAGATACACACTGGTAGGCTCCTGATGTACTGCTGTCTCCTCAAATTCCTACAGACTCCAACTGACCTGCACAGAATGTCAGAGGATGGACTTTGGAGTACAACAGAATCATATTATTTAGAAGTCTAGACCTTTTGCCACCTGCAAAAGTTCAAACCTTTAGTAAATATTGTTTGTTTTATACATTTTTTCTTTGCATGCCATCTCTGAATGYGTAAAGATATCCACAAACCTTTTCTTTCATAACATACTTTCTTATGAAAGTTGAGATGAAGAGAGTATGATTAGAAAACTAAAAGATTAGTCACACACCCCTGCAGCAGGACCTGTTCTAGCACATTTCTGTCATAGTTTGAAACAGTGATTGTGACTGAGATATATAATGCACATTTTTCTAAATCCTTGTGAGATACAAGGGATTAGATCAATGTGTAGATGTAAGCACAAAWAAAGTTTAGTTTTAGATTCCCAATTCTAACTGCAGTAATAGAAGTATTCAAACAGTTTGTGGTCATGTTTTTCTTAATCATTCTGATAGAATAATGCAAATGTCAACAAATGCTTACTACTAATTACATTTGCATGTAGTGTTTCCTGATATTAGGCATCATGAGATATGGATACACCAACATTAAACTGCACAAGCAACTTAGAAAAAGAGRATATTCAAACTTTAAATTTTGTCACTGTCCACATGAACATGTCTAATGGGGTGTACATGTCTAAACCCTGTAAAAATCCATCAAAGCATGTTCATAGACTTCGAAGATTACACACAGATATAAATTATAATCTGATCTGTTATGCAAGTCACGTTATGCTRTCTGACTTCTTGAAAAATATCCTCATCCTGTCTTTTACGTGTTAAAAAATTAGGAGCTTTCAAGCTTTTTGTACTTTTGTATATAATTTCTTGCATTTCACATTAATAAACTGCTCACATTGAAAGGTATTTGCAGAGTCAGCCTGTGGAGAATGTTAAGTAATGTTGTAAGATATTATTATGCTTTCTGCAGACTATGAAAAGGCAAACCTGTGGCTGGATGTGTGTCAGAGCTACCACGGAAGCATGCTGAAAATAAATGAGGATACTCAGAGTGCTGTGCAATGTTTGGTGCCAGTGGCAGCTGCTTTTGCAGGCTGGGAGGAAGGACAGACAAGGGCTACTGGTGTTTGCAGAAGAAAACTGCTAAAAGTTCAAGGAAATCACCTTGGTCACTCTGAAATGTAATTTATCCTGTCATGCTGGAAAGTCACACAGAGAACAAGTTCACAGGGCTTGTAAAGACAAACAGCACTCATAGGTGAGAAATTAGTTCAACAATGGCTGGTAAATTGTCAGTTAAATCTGAGATRATGAACACAAAACCACTGAAACTTTTAAATGCCTTTCAGATATCCTCTGTCCACAAAGATTAAATGAACAGCTTCACTCTCAGAAACACAGTTCTAAAAACAWGGGGGCAAAATGATACGTGACCAGAATAAAGTGACAAGTTTGATGCTGGTAGCAATTACCTGACTCCATAGAAAAAGAAAGCTGGGTAAAAATGCATCCTGTATTTGCTCACATAGCGAAACAATAAAACTGAGTATGCTCAAGCTGTTCTCAAAGGCATATGGTGAAAAATTAGACAGAGAAAAAAAAATTCATCCTCTTTCCTGCAACATATCYTATTCCTTTCAGTTATGATATGCTTAGGTATTACTAGAAAAACACATAATACTAAATAACCAACATCACAAATTTGGTTTCCAAATTCAGTGGGTCACTTAAATTATCTAATATGTTTCTCAAAAGCAGGAAGCATGCTTTGGACAACACTGAACATGTCCTCATTGTTTAAGGGAAGCTCTGCACTTATACTGAAGGATCAGGAGCTAAATATAAAAGATGTTGCCAAGAGACCCAAGAAGACACAACATTTTACATTGTGTCACACGTACATTACATAATAGGGAATTCACTGCCTAGGTAAAAAAAAAAGACTTAATTACTTAGGGCTAATAAAGTGTAATGCTAGCAAAGGAACAAAGCTGCTATTTTTTTTTCTTTATTACAGTTCATTTTAAATAAAAGTTACAACCAACTTTTCTCCCTTCTCAGAAATCTTGTTATGTTGAGCATGATTGTTTTTAACTCTTCAGCAGTGTGTTCATGGAAGTGTCTCATAACCATAACTCTTCAGAGGCACTCTACTCTTCCCTTCATAAAAGCATTGCAGTGTCTAATGTCCAGTTAATAAAAGGAAGTCTGTAAAAGTCACCTCTTTTTCTCCAGTGCTGTGAACATCAATCATCTGCAAATTGTTCTAATAAAACTCATTTAAGAATAAAATGTACAATAGCAGCAGATTTAAAATACTGTTTGAGTTGAAAATGCACACACTTCAAACACATACTTAGTGCGTATCTCTCAGTTAAAAAATACACTAGTTCCACTCCTATTTTGAAAAACCTGAGGCCTAGATTTTTATTGCAACAGCAGCAGATCTGCAAAGTGCAGCAAATATCAACAGGTTACCTGCAATACCACATTATTTTGCTTTCCCTCAGTCATCAAAAAAGTGGGAGTCTGCTGAAATTTCTTAYTCATAATAGTTCAAATAACTCATAAAAGAGGAAAGGGGTCATATCTTGACCCTTAGAAAAAGGTACATAGACACATTCAACTCAGAAACAGCACCATGCATGATACCTCCACAAAAGCTGAAGAAGTTGTTACCAAAGCAAGTTCCCACCTTTGCTTTGCTGCATATAAAGCAGGTATCTGGCCAAGATAGATACCAGTTTATCAAAATGCATGCTCTTCCCTCCTCACAGTGATGGCAGCTCATTAAAGAAGAGARTCACCAACTATTACACAGACATTCACAGTGTTTTGCAGCATGGGATTTGCTCATCCTTAAACAAGGTAGTCTTTTGGCTGCCAATTCCRTTTCAAGCAACAAACCTTTCTTGTTGATCCCAAAAATATTTTATTTTCTTGCTCTAATTTGTCCGCTTAAAATATTTAGGAGTGCTCATATGAAAGTGATGAATAGGCACATAATTATGTCCATCTTTATAAGATCCAAACCTAAGAAAAATATTCAATAAAGCAATACTATTACAACATTATTTAACTCTTGCTATTAAATCATTTAATTACTTACCTACGTCTGAATGTTCTAGGCAGTTTATTTCAGAAACTGGCCCCAAAACTCTACTTCAATGTAAATCAGCTTCTATGTACCCTCTCTTACTAAAGATCTTTGAGTATAATGGAGACAATTAATTACATTGATTCCACTGATGCAATAGGCAGTCTATAGAACTCTGTCTGACAAATGTGAATGTTGCATTTATATACTTACATTCCAATTTCTCAAAGTTTTTTGTCCTGATTTCAGTAGAGGACTAATTTAAACATCCATAGTATCAAAACAGTAAATCCTGTTGTTAATATTGTACATCTTATTTTTGAAAATTAGGGTGAAAATTATAATTTGTCATGCCATATTTAAACATGAAAGTTTTGACAACTGACTACTATGGTAGACAGACTTACAAAAGTAAAATGGAGTACTTTTTTCAAAATATCAGAGCTAATTAACATTTAATAGCAGTGCCATTGTATTTCTAAAGAAGCAAAGTTAATCAGAAAAAGTTAAATTTATTCCAATAGGGTGTACATTTTCTGAATACAAGCAGACAAAAGAAATTAGGACAAGATTCTGTGCTGAAATCAACTAAGAAAAAATCTGAATGTGAATGGTAACTGTAGGCAAATTCCATCATGTGGAAAAGTCTGGGCAAACTCCGGCTTAGGCAGGAAGCCATTGGCTGAGTGGTACATAAAAAATAAATACACTCAACCRTAGGGTGTAGGTGAGAAAGTTATATATTCTCCATTATACATGTTGGGAGTAGCAAACATGGCATTACTGGAAATGTCTCTCTGTGGCAACATCTATCACAAACATCACAACTCTTTCATTGATATTAATTTTAGAATAAATATCTTTCTCCATATTTCTCTTCCTTATGCAGTWTCAGTGGGAAAACAACAGCATTTTAGTAACAAATCACCCTTTAAAATTACACCTAGTCTTTTTTTTTTCCCTTCTTGAAACGTGTAAGATACTGTCTCAGGCATTCTYTTTAATTTTTGCTCCAATTATACGGTATGTTTTAAATTCCCACGAAAAAAKTATTTAACATATACATTGTATTTGGTATTCTAAGTAACAGTATATTAAGACCCCAATCTCCAAAATGCTGAGAAACATGGGAGATCTTTCATTATGTATAAAATGAGTCACCACACCAATTGGCAAATATCCCTATCAAACAATCTCAGAACTTAATCATCTGGGTGAAATGAGCATTATTTGCAATTTATGCTGTGACACAGCAGACTGATTTTCCCAAGGTACATGCCAAATCAATACCAAAAATGGAATTACAAATCAGAAGCTCTTGACTCCTAATCTTTTGCTCAGTTGGGTACTGATCAGTGTCTCCCACCTTAAAATAATTTTGTCCCTAGACTTCTCTTTTACAAGATGTCAGGCATATCACCCCTTTAATTTCTTATGAGATGCACTGACCTGGGATTGAAATGGATGTCTTCAGGAACTTGGCTGGGATCAGTGACAATTCTGTCATTGTCAACATAACTATCCACGTGATCSGGGATTCTAAATTTGGCCATCTGGACTTCTGAATCACTTAAACCAGCGTGAGATATGCGGGCATAACCCAGCCTATCAAAAACAAGAAGAGTTAGTTTGAAGAAATAACTCAAGGCAATTTCACGACATTCTTAATGAATGTCTCTTTTTCCCAAGAGTTGTGCTTTCAGTTATCAACACAATTTTTCATTTCTGTGAATCTCACCTTCAAAAAACTGGAAGTGCTCCATAAAMAGGATCATAATACCATGTTATGAGTATAAAAACTGAAAAACCATAAGTGTTTGACAGTAAAAATAAGTTTTATGTCTAAAAACCTTTTTTTTTAAATTACAGCTTTAGAATATGAGTGCTGGTATAAGCTCACAACATTTTTACTGAAGAGATTTCAATATTCAAGAAAGAAACTCAAGCATCAATTGAATGAATAATGAGAAAAAATAAAATTGCAGATGGAGTTTTAGCTGGGATTTTTTACTTGCCTTTTTTYCTGTTTTACTCAATACTGTTAAGACAACTATCAACTTTGCAGGTTTTACYCCAGTGAACACTGCAGAATTTGCATAGTTTATTCAGAATAAGATGAATKCCATTCTGGTACATACATCACCAASAGAATGATGTACAAGCAATTTGGTATTGGAAGATATGGAGCACATAGGTCTCGTGCCTCAATATGGACTTACACAGTTCAAGTTTCCACTAAATCCAGCATAAAGATTGTCTGGATTAAATCAGCATTTTACTTTAACAAATCCTAAGATCRTAGTTCAAAATTTGTATACTCTGTGTTRCATACAAATTAGGGCTTAGCCTTCACTTTTTAGAATGAAGTTGCAAAGACAAAGCTTTGGAAAAATGTAGTTTTATGCTACCGAAGTGCTAGATCTGAAGGATTTTGACACAGAATTATGAAACCTGTAATATTGTCTTTGCAAATTATATGCAGAAATACACCTGTTTTTGTGATCCTGAGATCGAGTGTTTCACATTATTTTATGCTAGATCCAACTGTCCATAATAATTGTTTAGGGATATAGTCTATTGTTTAGGGACTCTTCCACAATCACTTACAAAAGATTATAAAACTGATAACCATAAAGATACTTAAACCAAATAAGTGACCCACTTTAACATACCTTATTACTCCACGATACATAATATAGCTACACCATCTGTCACGATCTGTATTGTCAATATCCTAGAAGTGAAAGGGAAAAAAAGTCAAACAAATAAGGTAAGTGTTCATCTGGGTAGGCTTTAAATCAGTAACAGGACCACTGTGTAAACTTACTGTAGAAAATGTTCTGCCTAAAGCATTGTAATAAAGTGGAAAGAAACAAAAACGCACTCCAAGACATGGACAAATCAGACAACTTTTTGACACCTTTTAACGTGGAGCTCAGTTTTGAAACAAAAGTATCACAGAATCAGAGGCTTTCTGGAGGTCTACTCCTAACCCTGCTCAAACTTCAAGGCTCCTCAAGGCCTTATGCAGCAAACTTTTGAGTATCTCCAAGGATCAGGGTTTCACGACTTTACCCCACCCCTGTTCTAGTGCACGACAACCTGTGACTTTTTTTTCTTCTAACTGACAATTTGTGACAACTGCTGTCCATTGCCTCTTGTTCTTTCACAGTGTAACTTCATCTTTTCTGCAAGATATCATGAGGTGGCTAAAAACTATATTTGAAAATGCGTATGTATTTTCTTCTGTGTCTATATTTAAGCTATTAATTTGAAATACTAAGCTGAATGTTTCCAGCATATATTGTCTCAAAAGGTGCAGCATTTTTGTATTACCTGGACATTTCCATTTTGTATTAATTCAGTATAGTCTCTGGATCCAGGAGCTGAAGTGATGTAACCTAGAAATACAACTTGCTTAGAACTAGTTTTCAATAGATTTGAAACAGCTATTGCTTGGAGTTTTCTGTCCAGATCCTCTCTGAAAGAAATTGAAAAGACTTTGACACACACACRCTTTAGCTTAGTCTTTGTGCTATGGCATAGTAAACCAGCAGCAATCTGGTACCATTTTTATTGCTCAGTATTAGAGAGTAGGAAAGTTCACAAAAAACTCTTTAATTCAAAATTATCATTACATTTGATAAAAGCCACATGGTCATGGTAGATGTAATTCCCATTCTCTTTTTATCCATTACAGGAACAACATTTTCTATTACTTAGTTTTGTTTTTAAAAATTATCTCATCACTAGGAATTATGAATGTTACTGTTTTGGTTATCTGAGTCTTTGTCTCTGCTTGGACTTTAAAATTAAACTGTGTTACCACAATGTGGTGCATAAAAAAGAACTTATATGCTAACGAAACTTTTATGATGGACAGATCACGGTAAATACAGTCTTAAAGTCTGGGTTCCATAATTTATGAAATGCAATTTACCTCATCCCATTTGCATTACTTAATTACATTTGGCATGTTCTCTACATCTCTTTAATAAGATTTACACAATAGTTCCAACATGACCAAAAGTGATAGCATAAGTGGAGCCTAGTAAAATACTTCATTGGATCCCATTCCCTGTCCTTGGATTTGTCATAAAATAATGCAAAAGTAGTTATATTTCTGTGATTCTTCATGTTAATGATTTGAAACAGTTGTGTAAATCATGATCTCTTCTAGATTTTGGTAGTCTGGACTAAATAACATTGACAGAGAGAACTGATTTTGGAATCTGTAAACCCAAGAGAAGACAACAATTTAAGTGCAGCTATGCTTTCTAAATAGTGGTACTTCTGACTGCAGACAGGAGACCAAAAAAAAAAAACCCAAGCATTTAAATAAAAACCTGACCTAAGTGTATGTGAAGTTGCCAGCTCGCTGCTCTKTCCAGAATTACACTTCTCCAGAAGATGGGATTTTTAAAAGCACAGGAATAGTTATATTCCTGCATTTTGAAAGTCATATTTAAAAACCACCCTAGTTATCCAGTATTCTATAGTCTATGTCAACCTAAGCAGCAGAACAGAATATTAAAAATGAGCAGTCATGTGCAGTATTTAGTTACAAATTCATTCCCCTCTAAAACACAATCTAATTTGCACTCATTTCCCTTGTGTCTCCTCATATTTTCTCCCTCATCTTTATCTCATTTCTCTGCAAGAGAGAATACAGKGTTATTTTCTTCTGCTTTGACAAACAGTTTCTCAGACAGGCAAGTCTAATCATCTGTGTGAGGCACAGAATTAAATTTCCTTCTAGAGTTAAAAATGGGGGGTGCTTTCTGACAACTATATTAGTTTAGTAAATGGGAAATCTATAAACAATTTGCAGGTTTGGTGCTGTTTCTACATAGGGGAAGGAAATGGGACACAGGGAATTCTTATGGCTTTCTGAGCAGCTTCTTTATAATACTGTGCACCCTATCCATAAATTGGCTTCTTCAGGAATTAGAAAAAAATTTTTTTAAAAAAATTCCAAATCTTACTATATAACCACAAACACACTAGAAAACACATCAAATGTAACAGAAATTACAGCTACAGGGAGCATTCACAAAGCTATCTCTTATTAATATTCATTGCACACAAGTAATTAAAACATTGTTTTCAAGAACTGAAATATATACATTATTCTTTTCCATCACTTCTTTGAGTTACTGGTATCATTTTGCTTTTCTGAATTCAGAGATCAGACTTCATATTTCCACTTGCATAGTCTCAGAAGGACACTGATGAATATTTTCAGTGCTATTTCAACACTGTTCTTTCTTGGGGCTTTCAGATTTATTACTTTTTATTTTAAATAAATAGTGTTTTTCCATTAATGCTATCTATCTCTAACTGTACCATCTGCACTCACTGTGGAATGTATGAGATCTATTCTACATGCAAAAAGTCAGAAGGATGCTATCCTGAACTCAGATGAATCTGTAACCTATCATTTGCTGTGACTTTGTAGAACTACATCTTTAAATCTCTARTAATTCAGATAGTAGGTTCAGCTGAGTTTTGCATGATGCATTTGTCCTACTTAAAAAATACTTCAAAATTTTAAACCAGCAGTTTAACCAACTTTAAACTGTCATAGCATTTCCTCAAAYGTGCCCTGGTAGGACCAGTATTAAAGCAGCCAATTCTAAAGGGAACAAAAGAAATCCCAGAATTTTGCTGATTATATCACATGACTTTGTATAACATATGTGAAAACAAATAAAATACATACTCTTCATTTCCAAAGTGAGCAACAACAAAATCAACCAGCTTCCCTGTGAAGTTGACAGTCAGGGAGATGGCAGGTGCAATCTCTCCCTCTGGAGATGGAAGGAGGTGATGGGTCGATTTTACAATTGGATACCTTGACAGTGCCATGATCCTACATGACAAGAGGCCAAAAGTTACATTTTGTGGTTCACAAGCATCAAAAGTGTGAACTAAGCAGATAAATGTGAACAAAAACTAACAGTCAGTGAACAAAACTATCAGACCAGAATACAAACCATCTCTAGTGGAATTTTCAGAATATAGAAGGTTTCCCTCTAAAACACTACTTCAGTACATGTCTGAAAATAAATTACATATTTCCTACACTGAGAAATATCATTCCGTAAATAAGAATTCTTTCACTGAGCTTTTAATGATCTGTATTTCAGACAAGACAGAATTTTATACTACCAGAAGTTAAAAGGTATTTTATTAAAAAGTAGATGCAGGTAGAAATACAACTTTAAAATGGGAGATTTCTCCTTTTTTKGCTTCTCTCTGGACATTTTGCATCAGGTTTTTCAGTGCATTTCATTAATAAAAGCTCATAAAATTGCTTCTCTGCCCTATTCTGCTTCAAATAGACAGGCTCTGGAAGAATAAAGTCACTAAATGCCCCTCACATATTGCACAAATTAAATAGCCATTGCAACCTCAGTAGGAAGTTCCATCTGCTACAGAGATGTGTATATCCCCCTGAAAAAAAAAGCTGCATCATATGCCACTATTTTTCCAGACAGCAAAGATATTTAAAGATATGCAACTGGTAAGTGGTCAAGCATTAAAGTAAAATTASACACAAAATATCTGATCAAACAGACATGTGCCTTTCTATTCCCATTTCCCATTATACAGCCCAAGCTGGATTTAATGGACACAAAATTTCCCATACCTCCTGATTCAGCCACATTTTCCAACTGCTATCTCTTTTTTAAGCCTGAAATACAAAATTCTCGTAGCCCAAACCAAAATATGTGGAAAGGGCATCAGATACACTACTCAGAATGCTGAACTTCCAGATCAGTACATTAAAGTGCAGTGTGCCATTCTTGCATCAGCAAAACCGAAGCATCTTACAGGGGCAGGCACCAAAACCTGATCATGTTTAACAGTGAGAAAACTCCATCCGCCTTGCATGGTAATGCTAATGAATCAAAGCCTATTCCTAAAAGACAAGCTCCAACAAGTGATTACAGTGATTATTATTCCAACTATTATTTGCTCCTGTATCAGTCCAGTTAGTATTGGACAGTATATTTACATCTATTTATTGTCACTGTGCATGTAAAGATGACTCACCCCCAAGTGTGATCTCTTGTGCTTGGACCAAAATCTGTGTAAAATCCTAGTCTTTCTCCTAGCCACATTGCTGGATCATGGTTTCCAATGAAYGGCTTAGAGGCATCGCTCTCTATAATAGTGATAAAATCTGCTTCTAAAATGAGAGAGGGGAAAAATAAAATATTTTCACATTTATAACTGTGAACTATAAATGGGACTTATAAATAACTACATATTGTCATTAATTCCCTTTTGATTACAGAGGGATGGACACAAGCCCTTCAGAAGWCAGCTGTGGCAAATTAACGTTGGCAACAAAGTCATGCCCAAACTTCTGGCTGCTGCAGGCCACACAACCTCTGATGAAGGTGTACTTAATTTCTGACTGCCACAGCTCATCCTGGTGCATAACCAGAGACACATGAGACTGCAGAGTACAGCTGGCCTGCACAGACCCTATGCAGACCATTTCAAAAGCACAGTCTATGCTTTCAACTTGATGAACTTCAACTTGAGATACTGTGCACACTCAACAGCACAGCAGCAAGTCTATGCTTTCAACTTGATGAACAAACACTACATAGCACATCTGCTCTTCCCTTCATCTACCAAATCCTATTGTGCTTCAAAGGGTCCTGTGCAAGACAGAGCTGCCTGCTGGTGCCAAAATGATTATTCAGTCCAGAGCAACCTAGCACCAGCCCCAAGGCATGGTAACAGAAGGGTTCCCAGCTCCAGTGAATCACTGACCATCCGCAGCCACCTCAGTTCCACACAGCACTGTGTACATGCAGAGGTGTGGTTTTGCCAGGGGAACATGATGGATTCCCCTACATWTTAGCTGCAGGATACAAGAAGAGCTATGCAGTCCCTCAAGTAACTGGTATCTAGGAAGACCTGCCCATGCCTGAAGGAAGGTGGGAGTCTGCAAGCTGCCCACAGGATGGCTGAATCATCCAGACTGAGCTTGACCAGCAGGTCAGTACAGGTGTAGCAGCAACAAATGCTCCCTTCTTGCTTYACTTATGCCCCACTTGGAGTGCTCTCCTACTCAAGACAGCAGATTGAGTCACCATTTCATCCACAGCCTTTCCACAAGGAATTACAATCACCCCATCCAGTGTAGAAGAGGCAGCTGCCCAGCCCGCTCAAGCTGCAGACCTGCTCGACCTCAATAACAGTCTTTTTCCCTATGGGAAAAGTGCCAAAGGATCAACTCCAACCACAAACACCTATGTGAGAATGCTTTGGTTTAACAGCCCCAGAACACTGGGCTGGGGCTGTATGTGGGATGTGTGAATGTTTCCTGATAAGAGCAAGAAACTTCTGCTTGCTTGCATGATTGCTCTCTCTCTCTCCTWTTGGCTGCCTCCATAGCTGACCCTAAAACTTGTACATGGAAGAAACATATAAATACTCAAATGTGCTTAATAAAGATGATCCTGCTAGATGAGAAGCAGAGGTCCATACTGTTATTCATCAATCTGCTACATCCAGCACCACTCCTTACACTGAAGATTTTTTGCTTCTGAAATGCCATATGTAGCAGTGAAAAGCATTGTCAGCAGAGAAAATGGTAGCTCAGAGTTCTTTAGAGTGGRTTCTCAGTTTTTTTCTTTCCACATCATTAGCATCCATGCTGATCACAGAAGCGGTAACTGAAACCATTAAGAAGGGTTGATAGATTCCGCCAGGGCAGACAGAAATTCCAGTCACAAAAGTCATTATATATTGTATTTTCACTATTCCAACAGAGACATGAGCCCAAGGAATGCACACTGCCACACCTTTAAAGACAAGCCCTATCCTGAAGCAGACAGTCACTCTTTTCTCTGTGGCTCTCAAAATAAGGAACTCTTCTTAYAAGAATTTCTAGCCTAACTTTGAATGCATTCATGAATGCATTTAGTGAAAATTTTAATGTAGCATTTTATGTAACGTAACATAAAACTCCAGAATACTGGAGTTTCCCAACTATTAGAAATTATGAATTTTTTAAAATTTTCTGCCTTTTTTACTTATGAATGTTTTTTTAGAAGTGATATTTCATTACCACTAAGAAATGYCAATGGACATAATCAGGTAATCACTTTTTCTAACGTTCATTTATTTAAACCATAGATACCAGAAAAAAACACATTCATTAAAATTAATAAATAAATATGTGAAGATTAAATACACATCCAAACATGAAGTATGGAATCACTTATGAACAAGAATACTGTAAATTTCAATTCATTTAATGTCCTGGTTTCCTCATATCACCAAACAGCCARTATAGCCCAGCTCTCTGAATCTTTGGTCATGAGACAATGCAGTGAATTATGCTAAAATCTGTCTCTCCCCTCTTAACTAACTCCTCTGTCTGTCTGCTACAAAATCAAGGCTTGCACAGGMGCACCTGTCAGTGCCTTCTCATTGCTGGGGTCTGTAAAGCCTGACCTGCTCAGTAAAGTCCTGTGGTGGACTGGAGAACAATGAATGCTGCACTGTCAGCACACACATTTCCTAATCTCTTGAACCACTTTAGATCACTTTAGTCCCCTGTTCACCCTATCTTATGGGTACTGCAGGAAAAAAATAACACTTGAAAGCACTACTTGCCAATTCCTTTCAATGTCCTCTGCAACAGAGCTACTCTGGAGTCCAAATTCTTTGTTTCCTATAGCTAATTTTCCAAACAAAATCCTGCTCATGAGCAACAGGCGAACACCCTTCTTTACAGTAAAATCATTACACTCAAGATACCAGCTTTACTATTCTTGTATATATTGCTCTGGTTCAGTGATGGAAACAGACTTGTCTGGTTCTGCTCTGCATTCACTGTTTAGGACATTTGAATTTCACMCCCTTTAGGACTTATATAATACTTCACATCTTAAAAAGCCCACTGAGAAGTTATAAAACATTGTATTTTATCCAAAAGGATATTTACCTTTGTAAATGCCATTGTATTTTATCTAATAGGATATTATTTCATTTATGCAAAGAATTTCTCTATAGACATGTAATTCATCAGAAATATGAGAAGAAAAATCTAAATAAGAAACAAAGTGTATCCACCAACCAGAAACCACTTTAAAACATATTAAATAAATTATCACCTCTGTGAATGGATTTTTGACAGAAGTGATTGTATTGGAACAGCTCACGAATTGAGGAGAAAGTCACTAAATGCAGGTTCTCGTGTTACTGCMRAAATGGACTCTGTTACCAAGCAGCKGTTTTCGCWTCTGTCTCTTCAGATGAATCCTTCCAAATACAAATGAAGTYGAGAAAGAAGCAGTTACCTGTCTGATTAAGCAAATTAGCTGATCCTTCCAAATTAGACCATCCTTCATTGTCATAACCAAACCTAAAAGGCCAGATCATAGCAGAAAAATCTCTTTTTGGAACCTCAAAAAACAAATGGAAAAAAAAAAAGTGAAATACAATTCAATTTTTATCTATTATAGCTTTGCAGTAAACAACATCTGACACATGGTGCCATAAAAGATATGCAAGAAAAGATGTTTTAACCAATATATTTTCCTGATAAGGCTGTCAGAATTACAAAATACTAAATCTGCTTATTCCTATTAACAAAGGAATAAGTCATCATAGTTAAAACAAATTTGTACAAGTAGCAGGAAAGAAATGAAGAGGAAAGAGACAACACATTTTTCATATTACTAAGAGCAAATACCCACTTTTTTTCCACACAGTAAGGTACTATAAAGCTGAATTTATTGTAAAAAGAAAGACAACTGTATGAATCTGCATGCATTTGTGAATCTAACACTAAACTTTGTGAGTGTCAACCATCTTGTTATTACCATTGCAATACCGATTTTCTTGCCAGACAGAAAACTGGAATCTTCTGATTTTTATCCAATTTCCAAAACTAGTCTTAGACTAATGTAAATTAACCAACTTTTCAGAGAGCTTCAATTAAGAGTTATTATATAAWATAGAACCACAGAATTCCTTCATCTGGAAGAAACCTCAGGAGGTTATCTGTTCAAACTTCCCCTACCTGAGTTCAGGCTGCTAATGGCGTTGTCCAGTTTCAATACAATTCAAAKAAACTAATTAATAAAAGTAATTTCCAAATTGAATATATAAGGCAAGAATCTCTTAAATTTTTGAAATATTTTTCCTTCGTACCAGCACTATAARTCTCCATAGACCCAGACATTTCAATTTGACATGGATCTATAAATTAAATTTTTGCATCTTCAATTCTGCATTAGTTTTGCTGAATACTTGGCTACTGGTACAAAGATTTCTTCAGCAACAATTGACCCACCTAAGCTATCACACACTCATTTTACTGTGTATTTGAAAGTTACCATTCTCACAAACACCCTACTCACCCCTTGTCCCAGCTTCTTCTGGTAAGTTTTATAACGTTGGCCCAATCCAAGCAAACCAACACCAACAAACAACCACAATACTTGAAAAACACAGAAAAAGTGTTTTTAATGCAAGAAAAAACACTGTTGTTATTATTGCTGCTAAACAGGACAGAATACACTGTTATTCTAAGGTGTGTTCTTCATAGAAAGAGAAATTTGTCCATTTGAGTTTCCACATATGCCAGTGGAATATCGGATCAAGGTAGAGTCYATTCATGCAGGATATGTATACGTGCAAACACACACTCTCCAAAACACCACATAGTGAGCAGATAAAATGTACCAAAACTCTTTGGAATAGTTATGTAAAAATTATACCTACTGAAGAATTCATTATAGGAGATGATTAAGAGCATCATGTACACCCTTGAGTGTTTCTTCTCTGTATGCAGGTATGCATTTGTGGTACACAATTTTTATTTTGTATTAATACAATGTGTGGAGTGGTCATTTGTTTGACACATTCTTAGAAAGGCACTGTGGCTTCACAGAAAGCATATTCAGAGCTTTCTCACTGCTCCTGTAGCCTTACAAATAACTACGGTGCACACTTAAGAGGTCTCACCATTTGGCACATTGTAATTTATGATCAAAGGCCTCTGCAGTTATTTCATTTACACAGTGGTATATGCTATGCACAATTTCAGTAACTCCAGTTAATTATTTCATATATTTTAAAAGATATTCAATTATTTTAATGCAAATTTCTGGAGAAGTTTTGTGCAAAATTTAAATACATTTTACAATGGATGATGTCCAAAGGRCATGTTACTTATGTTGGCACGTATCAAGCAATTTCATACCCTGCRAGACACAAAGATGCTTAGAGGGGAAGCTGAGGAAGAATACAAGTCTGGGCATGGTGAGGAAGTGCAAGAGGTACTGTTGCAATGTTACAAGATTAGCTGAGAAAGGGCTGTGTTTGGKGACAGGTAGTATTTTGAAATATTAATTCACTTTTGTGAAATGTTTCTTGGCACTTGAAATGGTACTGACATTGCCTCTGACAAAATCTCACAGGCCATGTTCTTCTGGCCACTGAGTATACAGTGTATACTCCATAAAGATTCCAGAAACAGCCCTGAAAAACTGAAGTACTAATGTCTCCTCCTTATAAATGCAACAATATGTACTCAAATGACAAGTTATTTCATCCAAAGTCATAGAAGAAGAAAAGATGCAGGAATTGGAATCTTCYGCATCCTGATCTCTGTAGGGTTACCATGCCCTAATGCCGAGCAATYACATTTTTTCCTCAGCCAATATTCCTAGAGTAATGGGAAAAGGAATTAAAATTATACTTACATAGTTTAATATAGTTTTTACTCTTTTTGAAGAGTGGTTTTTGATTGCTCTTCACTTCAAAGAAAGAGCTAAGGTCTTTCTTGGGTCCTGTTAGAAAGTCTATCCCAATACATAACATTATAAAACCTGTAAAAATATAARTAATTAGTTTCTTCATAGAGCTTTAACATATTAAACATTGCTCATAAACACATCATTTATAAATTCACAGCTGTTGTGTTACAACRCAGCAACTTTATGGCTCCAACAACRGAGATGATTCAAAGCACGGWTRMAGATAAATGTCATATCCAATGTGGCAATGCAGGAACTATAAGATTTATTGGGAGCACTCTCAAGTAAGGACTGATTAGCAGTACAGTTCCAGGGTATTGTGTCAAAAAGGCTAACACATGGATATAAATTATGCTAAAATCCTTCCAGGCCCCATTGATGGCTACAACACTCAGCTCCGCCCACCGTTTTCAAAGTTTACTGAAATTAACCTGGACAAGAACAATYGAGTTACACCTACATATTACAGAACCTTAAAATAACAGCTTGATGAAAAAAAGTGCATTGTTGACTGCAGATATCTATCATCTTTGCAAATGAACTGCTCTGTTATCATGATACAAGTAACACATTTTTTCATGTAAGAACTACAAAAGCAATTGCTCAATGYTTTGCTCTAAAACAGCGTAAGCAGACTGCAGCAGGTTGGAAGACCAATTTAACATGGCAACAATTTGTATTCTTGAATTCTGGAACCAACAGAAACAGTGCTGCATTTTAAGAATAGACACCTAACACACGTACAGATGCATTTTAAAAGCAAGAAAGCAACTTCAGTGAACCAACTGTTGCAATGCGTGGGGATGGTATCTTTTCAATAAGTAGCTCAGACTAACAGCACAAGGTTTTTTCCAATCCCTTACGAGATAAAGGACCCAATTACCTTCAAAGAAAGCATGGRAGGATAATGAATTCGATAAGAGCTCTGCTGGAGAAGATATATACCCTTAATATCTTTGTGGCATAGTTAGTTAATTATAGAAATCATTTTTTACTTCAGAGTTATAGCTGATTTGTTGCATTAGTTGTAGTGAAAGTTTGCAACCCAGGACACTGAGTATAGTGCAATGACTAAGGGGGCAACACAAAACCTTTCTCAAAGGGAGACTGATTCACAGCCAYTAAAGCTGATGAAGACCAGAATTACATCACATCAGAGTAGCAGCACAGAAGTTTTGAATATAAGGATCTTACTTCCATTGTCACTTTTCCTGGTGCMGTTCCCTACCCAAACTTCAGCAAGAGAAAGGCATGATATTGGACAGCAGAAGAAAGCAAGAAATAGCACTTGCACCTGAAAGAAACCAGAAGAAAACAAGCAGTTTGCCAGAAAGCCAAGCTGTGAGGGTAAGAGCAAAGCAACAAATATACATGGTTGGTCTCRTGGTATAATCTCTGACAATCAATAGGATGGCATCAAAAAGACACAAATTGGATTCTCAGGTGAAATTTAAACCCATGTAGTGCCATCAGCTGAGATGTATTCCACTCACAGTTTTCTTTTTACCAAAATTAGGGCATTCKCTGTGTTACTATCCAGTGATCATGCCAGGTAAATTAATCACAAGTGTCTATTTCAAAGTAAGAGAGAGGGATTTTGAATAAAAGTATTTCTTCTGTCAAAGTATTAAGAAAGCATTTGACACTCCTGTACCACATACTTTCTTAACTCTTAGAAATTAAATTTAACTAGCTAAGATAACTGCTTCTAAAGACKCCCCAAAGTACTTTCAGAACAAAGAAAATAATGCAATAATGGCACTAAACTCTCCTCAAAATATGACAAACTCAAATCCCTCATGTGATTGCTGTAAYATAAGTGAGTAAGAAACTGGAATAATTTGAAGTGGTTGCAAAGACATTTATGAAATATAAAACTCTTGGAGCAACAAGTCAAGCACAGCATTCATTAATCCTTTCCAAATAAAATATAAGCTAAGGTGTCACATTTTTTAAAATGCACCACACAATTAGCCTAAGACAATGTTTGGCATTGTTTAAATATAGTTAGTAAAATATGCCAATGAAACATGCCAGTGCCTATTGAGAAAATATTTCTGGAGACAAAACCAGGAAGGGTTGGTTTCCTTTCCACCTTTCCACCCTCATCAAGTGATCATTTTGCTAAAGCCTTTATATTTGCTCAACTGAGTTCTTCCTCATTTGCAAATACCTGACAATTTCYTTTGTTCCTGACTTGTTTCTGACACTGCAGGTTCAACTAAATCCCTCTAGATATGCTGGTGTGTCCACAAAGCATGGGGTGGAGCCACATGGAAAAGAAGCTCAGGTCTGAAAAGTAGACGAGCTAGAGCAGCAGGATGCTGCACTTTGCTCTGTTGAGCAGGGCTGAATAATGCACTGAATTATGTTACAGTCCCAGTAGCTACCCTGTCACMTGAGGCACCAGACAGACCTTAGGCAGCCAGAATACTTGTTTATTCACACCCTGGATCGAAGCCATATTTTAGGGTGGTTGATTAACATATATCTTCCTCCACTGYGGAGTTAGTTATCAGACATTTTCTCACTTTGTCATTTTCCCTCAACTGAATTCCATTTTCTGTCCATATTTTAGTCTATTTCTAACAGCAAAGAAACAAGTATATTATATTTTTGCATGTCTCATTAACTTTTGCATTGAAACTCTTGCCTGTTTTTACTGTTYGATAGTAAATCAAACAGCAACCGAGCATTTGAAAAGATTCTTTATACACTAGATGCATTTCACATGTCTGCCTGAGGCTCAAGCAAGCATATTCGTGTTTGTTCATTATCAGAAATGTACCTAAAAGAAGATGGGAGCTCTCTCTAATGTAAACTCCTCCAGGTACAAACTTGTAAGCTGTACACCATACACAGAAGAATAATTCAAGAACATATGTAAACATGGCTGTACTCATGGCTTTCCCAGGATGCAGACAGCTGACAAAGCGTCCAGCCAGCTGAGGCCACACACACATAGTAAAGACAGCAAGAATGGTGCCTGCAACAGCAGCACTCCAGGTGTGTAAATAAAGGAGACCAGCTGAAGATGCTAGACCTGTGAAGGAATAGAAAAGAGCAGAGTAAGTCTCAGTCGGGTATATTATCCACCATATTCATTTTCATATTCTGTCTAGGGAAAAAAACAGAGTCTGGAAAATATAATTGTGCTTTGCGGCCATGAAAACTGCATCACTGTAACAACAGTTACTCACAGTAGCCAAAGACAGTCTTTTATTTTCCCAATATTTCATTCTTTTAAACACTACTTTTAAAACAGCCTATTCAGCTGAAAGCAGCACAGCAAAAAGACAGCAGAGAAGCATCATTAAGAGCCAAAGCTGAACAGTTTTTCTTACACAGTTCTCAAATACAACAAAGAAGTGATGCAGTTCTTAAGAGATTAACAGATTGCCTGTTATGGAATTCTTTTATCATAATACAGAACAAATCAAATAGGGTAATAGAAAGAGAAAACATCTTTTCCTGATTTTCTCTCCCTGTAGGTAACCATATGATGGGCAAGAAAGCAACTATTAATCTCTTACTAACTGCAAGATCCTTGATTTACTATGCTTTCTTTGATTTGGGGATTTGACCCCAAGCAGAACATTAACAGAAACTCTCTACAGCAGGACAACTGCATTTTAAAACATTATTGTAGGTAAGAATATTTACTAACTGTCATACCATGAAGGCAAATGTACAGAAATACTTTTAATATTTAACTCTTATACATCAAGGTTCTTATCGTTTTTTAATCAACTAAAGAACCTTTCTATGATTGTTTTAAATAAGCAATGTGGGTACATCAARAATCAAATGTTCATACTTACATTACGATCTGCAGACATATTTCTTAACATTAAAACATGCAACAAAAGCTAAATTATTTGGGCAAAGGATGGTTTAAGCATTGGCAATTCTTGTGCCTTTACTGTGACTCTCCTGATATTTGGTATTTTATTTTGATTCCTGACTAGGAGAAAGTCAGTTTATATTAAGTTTCTTATCTTCAAGGTTGTGGAAAATGACTTGAAAGTCCTGGCTCTAAAGTGTTCCAAACCAGAAGGTGAATAAGAAAAACCAAAATAACTTGTCAWTTCCTTTTGTCCCTGTATTTTGATATGTCCCAATTTATTACTGAACATTTGTAGGAAGTACTGCTTTGTCTTAATATAAATATACAAATAATTAGCTAAGGCCAAAAAAATAACCAGATTTACAGGGGTTTAAACAGCACTTACACCATTAAATTTCACTCAAATGGGACTACAAAGTAAACCAAGMAGCATCCATCTATCCATGCTGAGAATGTATGGAAAACACACCTCTGCACAGTACAAGAGCAGATTTATTTTGATCTCCTCCTGCTTGTGTCATGCATCATTTGCTCCACAGAATAGCTATGCYATCCTCCTGAAAGTGGATTCCCAGTCCAGAACTTGAATCCCACTTCCCACTACCTAAGACTCACTATATGCACACYGATTCATAAATACATTGTTTCAGCAGACCTGCTTTGATGTTCACACTGCATTACTGCCTGCAGAACTTGGCAAAAAGAGACAGGAGGTGAGCATGTTAAATTACGTGTTATTTTGGCTCCTGTGGAATTGAGTGGCTTGAGTCATCTCAACCCTGTAACCCTAGATGTGACCTTATCACAGACTCACTAAGGTCGGAAAAGACCTCTAAGATCATCTAGTCCACCTGTTATGCAATGCAAATGGTCAGAACTGACAGGCTGCTCAAGGAAACAGAAGCTTAAAAGGKGGCTCTGAAAACAATAACACTGCTCTGAAATGGCCTGGAGATTTGGCCTGTAATCCTTMGTGAACTGGTCAGACACATCTCTACCACAGCCAGTGGCAGAGAAAAGGAAGCATTGATTAGCCACATTTTTTTTTTTTTTTTTGAGATGTGGGGTACAGTCAGAGGGCTTAAGTAAAGGGAACAAGGTAACAGACAAAATTTCTGCTTAAGATTTGCACGTACCTATGAAAAACCAGGCAAAACTGATGACAGAAGACCAGCTCCAAAATGAAAGCATCAGTCCATGAGCAAGACCCAACAGAACTGTACCTCTAATACAACAATAAGGAAAAAGAAAACATACACTAATACAATTTTAAAAACAGTTGGCATGAACTTCTAGATATACAGATAAGGGTGCTTGGTAATGTATTCTTCTGCTTTAAACAGAGGTAAATTTAGTTCACACCCTGCTGCATTTTCTTTATTGGATGTAAAAAACACCCAGATGAAAATAATGGCAATTTATTGTAAAGTATAAGTGAGCTGTGTTTCAGCAGCAAACACAGTCCACTGAAATCCTGGTACTAAGCACAAAAACAACTCAGAGAAAATGAGAGGGAAGAATCCACCCCAAAAATAAGTATTTTCTTCAYGTCAAATAAGGGATCCTACAGTATCTAACACTGCTAGCAGTCTTGGGTAGCTCATCTGTATACCAATTCCAAATGATAAACTCTGTCACCTGCCACCACATGTAGTTAACTCACAATAACTAATTTGGTCTCTTTCTAGATTTTGGAAGCTGAATGAACCACACACAACATTAAGACTATATTCTTACTAATCAAAACATCTACAGAAGTATAGATTTTCATATTTCACACAGTTTACTTTATGTGCATGCATCTCTGATCATCTCCTCTCTGAAGTTAACTGCTAGATTAATTTACTGCATATTACAGGTGCACTCCTTTCAAGAGTCCTTGAACCTCAGTCCTAATCTAAAAATTGTTTTGCAATGTGGCAAATCAATAAAAATAGTGCTGAAATAAAAATATCTCTGATTCAGAAAATTTTAAGATTTCCAGGTCTGGACTGAATGCTCAGAGATATCTAAAATGAAGAATTCTCTGTGTGAGAATTTTTTTCTCTAAAAAAAATTTTTTTCTCACTTTTTTTCTATTTAAATTCTTATACCATCATCTGGTTGACTTTTAATTTGTCGCCCACCACAGCACTGGATTTTGATTGTAATTCCGTTGTAGTAATAGTAGTAGTAATAGAAATAATAATAATAATAATCCACTTACCCATATGGATTAGGATCTGGACCTGTATGTGGATGTCCACTTACTGCCCATCTAGAAATTAATGAAACTTCCCCAAATATCCACAGAGTGAGAAACATGAGGCTGCCAAAAGCAATCCCAGATAAAAACCAACGAGGATGCGAAGCAGTCTCTCTAACGACATTAACAGTTTCATTTGTTTCTTGTTTCCTCTTGTSTCCACCTAGAATAAGAATAGAAATACAGCTAAGCAAACTGTCAAGTCCTAGTAGCATGACCTAGTGAGAAAAAGAAAYAGCCAAGATCACAAATTTACTAGAATAAATGACATGCACAAAAGCTATTTGATCTGTTTAGGATTGTATTATCAGAAATTGATAACACAAAAAAATTTAAAATCTCTTCTAACAACCCTAGGTCTGCAAAGCAATATATTCACCATAAGTGTACAAAAAATGACCTCCTGCCCACCTGATTATTTTTCAAAATACTGGAATTTAAATATTTAAATTGGCTTTGAAAATCAGCAGAAAAGTTATCAGAATTTGTTCAGAGGATTCTGTTCTCTGAAACTCTAAACTGTGATAAGAACAAAACCTGACACTTCCAAATAAGCCAGAAATAAACTCCCTTCCTTCTCCTTTTTTCCATGCACTTTAGAACGTCTCTCATCTAAGCAGAACGCAGCACCTTTAATTGCATGGACATATCACTATGTCACCCACAAACAAGACAGAGTTCCTTCTCAATCTCCTGCAGCAGATTCCCTTTCTAAATTCTGATGAAAGCTCAAGCTTCATTTATAACATGTAATGCAAGCTTACAAACAGTATGCATGATGCTAATTTATACCCTACTGCACATAGATAAGGTTTTATCTTTCAATTAATTCATTCAGGTTATACTGAGAAGGAAGGAGATTCTGATGATTTAACATGAGCTGCCTTAACTAACCAGCCCAACCTTGCTGTCATCCTCAGCAATACCATCTTCACAGTTTTTAAGTGAGCTTAGCCTATGCCAGCCCCCACCGCTGTGTACTCTGTCCAAGAACTTGGGCAAATTTTAGCCAGGACAGCCTGTCCACTCGTCCAATTCTTTCTGTTTATTTTGACATATCAGCTATTCCCMAACTTTGYCCCCCCTTCTCWGTCAAAAGATATGTGGTGGCAGAARAATTCAAAGTGCAAACTGAATTTGGAAAAT
The DNA here is from genome assembly GCF_030028575.1 of Malurus melanocephalus. Classification (NCBI taxonomy): domain Eukaryota; kingdom Metazoa; phylum Chordata; class Aves; order Passeriformes; family Maluridae; genus Malurus; species Malurus melanocephalus. The sequence continues at coordinate 1,451,078 of NW_026623303.1, read as the reverse complement.
AGCAAAAGCACCACAGATGTTTCATGCTGGAGTGACAATAACCCATTCTGGTTTTATTGGTCTAGCTTATGCCTTTGTTTGTGCTACTGTGATATTATTGACACTGCAACTAGGAAAAAGAGGCAGTTCCAGTACCAACTTATTACAGCTTGTATGAGTTGTCATTCCAGTTCTGCCATGTTATAGGCAAGATGGAAATACCCCATGACTTCTGAAGCCTGCAATGCTCATAAATCAGGTCTAAAACCAGACTGTGTTGGGGAAAAAAACAAAATCAAATAATCAAAACCCAGTGACACATAGCTGGGTATACTTCAGGTTCTTTTTACAACACTATCTTTTTGATATGCTTACCTGAATAAATTTGCTCCACTGCTGCCACAAAACCAATTACCAGTATGACAGTATTGGCAGCTTGTGAGCTCCAGACTGGATTAAGTGATGTATACCAGATACGAAGAACAAGGAGCATTATCTTGCCTAGCATGAAGCCCCATATCCTGATGAACCTGTAAGAATCAGTTTTTGAAACAGTGAGGCTATTCGGGGGGAAAAAAATCTTAACTTCTAGGNAAAATACTTTAATGCAAAGAAATGTCAGTTAAAATCCCATCAGTGTAAGAAAATACCTTTGCAAACTGTTTCCTGACCACCATGTTACTGTTTGAACCAGCAATGAAGAAGAAACACCARCAGCCAAGATGAGTAGTCTAATTGAAGCATTTGGTGCTTGGTATGATGCTAAGCTTCCTACAAACAAACACACACACACAGAGGTTGCTTTAATAGGCAACAGAGGTCAGGTAATAAGGATTTCCTGTGCAATTAGTTCAACATCATCTGTAGTTTGAACGGCTATACTATTCATCTGAAAACACATGACATTACACATTTTAAAACAAATCAAAGAAATGTAGGTATGCAAATAAAATGGGTATACATGACTTCATAGCAGTTATCATTTTCAAGGAAAAAAATGTATGAAGCAATTATCCAACAATTCAAACGATTGCCTTAATTTAAGTACTAAGGGTAATTGATTCCATAAGTAGGATATATGGATAAAATTTCTAAGCATACAGATACTCCTCAGCCATGCACTTACATAACTCAATAGCCATAAAGTTTTATGTACAGTGACTACTCCTTTCTAAAAGGGATATGGCTTTTGCCGCACTTATGAAAGTAAGCACACTGTGSCAAAAGCCAGGATCTTTATTAGACAGGAGCAGTCACCATACATTGTACAGCGATTAGTAATCAACTGCCTTAGCAGGTGTCAACAAGGCTTTCTCTGACCAGTATCTGGTCTCAGAGCGCTCACTACCAGCCTGTGCCATCTTATTATTGAAAACTGTCACTTTCCCAGTCACTGAAAGAGAGTATGTGCACACATCTTTGACATTTCCCAGGGCACAGTGACCTCACCTTACCAGCACTTTGAAACTCTTAGAGGTTTCCAATTCAAGTGACTGCAGACCACATATATTCTCGTAACTCAGTCAGCTTAGCAAATTCTGGCCCAGGACCAATGACAAACAGCAGGAGAAGCAAGACTATTATGCTACCAGCCATTTGCTAAGTGAGTATGAGTCAAACTTGAAGAGATGTTAAGCAAGTAATGTCAGAAGTGGCGTTGCAGATTCTGGCAGCACATGCTAGGAATCCTCCAACTGTTTGTTTACCTGCTCATTCTGCTTGGCGTAAAAGATGCAAAGCTTAGAGCCAAGAAGATAAACAAGACCAATGCATACTGAAGCTGTACTTGTAGGGACTTCAACAGAGGTTGCTGCACTGTGCGCACAGATTTCTGTCATTAAATTGTGCTGGCAATCCATAAATCTGCCTCTTGAAGTATTTCGTCATGTGCTCTACCGTGATTAAAGCTAGCATGGGTCTGCCAAGTTAGAGCAGACACACCTTTTGTTGCTGGGCAAGWACACCCAAGACTTAAAATATATTCATCCAAACACCCAAATTTAACATATGCTGTCTGAAGACACAGATGCAAACAGATACTACCACAGGGTACTTTGTTGATGTTTGTTTTCAAATAGAACACAAAATWAGGTAGAATGAAAGGATACAGAAATTAAAAGTTGCAGGGCAAACACAGCTTCCTTGAAAGGCAGAAGGAAACAGAACAGAACAAAAAAAATCATCCCCATAAATATTCTGGCTTTAGCTAAGCATGAAGACTTTTTGTATTTTTTGCCGTGAAATTGAAGACTGARTAGAATGGGGTGGAGCATGCATGGGGTACATTGTTCTGCCTGATAGTTCAACAAGTCCCTGAGGAAGGCCATGGCCTTTCTGAGAAGGAAAGAGTAAAAATAGAATGAATAAAAGTGTCTCAGTATGAAGGAGGAAAAAAAGCAGAAAGAATTGACAAACGGGGGAATCAGCATCACAGTATGATGGGATAGAATAAACATAAAGACCATCACAGACCTGTCACTGCTCTTTATTTAGCAGAACAAAAATTACACACTTTTAAGTGATTTCCATCTTTTTTGGTAAAGTGAGCTAGTAAACACAGCAAGGTGATCTGAAGGATTAATCTCAAATAAACATGGTAAATTTTGTGTTACTGTCACATAGGAAGGAAGGTAAGTTGCAATTTTAAATGCTTACACTCCTAGTTCCTAAACTAGAAGATCTTGCAGAAAGAAATACACAGAGCAGTGCTACAGGAAGCTGAAGTGGAAGACTGTGCTCACTGGGAAGCTTATTACAAAACAAGAAAAGTATTAAGATGGATATAATGGGAAGAGTAGGAAAAGRAAAGAGCATGGTGAGACTATACTTCATCAAAATCAATGATACCAGCAAACTGTTGTAGTATTTTTCTAGAGATAAAGAATAGGAACTCTTAAAAAAAATACATAGGGAAGGAAAATAAGATGATCTTACTCTGCCTTCCAACAGTAAAAAGGAAAACTATAAGGAAAGTGATTATCTGACTGTCATCTTATATTGACAAATGAGGAGCCAGAAACTGCTGCTTCTGAAACACATCAGTCAGCAGAAGCCTTTTTACCTCTACACAGGATGGAGACCCTTGTCTCCTCTGAGTTCATCCAGTGTGGACAAGTCTTCAGCAATAACTTACTTCTGAACATGGCTGTAACTGCCAAACCTTCCCCCAAAAAACTTTCAAAAAATCAACAAGAGCTACAATTTGCAACAAAGTGGGAAATCCAACAAGTCTCGGATTAAGGAGGCACATGTGGGATGGGTAATGGGGCATCTTTTTCCTGAGTTTAAGATCAAACTTTCTTCTTGAGCAACTGACAATCTTAGAGTTATTTCATATTTAGCATGAGCTTACAATCCCATCATTATGCTACAGGCATGTAGGTACACTTAATCTTTAAAATAYATTCTTAGAAGAAAAAAAATGCCTCAGAAACTAAAAAAGAATGTTTTACTCACAGAAGACTACTTTCGTAACAGTCCCAAGCTGTTCTGTGATGTCTCATCTCTACCCATTGTCACCATACAAAACACCACCTGCTCTGCTGATATTTGTGTGGTACTGAAAACACCTTTCCTATTGAGCATCACTCATACTAAATTAAAGGCTCCTGGAAATAGAAGTAAAATGATATTTCTCTTTAATTATGCAATACAATGGCTGCAAACAATGTTTCTCTGACTATAGCCAGAAGKGTGAGAGGAAAAAATAAACCAACAAAACATGAGTTTGGGGAGAGCAAGAACTATTCTTGCCTCTTTTTGTAATCATCTGAATTTTAAGGCAATTGGAATGGTTCTTATGCATTGAAACCAAAAYGGAATTTATAACTCGCTGAAGTGTGTACTTACCAACCATAGTCAATCTCAGAAAGGCTAGGACATACTTATTGTTAGCCAGCCKCCAAAAAGGGCCAATTGTCAAGAATACTGGAGAAAAGAACGCAATGGCAAAAACTTCTAGGCCTGTGAGTGCCAATGTCTGAAGGGGGAAGTAGTAGATCATTGGTGGCAATGCATGGTAAAGAGACCAAGAAATGTAGCCTAAAAAGGGGAAAAAAAGACAACAAAAAAAAGGAAAACCTCATCATGTATTTTCAACAGAAGATTTTCTGGAGATTACTTTAAAAGTACTATTTTATAGTTCCACATAGAGACTTATAAATGTATTTGAAAGTAGTTCAAGCAACAACTGCCACTTTCTGTGAAAAAAAGATAAAATTATTATTTCAAGTTAAACATATTTTCCTAGGAAATAGAACAATGAGAACAAAACAGCTCTTCCCCCATTCAGACAGTAGCTCCTTCTTTGATCCTCAGTGAGGAAGTGTTCAAGTTCAGAAAGGATTAATGTTCAGAGGCTGACTAACAGGCAGCCTGCCCAGAGTCTCAGGGCTCCTCAAAGGCAGAAAGATGGCTAAAGCAATTATTTTATTAAATTGGCGTGCTGCTCTCCCCTGGAGACACGTTATCCAGGCACACGAGCACTACGCTCTGAGTTTCCACGCTTTGCAGGAGATGAATAGAGCAGACAACCCCGCGGGTGCTGGCGACCACCGTCGGCGCTCTGCCTTGGGCAGGGCAGCACAGGATCGGCTCTGTACACCTGACACAAACACTTGGCCGGGAGCAGCAATAAATCCTAGGCTGATTCCAGAGAGAAAAGGTATTCCAGCACTAGAGGGGAAAAAAATGACCCTAAGAAGAGCACTCAGATGTGAGCACTATTTACTCAGTTCCGGAGGGAAGCTGTTCATCGGCGACACCCCTGCAGGTTCGGTGAGCCCCGCGTCACCTGCCGCGGCTGCCCTGCTACGGCCGGTCCTGGCTGAGCCCCCCGCTGCCCTTAACCGCGGYCCCTCGCCCCCAGCCCCGCAGGGCGGTACCGCCGCCACCTACCCAGGACACTCTCCGAGAGAACGGCCTTCCACAGGGGAAACATCGCCCCGGCGCTGCCCGACTCGGCGGGGGCTGCGTCCCTCTCCCCGGGAGCCGAGTCCCGAGTGCCCGGGAGGGTGCGGCGGCGCGCCCGTCCCGCCTCACGGAGCCGCGTCCCGCGGTGGGGGCGGGCAGCCCGCACGGCCGGAGCGCGTTCCTCACAGCCCCAGGAGAGCTCGCCCCTCCGCTCACGGGCCAGCAAAGGTGCCCCGAATAGTCACACCAGCAAGAAAAAGAAAAGCGAGACGTTGTCATCGCACAAGCTGGCGGGCGGAGAAAAGAGGAGCTAACCCACTTGGCAGCTTGGATAAATACATGGGTGATTACGCGGAGTTCGGGGATGTCCGAAATAGTACTGTGCTCACCTTTGCGAAATGCGAGTTGTTTTATAGCGGAGTACGGATTTCTGGTAAGCAATGCTGTCTACAAAAGGCACCAAAATAAGCATTTCGTTTGCTGGGATTCCTGAGTAATTACGTTTGTTCATTTTAGAAGAAATCATGAGTTAAATCGACCCAACTATGATCACAGATGTCAAGTTCTGGCAAAAGGATTACATAAGCAAAATCTGAATTTTAGAACTTTATTTTTGTCGTGAAAAGTAAAACTGTGAATATGAGCGAAGAACTATGAAGTCCTTTTGCTGTTGGATTATTTCATCTTAAGTTTTATTGATCRTCATGCAGCACCTCTGTGGAACTGACATCAGTATTTTCTCATTTGTGTTAAAACTGCTGTCCCATTCTAAATAAACCTTATGGTATGTATTTTCTTTCCCTGGTTTGTGAAACACTAAACCCACAGGAATAAATTGTAAAAACCTGGCATCTATATGATCTATTATTAGCAATAAAGTCTGGAAAGGCACGGTACTAAACTAAATTTTGTCCAAATAATCTCAAAGTCAAGCAATTCATTTACCCTGAAGTATGATTTGGTTTGGCTAGCTGCAAAAACTCCACTGAATTTTGGCAGCTATTTGAAAACATATATATGTTTAAAATGTCCACAAAAGAAGTGTTTTGATAGAAAAGTTGACCTCACTAGGGAGGAAAGAATGAGACTCATAGATTTAATGAGCTTTTCTCTGTTTTCTCCAAGTTCTATAACATTAAGGCATCTTTCGTTTTCTTCATTTAAGAAAAGTTGAACCAGAATAGYCACCACTTATCACTGGTTCAGATGATGACATCATTTCATCTTGCTGTGGYGTGATATTAATGGAACTTGGAAGAYGTGATCCTTGGCCAGAGTAAATGCAGAAAACGGCTGCTTTTGGAGCTGCATAGCAGGAATGTGAGGCTCCTAACATGTATTCAGCCAACAAATACTTGAAACAATTTTGCAACACTTTTTGCAATTACAGTATCTTGCGTMATGGTTCAGAGGAGGAGTTCCAGTAAAACCAGACATGACTGGAATTGTGAACCTAACGTGCTTRTGCAGCTTCCATTAAACTCATAATGCAATGAAAATAATGCACATCCTGACAAATTTATCCATTGTATTCTGGGTACTCTCTCTGAGATTCTTTGTAACTACTAAATTTGGCTTCACATGTCACAAAGTTACATTTTGAGCTGATTTACATATAAGCATAAGAGCAAAAGAGGAGAGAGTTTTCAGATGTAATGTCTTAAATACAAGAATCAAYGCTTGCAAGGTGTTTAGTTACACATACATGTGTAGGAATGCCTTTCACTATATCTTTTTTATTCTTGGAGTACCACATGTGTACCTGATAAAGAAAAAAAGCAAAAGCATTCAATCTTTACAGGAATACAGTGATGGCAAACCAGCAAAGTTAAGCAAACATACTACATAGGAATTTCCACTCACAGAAAATAAGCATTTTATAGGATAAAGGAGGGTAGTATTTAATACTCCCCTACCTTAAGGCAGACATAAAAGATTATCTGAATTTAACAGAAAATAAATTACAGCCCTATATTTGTATCAGTTTACAGGGGTAAACTTTTCTAAAGCCAGTGATTGTAAAAAAACAATGCTTTATTTGGGTTCAAATTATAATACAAGCATGTTTTGAAACCCAAGTAAACGCTTGGAATTTAAAAGAACTTTCAGACCCTTGGGAGAATTTGTCTTTTCATATTGTCCAGTAGAGATGTGCCYGAATGGGCATAGTGAAGAAGCAGACAAAAGTGCTAGGCAAACAGGGGAAAAATCATGAAAGCATGAGTACAGATTAGGATTAAAACAGAGACTGGAAAAAAAGTGGGTGTGGATGAGTTTACAGTTGGGCATGTGTCACAGTCTCTGTAAACACAAAGACATTCAGGTCTGTGCAATCATTTTGCTAGGTTCTTCACACTGAGAAGAGGAAATCCTATATCTTGAACATCTCATAATTGCCAGCTATTCATTTCTACTAAAAGATAGGCCATACCAAGTACAAAATAGATAGAAGTACATCCAAGAATCAGCCAAGACACAGAAAACTTACATGATTTCTTTTAAGTAGCAAGGACAGTTTAATGTTTTACTCAGAAGTATATTGACTGTTTCCTGCTGTGACTTTTCATGTCTTTTCATTYGCCCTTAACTCCTGCTCCCATCAGCATGAGAACAATGCCCTGCCGTGTAAATCTTACTTGGTTTTCCATGCTTGGTTACGGTTACAAAGCAAGGGGGTGGAGCTTTGTTTCCTAGGGAAATTTTAAGCAATGAACAGTGTTCGATTTTGTTTAGGACAAATAAACCATATTTATCCTGCGTGGTAATAGTTCTGCCAATCCTTGTATATATAAGTGGAGTGTTTCTGCTAAATATGACACTGGAAATGCTTTCCTTTGGTGAATGTGGTGAACCTCAGGACCCTGGCAACGCTTTAGTATTTTCTAAGAGGTGCTTCAGTCAAGCAGCCAGAACCTGTAAACCTTCCCTGAGTTTGTGAAATCTCAGTCCTTGATCTCTTTCTATGTTGACAACAGATAATTACTCACCCAAGCATTCAACCCCATATTAGTTGGTTTATTTTTGGTATCACTTGGGGTTTTTTTTTCTTTGATATGTAAAGTTGGGTTTGTACTGGGTGGGGTAAGAATCTCTCTTTTGCTTTGTRTTTATTCTTCTCAATCACTACCATTTATTAATTTCTGTCTATTATCTTCTCTCAGTTTTTGTAATTCTGAAGAACTTTCAGGTAAATCTAGGAAATAAAGAGTGTTTGAACAACATATTCCATTGTGATAACCAATTTTACATTTAAAGTTAAAATTAAATAGAAGTTTAAACTGATTTTCAATAGGCATTTTTGCACAGAAAGGTGCAAGAATCCAAATAGTCCTATCTCTAGACAATCACTTTCCCCAAGCACACATATGCCCCATGAGAAAATTCTCATTSCAGTGCTCTTTCATTTTATCTTCAGTTTAACCTGGACCAGTTAAGAAGTTATTGGTTATTAAGTACTMACCCCACATGGGATTTTCTTGTGTATTGTATTTTTCAGGATAATATGTAGCCAGGATCTATTTAATAGTTTTCATGTATGTTTTCAAGAATACCTTTTAGATCCCAGGAAGTATTAGATACACTTTTAAGAGTTGTTTTAGGACATCACTCTTGCCTAGCCTTCATGTGAAAAGCACATTTTGCAGCAGCAATGTCTGATCCTCTGATTTGGCAGGCAAGAATGGGAGAATAATCTGGTGAAAGGGGTTTCAAGTRGCCAAGACTAGAAGCTGAAAGCTTTTAGGAACTTAAGAAAATTAACTATGACTTATGTTCCTTATGAAACCGAGATACCAAGGGCATTCAAAAGGAGGAAGTTTAATGGTGATCTCACAGGCTGCGCACTGAAGTGTCACATCACCATTTATCACTTTACTGAAAACTATTGTCTTGCTGTGAAAAAAACAAAGCAAAAAAGGGAGGYTGGACCAGATGATCTCCAGCGGGCCCTTCCAGCCATAAGGATTCTGTGATTCCGTCAGTTACTAACGCATACCCTCGCTAAAAGAGCGTTCTGAATTTCATGGGGGAAATACGAGAAACACGAACTTTTCTTGGCGTGCTCGCTGTTTTTTGTACCGGAGCAGCCCACGGGGAGGCGAGAAGCGCTCGTGTAGCAGCAGATGCCGGCAGGAGCGAGGAGCGGGGCCGTGAGGGGAGCGGGGCGGGCCCTGAGGCGGCTCTGTCGCTGCRCCCCGCGGCCGGGAGGTGGCGCTGCGGGCCGTTCCCCGCCCAGCGCGGCTCAGCCCGGCGGGCGGACACGGGATGTGGCCGGTCCCCGCCCGGCCGGGGCTCCGGGACTGCCGGGCTCGCTCGCTCGTTCGTTTCCGGGGCTGGCCCGTTCCGCTTCCTTCCGCGGCCAGAGGAAGGTAAGCGCTGCTGGGGGCTGCGAGTGTGACTCCTCCTTTCCGCGCCGAGGGCTGAGCGCCGCGGGGGTGGGCTGGGGCCGGGGCCGGGGCGTGGCTCTCGGCGGCCGGCCCGGGGCAGGCAGCGGCTGCTCTGGGACATCTGCTGCCAGAGCCTGGCGGCACCGTTACCCGGCGGTTCAGGAAGCACATTGAGGTGTCCAGAGAAGAGCAACGGAGACGTTAGAGGGTCTGGAGTACAAGTGCTGTTAGGAGCGGCTGAGGGAGCTGGGGGTGTTTAGCCTGGAGAAAGGGAGCCTCAGGGGAACCTTACTGCTCTTTGCAGCTACCTGGAAGRAAGGAGGTTGAAGTCAGGTGGGAATTGGTCTCTTCTCCCAGACGACTAACGACAGAACAAGAGGATRTGGCCTCAAGCTGTGCCAGGGGAGGTTCAGGTTGAACGTCAGGAGCAATTTCTTCACTGAAAGGGTGATTAGACATCGGAATGGGCTGCCCAGGGAGGTGGTGGAGTGGACGTGGCAATCAGTGCTATAGTCTGATTGACAAGGTGGCGTTAGGTCATAGGTTGGACGCGGTGATCTCAGACGTCTTTGCCACCCTGATTTGTCTGTGATTTTGTGAAAGCAGCRCTCTGTGCTGGCCGGGGTGAGGGCACTGAGCAGCTGCTGCAGGGCTGTGCGAGCCTGGGCCATTCCTCAGTCCGTGCTGTCAGTCGTTGGGAGGGAGCTTTTCACTGGTGACCTTGTGCAGCTGCTCTGTAGACTCTGCTTTGAAATAAGAGCCTGGGTTTGAAACAAAGAGCCAGTTCAGATAGGTGTGAATCATCATGTCGGGTCTTGTCATCTGCCGTGTTCCTTACAATGCTCCCTGAAGCGCCTCTCTGAAACCTTCAATGAGTTGTCTCGGTGATGAGTGGTGCCTGCCTTGAGGCATCACAGCTCACTGCACGTACCGGTTAACATGCAATTTTGGCTCCCCATTTCTTCCGCCGAATACTGATAGAAATTATGTGGTCACCATTCCTATTCAGAAGGAGGTTTCTAATTGAAAATAGTATGTGAAGCTGACAATTCTCACATTTGAAAAACTAAGCGATCTTCTTGTATACTGCTTTTTTATCATCCCATTAGATGCATTGAAACCATGAGATTTTCCAGGAGCCTAATACTATAGTTTTCTTCTGTAAATGAATAAATGGTCCAGAACACTTCTTGCAGAAGATGGATACTTTTTTTTTTTTTAATATTTGATCCTTGCAAACCACGTTGATTTAATCTCATATTATACAGGTATTTCACTAAAACAGAAYAATATATAGGAAATTCTTCCCAAGGCAGCTTACACAACATACAGTTACTTGTTATTATTACACAAAGAATTACATATGAGGTTGAGAAAACAGCAAGGACTATTACAGAAAATTACAAGAAAATTACATTTCTTCAGTAAGCTATGGCAATGAAGTTATTTTCTGGGATGACAGTTGTCTTTCTGAGACACAGGGCCTCAAAATACTGGAACACTTTTACATTCCTTAGATAGGAGACAATATGTCTACTAGGTATGACTATTAATAATTCAGTTACATAATATTTTGATTATCTCAACTCTGTCTCTGTATTTCATTCTTGCCAGTATAGCTTTCAGCCCATGTAGGAATTGTACCATGAGGCTGCTTAAAGGGCTAAATATTTTTGAGGTTCTTTATTAAGCCGAAGCATTAGCATAGTTTGAATACTTATAATTCAGAAGAAATGTGTACTTAAAACAATGTAGGAGGCCAATGGCAAACTGCAAATCTTTATAGTCTTAATTTATACCCCTTTGTTTTCCTTTATTTTTTTTCTCCTGTGACTCAGCTGTTTTATCACTGAGAAAAAGACAAGCACTTTAAATCTGTTGCTACAGTTAGAAACTGTTTCCAGTGATTATTTTTCTGCAGCAGTCTGCACAAGTAGGCTTTGTGAGTAGATAAGAATAAGGAAGCAGATAAGAATAAGAAAATTTGATTCATTTTTGATTGACGCAAACCTCTTTAAAGTTTTATGTATTTTTCTCACGTTTTATGTCCTTTTTTTGCATTAAGTGACAARAGACTGATGAAAATTACATTGCTTTCGGACAGATTGAGGAAGACAGTGTAGAGCTGTGAGCTTTCCTATAATATGGGTTTTCAAACCCACGTTTATTCAAAGACACAGTGACCATTGTCATTTTTGCAAGTGTCTAAGAAAAAAGTGCAGATAGGTGTGATTTAAGTTTTTTTACCAAGGGTAGAGGAGATTATGTTGGTTCTGTTCCATTACTTTATAAAGCTCTGCTGTCTGAATATCTAGTGTATGTGAAGCAGACATTGCTTGAACTTTAYAGCTGTGTAACTAACCCCAAAATAAATGCAGGAAGTGTTTTTTACAATAATATTATGAATGCCAAAAAAACATTCAGGTTAATAAATTGTTGCATATCTTTTCTGTTAACTCTGCCCTTCTCAGTCACTTTAGCCTTGCTCRGTGCCACCATTCTCAGAAGGTACTTTCAGAAAAGCATTAGTGCCCTCTGTGTTAATAAAGTGCCAGACCATGTAGCAAAGTGCCAGGTAAAAATCACGATTTAGGTGTTTGAATTAGTCTAGAAATAAATAAGTTTCCTTCTTGCTTCTCCCTAGCAGCACAGTTCTCAGGCATGGAAGACCACAACTTTAAAACTCTTTGGAATCTATTTATTCTTTTGTTTGATTGTTTATTTTAAAGGATGTTTGTAACTGAATTGTGGAAATGCAAATGTSGTTTGTGATAGGCTTGTCTGGTGGGTCCCATGGAATCCAGGCTTCAGATGATGGCAGTGAGGATAGAAGCAGT